>NW_027185798.1:21509731-21554959 GCF_028583685.1 Petaurus breviceps papuanus
CTAGATTTCAGGGGATCCATGAATGTGTATGGGGAAAAAAAGTCACACCTAAGTTTTCATTAACTTCTGGCTGAAATTTACCATATCCTTCAATTTGTTAAAAACATGATTCTGAGAAGGCATCCGCAGGCTTTCCCAGGGGTCCAGGACCCAAAAAAGGCTAGGAATCCCTGACCTAGACTACATCCAGAGATCCTTTCCCATTTTCAAGTTGAGGAGAAGCTGCAATGAGCCAAAGAGACTGTCCCCATCAGGGATCTTCAAGGAAGAAAAATCCCCAGCATTTTGCCAGTCTACTCTATTTGTGTTTTATGCACAATCAATGTTTTTATTTGGGGACTTGAAGTCACATGGGTCGTTAATACAATGAAGACTGATGTAGTTTAAAATTTATTCAATGAAAAGAAAACAATTAGACATCATTGTGGGAACAATACACAAGTACTAGTTGAACGGGCCAGGAGCCAATCCCTGGGTCTCCATCTTTCCCTCCCATTTCCCTCTTCTTTATTAGAACGCTGGGAGTTTCAAGGAGATTTCCAGTTCTTTAGGGATATTAGAGTTTTCCTAGAGCTGTTTACTTCACTGACTACTTGAATACAAATCAGTATTTGTCCACCCACTGGGTCCTCCCCTTCCCACTCCCTCTTGACTCCCCCCACACCAGTGACTATTGTAACCCTTCCTCCCTTGGTCTTGGTGTGAGCCTGGAGAAATAAACAAATGCTCTGTTTTTTTCTGTTCTCATTAAAAAAAAAAAGATTCCATTGGTATTCTATTTAATATGAGAAGAAGCATATGGCCCAATGGAGAGAGAGCTGGACCCAAAGAGAGGAAGACCTGGTTCAAATCCTGCCTCTTACACATACTAGTTTCACTTATCCCTGTGCCCTAGGTCAATGGTTCTCAAAGCATGGTCTCGGGGGCCAAGACCCTATTGGGTGGTCTATGAGATCAAAACTATTTTTACAGTTATACTAAGATGTCTTAGGGAAGCTAGGTGCAGGGCAGAGAGTTACTACCAGCCTGGAGTCAGGAAGACCTAAGTTCAAATCCAGCCTCAAACACTTCCTAGCTGTGTGGCCCTGGGCAAGTCACTTCACCCTGTTTGCCTCAGTTTCTTCATCTGTAAAATGAGCTGGAGAAGGCAATGGCCAACCACTCCGATATCTCTGCCAAAAACACCCCCAAAAGCCCAATGCAGATAGGGTCACGAAGAATTGGACATGACTGAACAAAAAGATGTTTTAATTTCTAACATGGTTAAGTACCCATATAAACAAAAGCTTTCAAGGGTGAGACTCTAATAATTTTTAAGAGCATAAAGCAGATTGGAGACCAAAAAGTTTGAGAGCCGCTGCCCCAGGCATCTCTCTAAGACTAAGTGTCAAAGAAGGTGATGATTGGAAGCTTCTTTATGAGGTGGTTCCCCATCCCAAGGAGAGCACCGGCCAGCCGCTAGGCCCCTGGACTGTCAGGTATCACTTACCAATGAACACCCCTCGCTTCCCCCAATCCTTCCCTGCAGCAAAGAAGTTTAAGTAAAGCAAAATCAAATCCGTGCCTTGCCCATGTTTGACATGTGTGCTCCATTCCTCTCCTGTAGTCTCCCATCTCTCTGACAAGCGCAAAGTTCTTCCTAGAGGTCAGCCCAGGCTGCCCTGTGGGCAGCTAAGGAGGCTAGACCTGGGAGGAACTTACAAGCTGAGCTTTCTCCCCCTTTTTTGCAGATAAGGAAACAGAGGCTGGCAGAAGTAACAGAATTTTGTGAGGCAGGATTGAAACTCGCGTCTTCTTGATTCCAAATCCAGAGCTCTAACCACTGTCCCTCCTAGGTGCCCACTTCAGCCAAATGGGCCAGTTATTTCCTCTCTGGTGCAGGAGAAAGAGCTCTGTGAGTTGGGGTCAAATTCTGCCTCTGTCACGTAAAACTTTGTGGACTTTGGTAAGTCATTTTACCTCTAGGCCTCAGTGTCCCCATCTGTGGAATAAAGTTAGACAAGATGACCTGTATCCTCCTTTCCAGCCCCACGCCTATCCTATGACCTTCTCCATTGGCCACTGCCATAGTTGTGCCTGGAGGCCACTCAGTTCAATTTAGCCCACACTTATTAAGTTTCTACTGTGTGCAAGGTTCTAGACGGTACAAAGGTGAAACTGTGTGGTTCTTGCTTTTCAGGTATTTCTCACCTCTTCTGCACTGCCAGGACACTTGGGTCTGTCGGTGTGGGCCCTTTTGCATTGGGTGAATCCCTCGTGGGCAGCTGACAAGAGGAAATGAAGAGGATGAGAAGATGGGGCTGAAATGCACCATGGGAAGTAAGTCAATGAGCTCACAGATCTGTGAGTGCTGACGCTACACAGGTCACCTTTCCTCCACATCTTGGTGGATAACTCAAGAGCTTCTGTGGCCAGAAGATTCACTGACCTGTAGCCACCCTGATAATGATCACAGAGATGCTCATGCAGTCACAGGCTAGAACTAGGAGGGTCCTCAAGGGTCATCAAGTCCAACTCTCTCATTTTACAGAGAAGGAAACTGAGGCACGGAGCGGTCATAGGCTCATAGATCCAGAGTTGGAAGAGTCCTTAGAGGTAATGCAGTTCACCCACTCCTTCATTTAACAGATGAGGAAACTGAGGCTCAGAGAGAGGTTAGGTGATTTGCTCAGGGTCAATATCTAAGGTGGGATATGAACCTATATCTTCCTGACTCCAGAGTCCAGTGAGTTGTGGAAACACTCTCCTCTGAATTGAGGTCCTCAGACCTAAGGTGCACAATCTGTCACTGGGCCCCTACCCGCAACCTTTCCAGTTTGGTAAGGGAACTGTGAGAGAGGCTTGGCTCCACTGGCCGGGGTTTCTTGACCACCATGACCAGGAAGTAGCAGAAGATTTAAGTAGAAATGGCTTGTGTTCAAATGGGGAAGGGGAACTGCAGGGACAGAGACTAGGGGAAAATATGAAACATGGAGCTGGGGAAAGAGAAAGATCAAAGTTCAAATTCCATCTCTGATACTTAGTACCTGTAGGACCTTGGGCGTATTGTTAATTTCCCTGTGACTCAGTTTCTTCATCTGTAAAATGAGGGGGTTGGAGCAGATGGCCTCTGAGGTTCCTTCCAGCTCTCAGGCAATGACTCCGAGTATGTGCTTGGTACCACAGAAAGCAGAGGGTCACTAGCCTGGACACCTGTGATCTGGACCCAGCATCTTCTGCTAGTCATGGTCTTTCCTTGTTCAGGTCTTGTTTCCCCAAGCCGACTGAGAGTCACTTGAGAGCAGGGACTTCTATGGCGCTTCTAAAGGCCCGTGATTTCTTCACAGGTCACAGGATTCCAAGCTGGAAGAACATTGGAGATCATTTAGTCCAATGCTTTCATTTTTTGACCAAAGTGGGGAAGAGATTTGCTTGAGATTGCAGAGGGTTAGGGTTTCTTGCCTTGGCCCTGCTGCTGCCTCTAGAAATCTCCTCATTGTTTTAGTAGAGTCTTTATGTCTGTGGCTAAAAAAATGATCAATCCCTGTTGGTCACCTTCCTTGGGACGAGACTCCCCGTACTTTAACCAGGCTTATTCTCAGTTGCCCTGGTCCCTGGCCATCTCTGGAACCATACTCTCCTTTGTTTGGTGGGACTTACTGGAGTTTGGCTCCCACTTGCCTAGGGTCACAGACTTTTGGAGCTGGAAAGAATCTGAGAGGTCATCACGTACAAAACCCTCATTCTGGAAATGAGGTAACCAAGGCCTAGAGAGGGTGAAGTGGTTTGCCTAAAACCATACCGGTACTAAGTGGCAGAACTGGTATTTGAACTCAAGTCCTCTGGCTCCCAAGCCAAATCTTTTCCCACTATTCTACTCCCTCTCCATAGACATAGGCAATTCAGGGTCACCATGTTGAGATACCAGAGGACTTTAGTGGGGGAAGGGCAGGGACTTTGTCAAATTTAACTCTTGTATCCCCTATTTCTGATCCATTTTAGAGATGAGTATACTAAGGACACAGCAGGGGATTTGGTGGGCTGATGAATAGATCGGCTAGACCACCTGTAGTCGGCAACCCATCCTAAAGGGTCTGGGAGGTTCTGTCCAGCCCATCGGCAGTGAGGTGGAGGAAGGGCACACAGAGGAGGGGAGTCATGGGGCTGCTTTGGGACCTGGACTCAGCACTTTGTGGCCAAAGCACAAAGCGCTGGACTGTGTCTCACTCGCCCTTTTGTTGTCTGGTCTATCGAGCGTGATGAGGACAAAGCAAAATGTCTGGTCAGCTCTCACTGCCTTTCCCCCTTTCCAGTTGGTGGCACCTTCCTAGGGCCCTTTGTGTGCTCTCAGGCCATGTGACCCTCTGCCTTTCCCTCGACCTCAAATGACAGACTGGCTGCCTGTTGAGGCCTGATAAGGGGGCCCCTGAGTCTGGGACCCCGGCGAGAAGATCAGGGAGGAGACTCGGAGATCAGTCAGTGGCAGTGTTCGGTTGGGAGCAGGAAGGGACTACAATCCCAGCCCTTCATTGTACAAGAAGGGAAACTGAGGCCAGAGCTGGGGTTTGACACTGGGGCCTCCGGCTCTAACTCCAGCATTCTTTCCCTGTCTCATGATGCCTGGGGATGATGGAGAGCTTGATATGGTATAAAACGGAAGGGGTTCTGACTCTGGCTCTAATCCTGTGCCTGTCACCGCCTTGGTGACCTTGGGGAATTCTCTTCATTTCTCTGGGCCTCAGTCTCCCCATCGCATGCTGAATAAAGTATAGCCTCATTAGCCTGACACTCAATGCTTTCCACAATCTATCTGCAATTACCCGGCCAGCCTTAGCTCCTACCATTCACCTACAGCCTCTTATGCACCATTCAAACCTGACTACTCAGCATTCCCCAAACAAGCTATTCGTTTCCACCTTTGTACATTTGTTTATACTGTTTCCTCCATGTGAAATGTTATCTCTGCCATCTCTGTCAAAATCCCTCTAATCTCACTTTTTTTCTTCTGCTCACATACATTCATCCATCAATATTTACTGTTTGGGCAAGGGTCAGCTAACAGTGGACAGCTTATCTAGAGCAGCTCAGAGCCTGGGTGACTTATGACTTGCTACATATACGTAATTATGGCAGGGATTCAGAACAAAGGATTGAGGTGGAGGATACTTGGATGGTAAATGCACCTTCAAGCTTGTTTTGTTTGGGCCTCCTGCCCACTCCCACACCCAGAGGATCTTGGACTGAGTGAAAGTTGTGGTGCCTCAGGTCCACATGGCTCTTTTTTTTTGATGAAGCCCCCCCTGAATGGATTTCCATAAGGGGCTAATCAAAAGTTACAAGGAATTTCTAACCTTAAGTTAGATAACTATCTGGAACAATGAGATGCAATCCAGCCCCAGACACAATAGACTCCAGGCTCTACTTAGATGACTATTTTGGCCTCCAAAAGGGCTTGTTTTTTTGTAATGAAAACTCTTTTATAGGGGCAGCTAGGTGGCTTAGTGAATAGAGCACTGGTCCTGAAGTCAGGAGGACCTGAGTTCAAATCTAGCCTCAGACACTTATCATTTACTAGCTATGTGACCTTGGGCAAGTCACTTAACTCCAATGGTCCTGCCTTCTGCCCTCCAAAGGAAAAAAAAAAGACAAGAAAACTCTTTTATGAGAAAGAAGCCACCCACAGCAAAGACATTAGGAATTGACAAATTTCTCTCCCTACAGAGAGAAAGTTGCTAAGACATTTCCCTTACTCTAACACTGGGTGTGGAAAGTTACCTCTCTAATAACTGAATTGAGATTTAAGACTCTGAGCTCCAAGCTAAAAAAGAGAAACTAGAACCCAGTCCTCCTTTTATGTGAAAGATGCAGCACCTTAGCTGAACATTTTAGCTAAAGCCAGAAGCTAGTTACAGAGAGAAACTTGGCAACCATAACAGCAATAAGGCCATGCCTATTAGCAGGAGAACAATGCTTAGCAGCAGCCCGTCTGGCAGGGACTGGGTGCACGTGAGACCAGAGCGGAGCAGACCAGTGACAGCGGCAAATGACATCATCAGAGGACATTGGTTGTTCCTCCACATGTGTGGCCTGGGCCCATGTGCTTCCAATGGGCGAGACTCACACTCTGGCCAATTGTGGTAGCTCCATGTGCTTCTCACCTTCCATGTGTCCTCCAGGTCTGCTCCCTGGCTATGTGCCTCTCTATATGTTCTCCAGGTATGTTCACCCCTCCCACTGATGATGTGTATTTTTGTGGGAGAGTATACTCCAGGTTTGTAGATAAAATAGCCGTTGCTATAGCATACGAATTTATTAAACGTCCTGCTTTGGATTAATTGTGTCCTTTACTAATTAATAAAAGTCTTTATTGGTGGAGGTTAATGAGCTATGGCTTGGTTTCGTTGGTGGGTATGGACGCACCAAGTGCCTTGAATTAGATATGACTTTTTTGGGGGGATCCGTATGCAAAAGGAGGGTTGATAAGAAGACAATATGGCATAATGGAACATGCCTTGAACTTGCAGTTGGGAGATATAGAGGTTGGAATCTTTCTCCTACACTTATTAGCTTTTTGACCCTGGACAATTCACTTAAACAGTACTTGCCCATCCTCATTCTTTTCCCTCTGCTGCTTGGATCTCATGGATCATACCCTAGTCATACTTCCCACTTCCCTAATGTGGCTTCTAAGACATGGTCTTTGACCTGCTTTGCCTCTGACCTCTGAATGTCTGGGTCGTGCCTTCTTTCCAAGCTCAGTATCAGTCCTCCATCTTGCCTTCCATTATTAGAGTCCCTAGGGGCAGCTAGGTGGTGCAGTGAATAGAGAATCGTCCCTGGAGTCAGGAGGACCTGAGTTCAAATGTGGCCTCAAACACTTAACACAAAAACTAGCTGTGACCTTGGGCAAGTCACTTAACCCCAATTGCCCTCCAAAAAGCAAAAAAACCCCAAACCATTATTAGAGTCCCCTCAGGACTCCATCTATGGTCCTTATTCTTCTGACCATGGACAGATTCATCAATCTGAACAAAAAAGGGGCAGATTTAAACACTTAAGGGGAGAGTCACATGGGGAAGAGGAATCAGATAAACTTTTAAACTAAAAACTGGGTTAATTAATGGAAAAGTTTCAGATTAATGTGAATCTCACTAGTGCAGTTGTAGAGGGAATGGGGTGGTCTGAGTAAGATGAGGATGACCCCATAAACAGCTCACCAGCTCTAAGATGAAGAGGTCAGAGGGGATGCTAACCAAATATTCAGATGACAACAGCTGTGAGGAATTGGTGCTGGTTGCAGAGGGTCCTAGTGGACCAGATGCCAGGGAGAGGCCTTTTCCCCAATCTTCCTACTAGTGTCCTCACCCTGGTTGGAGGCCGAGCATCCATCCCCATTCTCATGGCTGAAAGACCTTGTTCCCTCCCACCCTCAGAACCACTTCCCTCTTCCAACCTGTCAGCCTGGGGCACTCTAACCCTCCCTATTTCTCTCCCCGGAGGGTTAGGGTCATCATGGCTGCTTATGCCACTGGGATGAGCAAAATGGGCCTTACCATCTGCCCTTCTACCATTTTCTCTGGACCCCCAGCCACTGCCACCTTACTTGCTAATTACCCTAAGGACCCCTGGACCTTGCCCTCCACCCTGCAGCTGGAATTCTCCATCTCCTCCAATGAGAAAGTGAACTCCATGAAAGCAGGAAGTGTCGCAATTTTCTGTTTGGACCTTTAACTCTTAGCCCAGCGCCTGACACAGAGTAAATGCTAATAATTACTTATTCATTCATCTGTTCATTTATACTGATGGTAGAATCAGAAAACAAAGGTGGAAACTAAGGGCTGAATCTAAGAACATGACGTGTTTGGGAGATAAATGTAAAGGCCTGGATTTAGGTTCAAAAAATTAACTGCAAAGTCAAGAATGGGGGAAATGTGGCTTGACAGAGGTTCACATAAAAAGACCCTGGGGATTTTCATGGGCTGCTAACTCAGCATGGGCCAACAATTCATGCTGTAGCTGCATCCAGAAAGGCACTACGTCAAATAAAAGGGGTGCAGTGGGGGAACATGGTAGGGAGGGTGCTCTGACAGTCTGTCTCCCAGAACCAGGCTGCAGCCCTTCCCCTCAGGGTTCAAGAGAATCCTGAGAGGTTTATGGGGCCATCTCTTCCTTACTTCCATCAGCTCAAGCCACCACTGGCTGAGCTGCTGCCATTGTTAGGTACCCCTTGCTTAGGTCACAGTGGATTAGTGGATATGGCAGTGCTGGATCTGGAGACAGGAAGATCTGAGCTCAAATCCAGACACTTCCTAACTGTGTGACCCTGAGCAAGTCACTTGAATGCAGCCTGCCTCAGTTTCCTCAACTATAAAATGAAGATAATATTAGCATCTACCTTCTACGATGATTGTGAGGATAAAGTGAGATGACAATTATAAATGCTTTGCAAACCTCAATTACATAAATGCTAGCTAACATTTCACCTTCAAGTTTCCCCTACAATGCCTGAGCAACTCATTTAAGGTTTTTAACTAAAGTGTCATGCAGAGGACTCTGGGCAGATTTATGGTAGGCATGAGCCAGCTGGAGCATGTTAACAAATAAGAATTTCACAGGATAAGCAAGCTATAGATGGATGGAGAGAGAGATAGAGGTGTAGATAGATGTGATAGATAGATGATACATAGATGTTCTAGGGGTGGCTAGGTGGCGAAGTAAATAGAGCACCGGCCCTGAAGTCAGGAGGACCTGAGTTCAAATCCGGCCTCAGACACAACACAAAAACTAGCCGTATGACCTTGGGCAAGTCAGTTAACCCCAAGTGCCTTCCAAAAAGCAAAAAAAAAAAAAAATATATATATATATATATATATATATATATAGATGTTCTAGATGTATAGATGATAGATAGGAATATGGATGGATGGATGAATGAATGGATGGATAGACAGATGATAGATATGATATATCTATATATAGATGAATAGACAGACGGATGGATAGATCAATGGATGGATCGATAGAGAAACATAGATGATAGAGAGAGATAAAAAATAGAAATTTAGGTAGATGTATAGAGAGGTAGGAATATGGATAGAGTTAAATGATAGAAATATAGATAAAGAGATAGATGGGAAGATAGATAAATTGACAGATGATAAAGAGAAATAAATGAAAGGCATTTAGGTAGATGGATAGTGAGATAGGAACATAGGGAGATGGAGAGATGAATAGATTGCAATAGAGAGGGGAATATAGATAGATGGATAGAGGTGATAGGGAGGGATAGATGACACATAGGAAGATAGAAATATAAATAGAAGGATAGGACTACAGATGACAATAATACAGAAAGACAATAGATAGATAATTTACAAAATGCTTACTATGTGCCAAGAAGCTAAGCATAAAAAAATAAGCAAGTAATTTACTGTCAATGAGCTTATATTCTAATGAGTGCAGGTAGCACATAAAGGGGACCTGGAAAGATGGGAGAGAGTCAACACACAGGTGCTGGCAAGGGAGCTGGCAAGGGAGGGAAGTGTGGAGAGTGGGTAGAGCAGGAATGGCTGCGTTCTCTCCCCAAATGCTGGTCTGGGTTTTGGAATCGTCAATGAGGAGATGGAGACCTTAGGGCATAGGTTTCTCCTGAGTGATAAGACTGGTGAAGAGATGGGGAAGAAGTTAGGAGAATGAGCTGAGGAGGCATCAGTAAAAAACACTGGAGAGGAAAACAGGTAGATCAGTCCAGAGGACTGAACAAGAACAATTAACAGATGGGGCGGGCAGGTGGCCAGTGAATAGAGCACCGGCCCTGGAGTTAGGAGGACCTGAGTTCAAATCTGACCTCAGATACTCAACACTTACTAGTCGTGTGACCTTGGGCAAGTCATTTAACCCCAATTTCTTGGCCTTTCCCCCTCAAAAATATAAAAAAGCAAAATAAATAAATGAATAATTAACAGATAACCTGCATGTTCCACTTGTGTTCCTGAAATGTCAAGACAGAGAGAGGAAGGCTCCCTAGCATATTGGGTGGACCCCCTGGGGAAAATTTCCAGGAATGCATGTGTGGGGGAGTTGGCCTTTCCCAGACCTAATCACAGCAAAGGGGCTGGATAATGAGGTGTTAAATTAACTGTAAAAATGCAGCCATTCCAGATGATCCCTTTATGAGGTACAAATTAATCCCTTGAGCAAATCAGAAAGGAAGCAATATGATAGGATAATAATAGCTAAGATTTATATAGCACTTAAAAGCCTGCAAACGCTCTTACACAGATGATCTCATTTGGTCTTAACAACAACCCTGGGAGTAGATGCTATTACTGTCCATGTTTTACAAAAGAAGAAACCAAGGCAGGCAGCAGAGTCATGACTTGTGAGGGTTTGCACAGTTAGTATGTGTCTGAGGTCGATCTCAAACTTACCACAAACTTCTGTGTTCCTAATGAGAACACCAATGATAAGCCATACCTGCATTGGCCTTTAAAAGTCAGTTCGCTGAGTTCAGGAGACAGACCAGAAGAGGTCTGTCCAGCTCCTGATGGAAGAAGCAGAAGATACATGGCAGCTTGGTAGCTCAGTGGATAGTGTTGGGCCTGGAATCAAGAAAAGCCCGGGTTCAAATCCAGCCTCAGCTGCTTCCTAACTGTGTGACCCTGGCTAGTCACTTAACCTCTGTTTGCCTCAGTTTCCTCATCTGTAGAAGGAGGGTAGTAATAATACCTATTACTCCCAGGATTGTTGCAAGGATCAAGAAAGATAGTAATTGTAAAGTATTTAATACAGGGCCTGACACATAGTAAGAGCTATTAAATATTATTAATATTATTTCTTGGAGCTGGAGAAAGGGAAGGTGTAAAAAGCCATGTAATCTTGGGAGAATAAAGGTGCAGACAAAGACAATTTCCACAAATAGCAAAGGGCCAGAACTCTGGGAGTGAGGTTGCTTGGGCCAACTGACCACAAAGGAGGCTCCCCATCATAGACCCCAAAACAATAACCCTAAGTCTCCTTTCTCTCGTTGCAGGAACCTGTCTTCATGGAGAAAGTCAGTTTGCCTTTCTTGTCTTAAATGTTTGCTTTGCCTTTAGATACTCTTAACCACTAATATTTGCTAGTATGCCTACTGGGAATGCAGTTTGGAGGAGGCACCTAAAGAAGAAACATCCCCAGAGAAGAGAAAGAGGTAGATTTAACACAGAAGTATTTTGCCTTAAGTATTGTCTCTGGGTGGGGGTTTGGAGCTGACAAAAAAAACTTACCGGTCCTTTTATGTCACTTCCTAGAGAAGAGAAGGAATATTTCTACCTGGAAACCCATTTGGGTCAGTAGGGGGAGGGGCAAATAAGAGTGGCCAAAGAACTTTAATCACTACACCTTCTCCTTAACACTGTTACACGTGGACAGGAGCTGCCCAGGCTGAGAAAGCATGGCCATGTTGTGATGTGCTGAGGGGGTTTCCACATCAATGAAATTACAAATCTAATGAAGTACTATAAAAGACTCCACTTAGATTAAAAAATTAATTGCACAACTATCAGATGAGGGAAATGTGGCCCAAGAGCAGTTCTTGTGAAAAGGACCTGGGGGTTTTAATGGACCACAAATTGAACATGAACAGTCAAAAAAACCTAATGGCCTCAGGTTGCTGCTGTGTGGACATGCTAATGTTTATTATTCTTTCTCTCCATTTTAAATGCAGCTGGCTGCTCACATTATTACCTCCTGGATATCCATCCCTACTGTAATCAGCTCTCTTCCTTCTCATGCCCACTCCTCCCCAGGTCTTCATATTTATATTAATTATTAATTTGTATTAATGTAGTTATGTTGTATATAAACATACATTTTAGGCAGCTAGAGTAGATCGAGCATTAGGCCTAGAGTCAGGAATACCCCAGTGCAAATCCAGCCTCAGACTCTTACTAGCTGTGTGACCTGGGCAAGTCATTTAACCCTGTTTGCCTCAGCGTTCTCAACTATAAAATGGAGATAATAATAGCACTTACTTTTCAGGGTCGATGTGAGGATCAGAAGAAATCCTATTTGTAAAGTTCTTAGCATAGGGCCTGGTACGTAGTAGGTGCTTTATAAATGCTATGATGATGATGTCTCCCCTCTCCTAGCTTATTCCATTGGTCCCTCTGGAATTCCTGCTCAGTCTTCAACATATTCCCCTACAGGGGTGGGGAACTTGTGGCCTGGAGGCCACATATGACCTTCCAGGTTCTAAAGTGCAGCCCTTTGACCAAATCCTACATTTTCACGCTTTTCAGCTAATGTTTCTTCCACCTCTTCGGTGTAACAGATACCTGACTCTCCCCTGAGGACACCTTCTTCACTGGAGACGACTCTTCCCAGTGCCCAGGATCAAGAAGAAAAGTGGGCATACTCCCTGAACCCCAATGCTACTGCTTCCAGACCATGCCTTTCCCCCTAGCTCCCAAGAATCTTTCATTTTTTAAAATGCATGTAATCTATCCATCCTTATTACTGAATAAAATACAAAATCCTCAGTGTTTAAAGCCCTCCAGGATCTATCTCCTACCTACCTTTCTAGTCTTGTATCATATTACTATAACCTTTTACATACTTGTTGTCCAGCCAAATTATCCTACAAGCTATTTCCTATATGGGAATTCCATCTCCTGCCTCCATGTCTTTGCACAGGCTGTCCTCTATGCCTGGAATGCACTCCCTCCTTACCTCTGCCTCTTGCCTTCTTCAAAGCACTGTTTCAATGTTATCTCTTGCATGAAGTCTTTGTTGATGCCCCAATGAACTCTCCTTCTTGAAATTACTTTGTATATTTTTAAAAAATCATTTCTTTACATGCATGTTATAAACCCCTGTTCCTCTCCCGGTAGAACATAAACTCTTTTAGGACAGACTTTCTTTTTTTTTGTCCTTGTATTTCCAGTGATTTGCACATAGTAGGTACTAGATAAATATTTGTTGAATTGAGTTGTCATGCACTGTCCTGTCGGTCACTCGATGTTTAGCAGGAGGGATTTTCCTCTCCTCCTCATGCTCTGCCACCTTACTGCCTTTCATTTGGACTCTCTTCTCTTCTAGTGGTCTCTCTCTTCTCCCATCTAACATCCACACAGCTGCCAACCTGATATTCCTCAACACTGTTCTGACCATGGCACTCCATAGTTCAAGAAACTTCAGGGGCTTCTGTTTCCTTGAATAAAATACCACCCTCCTCTGTCTGGTATTTAAAGCCCTTCATCATCTGAGTCTAACTGATTTTTCCAGAAACTCCCTTCATGCACTATGTAGTTAATCAATCAGGCAAACATTTATTAAACCCTTACTATGTTCCTAGCACTGTACTAAATATAAGTGATAAAAAAAAGAAGGCAAAAGCATATCACTTGCCTTCAAGAGGCTCACATTCTAACAGTGGAGACAACATGCAAAAAATCGTATGTATGAGATATGCGCAGTGTGACTGGAGAATATAGTTTTAGAGCAGAGACAGGGAGTAGTGGGAAAGACTTCTTGCAGAAAGTGGGATTTGAACTAAGCCTTGAAGAAAGCCAGGAGACAGAAGGGAGGAGAGAGAGAGAGAGAGTCCGGGTCACAAGAGACAGCTTGTCTGTCTGTGCCTGAAAAGACACCAGGTTGGAAAAAGGAGTGCTGTATACATACAGACTTCTGTGCACACAGTAGGTGCTTAATAATAATAGTCTAGATAACTAACATTTATCTAGCACTTACTATGTGTCTGGCATGGTGCTAAGTGCTTTGTAAATATTATCTCATTAGATACTTGCTACAACCCTGTATTATTATCCCCATTTTATGGTTGAGAAAACTTGAGGCAAACAGAAGATGTTCAGTGACTTGCCCAAGATTACACTGTTAGTAAATGTTTGAGGCCTGATTTGAACTCAGGTCTTCCTGACTTCAATGAATAAATGTTTGTCGAATGTTTGAATATTCTTTTTGTTCGTTTGGGTTTTTTTTGTTTTGGGTTTTTTGTTTTTTGGGGTTTTTTTTTGCTTTTTGGAGGGGAGAAGGCTGCGCAATTGGGGTTAAGTGACTTGCCCAAGGTCACATGGCTAGTAAGTTGAATATTCTTTAAAAACTTAACTTCCCAATTTATTAACCTCCTCAGCTCCAATAACCTTCTTCTCAACCCCCTTCAGCTACTCACTGGCATGGTGACATTTTAGATCTCATTATCTCTTAAATTATACTAACAAAAATCTAACATTCTCTTTCCTGACCCAAATCTCTAGTTCTTCCACCTTTCCAACTCTCTCACATGCACTAACCTGATTTATTCTTTGTCCTCACTACAGTCTTTGGTTTTTTGACCCTCCCTTTTTTCCGCTTCATCAATCAACCAGTCAACAACCACTTATGAGCATGGTGGGTATGCCAAGCATTGTTTTAACATCACTCCTTTTCCTCAGTCGTTTACCTCCATCTGTAGCCATGACCTTGTGACTTGCCATTTTATTATTTCACTAGGTATGACCTTAGAATGTCTCAGTCCCCTGACCTTCCTCCATATCAACCTGCCAAGCCTCATGTCTGACCAACTGCTCTCGCCATCTAATTTCTTAGTCCATAGACTGGAGCTACAGAGCACTGGGAGACAAAATCATGAAAGCAGGCTGATTTCAGCCACCCTAAGTTTGTATTCTGTCAACCCAGCTTAGACCTTGATGCTATCTGACAATCTGCTAACCCCATCTTTATTTATTGAGTCATTCAACAAGCATTTTTTAAGGTGTCTATGAGATAATCAGCACTGTACTATGGGGAAAACATCTACTCTACCATCGTGCTAATCACCATTATTTTGGTTAATTGCAACTTTCTTTAGTCTTCTGGTTTCACTTATGGTGAGACTGTCAAGGTTTATAATGGGATGGCTCCTCAGCTAGCATGTTTACTCAGTGAGCACCGAAGAAGTTCTTAGTCAACACGGTCTGCAGCTGTTGTGACCCATCTTCAGCCCCTTCCTCTTGTTTTGCTACCATCACAGGGGACGCATATGACTGGGGACTGAAATCTACATCAGGAAGACCCATCTCTGACACATCTTGACTGTGTGACCCTGGCCACGTCCTGGTGCTCTAAGACAATAAGTGACAGAGCACATTCCAACTGGCGCTGGTGGAGGGAATTTCCTCACAGGGAGATAGCTCCCTGTAACAGATCAAATCTAAAAGGACCCAGGTGACTCTGTAAGACCCTAGGCTGCTGGGCAAGTGTAGATTTGTGTCCTTATCCTAGTCCCCTACACCTGTGAAATTACTCATCTGCCCCCAAACTCTCTTGTTAAGTGTTAGGTCCTCCTGTTTCTGCCTCGAAGGTGCTATCAGTGCCAGGACTAGTCATGGAGCCCATGAGCTCCCCTTTCCCTCCCATGTCCAAGTACTCTGTGTGCTGAGACGATGGAGATTGGTGCCCACAACTTCTGTGTTCTGAGCTCTGGCCACCAGAGGGCACACAGACCCCCTGGCACCAATAACCATGGAATAACCACTGACCATGATAAAATTCCTTCTGCACATGATTGTTTCATTTGTTTCTCTGTTACCCAGGCCCCTCTCCCTGTTAGTGAGGACCACAGCCCTGCGTATGAACAAGAGTTCAGTCACTCATTCCTGTCCGACTCTTTGTCATGCTTTGCGGATCTCTGTCTGTGGGGTTTTCTTGGCAAAGATGCTGGAGTGGTTTGCCATTTCCTTTTCCAGTGGATCACTGATCCATAGGCGAATCGAGGTTAAGTGGCTTGCCCAAGGTCACATAGCTAGGAGTTTTCTGAGGCTGAATTTGAACTCAGATCTTCCTGACTCCAGGCCTAGAATTCTTGTTTCTAGATTAACTAAATTAGACTACACACTGCTGTTTCTAGAAGGTTCTCAATTCATATATGTTGGCTAATTGATCTAAGGTTGGGAGGGATCTCCTTCCCAGGATGAATAAGAGTTTGGACCCAGTAGACGCTTCAATGAACTAGTATACAGCTAACCCTACAAGAACTAATTTCCTCTTTAACAATGAGGGAAATGTTGAAGCAGGAGACCTCAGAAGTAAGAAGGGAGGGGCATGAGACAGAAAAGAGAACATGGCAGCATGTCCCATTGTCAGCGGTGGGACTCTGGTCTCTTCAGCTACTCTGGGACTGGGGCTTTTTCCTGCTTGCTCCCTGGGGGCAATGGAGTCCAGATCAAGGTTTGGGACGGTGGCTGACTGTCCTCTTAAGAAGACATCTAGGATGGGCAGCTAGGTGGCACAGTGAATAGAGCGCCAGCCCTGGAGTCAGGAGGACCTGAGTTTGAATCCGGCCATCTGGCCTCAGACACTTAACACAAAAACTAGCCGTGTGACCTTAGGCAAGTCATTTAACCCCAATTGCCCCTCCAAAAAGCGAAAAAGAAAAAGAAAAAGACAGCTAGGTATCACTGTGGAGAGGGGGTCAGCAAGATCTGAATTCAAATGTTACCTCAGTCAATAACTGTGTGACCTTGGACAAGTCAGTTAACCTCTGCTTCAGTTTCCTCATCTGTTAAATGGGGATAATAATAGGACTTACCTCCAAAGGTTGTCGTGAGGGTTAAATAAAAATAATTGCAAAGCACTATGCAAATTTTAAAGTGAATCTTAATTTTATAGTCAGGCAGTCAATAAGCATTTATTAGGTGCCACTACATACCAGGCACTGTGCTCAATGCCATGGATACAAAGAAGTCAAAGGTCAGCCTCTGCTCTCGAGGAGCCATGTACAAACAAGTTATTTGTAGTTTTAGTGGTTTTAGTCCTGTCCTCCTCTTCTCCAGCTCATATGGGGTTTTTCTTGGCAGAGATATGGGAGTAGTTTTCCATTTCCTTCTCCATTTCATTTGACAGATGAGGAAACTGAGGCAAGCATGGCGAAGTGACTTGCCCAGGGTCACACAGCTGCTAAGTGTCTGAAGCCAGATTTGAACTCAGGAAGATGAGTCTTCCTGACTCTAAGCCCATCACTCTAACCATTGCACCACCTGGCTGCCTTCAAACAAGCTGCAGACAGGATAAATTGGAAAGAATCAGTAGGAAGGCCCTCTCACCAAAGAGGAATCAGGAAAGGCTTCCTGTATAGGTGGGGTTTTAGTTGAGACTGAAGGAGGCCAGAGAGGCCAGGAGATGGAGATAAGGAGGGAGATTATTCCAGGCTTGGGGAACAGCCAGTGAAAATGCCCAGAGTCACAACATGGACTCTATTATTATTGTCATTGTTGTTGTTTATAGGATAACTGATTCCCAAGGATGCTGATGAAGCATACTTCCCCCCTCCTGACATAGAGGTGATAGTCACAGAGTCAAGAATGAGACTTTTTTTTGGAATGGTCAAAGAGGGCATTTATTTTGTTTAAATATACATATTTTTTAAGGGTTTTGTTTTTCTTTTTTTCAGTGATGGAGGGAAGAAGGAAGAAGAAATTTATTTTTGTTCATTGAAAAAATTAATTTAAGAAAGACAAGTAGGGTGACTGTGTGACCCTGAACAAGTCACTTACCCTCTCAGTGCTCTAGGCAGCTCTCTAAGACATGGATTCCTAACTTGGGGTCCAAGAACTTGTTTTCTTTTTTTTTTTAATTAAATTTTATTTTCAGTCCTAAATTCTTTCCTTCCCTGTCCCTTCTCCTTCCAAGAAAAACAAAATCCATTGCAAATATGTATACTCATGCAAAACAAATTTCTGCATTAGCCATGTTCCTCACCCTACCTCTTGCAAAAAAAAAAGAAAGAAAGAAAAAGAAAGAGAAAAAAAAATATGCTTCCATCTGCACTTAGAGTCCATCACCTCTCTTTCTGGAGGTGAGCACCATGTTCCATCATGAGTCCTTTGGAACTGGGATGGGTCATTTTGTTGATCAGAGTTCCTGTGTCTTTCCTGGTTGATTATCTTTACAATATTATTGTTCCTGCGTAAATTGCTGTCTTGGTTCTACTCACTTCATTCTGCATCAGTTCATACAAATTTTTCCAGGTTTCTCTGAAACCATTCCCTTTATCATTTCCTACATCACAATAGTCTTCCATCGCATTCATAGACCATAATTTGTTCAGTCATTTCTCAATTGATGGGCATCTTTTCTTTGCCACCATAAAAAGAACTACTATAAAATGTTTTTGTATCTATGGGTCCTTCTCCTCTTCTTTTTGGTCCCTTTGGGGTATAGACCTAGTAGCAGTATTCTTAGGACAAAGGATATACTCAGTTTAATAGCTTTGGGGGCATCTTTCCAAATGGTTCTTCAGGATGTCTGGATCAGTTCACAGATCTACTGCTCAACTAGTCTGATAGACTTAGCTCTTCTCAGCAATGTGAGGACCTCAAAAACTCCAAAAGACTCATGATGGAAAATGCCCTCCACATCCAGAGAAAGAACTATGGAGTCTGAATGCAGATTGAAGTATACTATTTGCTTTCTTTTTTTGTTTTGTTTTTTCTTTCTCATGGCTCCTCTCATTCTTTCTAATTCTTCTATACAACATGACTAATGTGAAAATATGTTTAATGAGAATGTATATGGGGTGGCTAGGTAGTACAGTGAATAGAGCACCAACCCTGGAGTCGGGAGGACTTGAGTTCAAATCCGGCCTCAGACACTTGACACATTTATTAGTCATGTGACCTTGGGCAAGTCACTTAACCCCAATTGCCCTGCTTTCCCCCCCTGCAAAAAAAAAAAAGAATGTATATTGGATTGCATGCCATCTTCAAAGAGGGGAGGGAAGCAGGTAGAGAAAATTTTTTTAATTTATAGAAGTGAATGTTGAAAATTAAAAATAAATTTATTTATTTACTTTAAAAATGCATTAGTCTACCTATTTTTCCACTCTCCTCCAGCATTTGTCATTTTCCTTTTTTGTCATCTTAGACTATTTGATGGGTGTTGTCCAAAGTTGTTTTCATTTGCATTTCTCTAATTTTTTAGTGATTTAGAACATTTTGAACTTGATTTTTAAAACTTGATAATTATATTTCAATATAATTACTTTCATTTGTAATTCTACCTAAGTTATGTTGCACCTCCAAAAAAATTATTCTGTGAAAGGGTCCCTAGGTTTGTCAAAGACTTTCACCACCATCACAGGCTTCTAAAGTAGCTCCTAAGGTCCTTCAGATGTTTCTGTTTGCAATGACATGCAGAGACATCAAACCCCAGAACATTACAGGATCTTATCAATGAGGTCATGTAATTCTTTATTCTTGGCATATGGTTACTCAAAAGAGATTGGTCAAACAATCCAGACAGGAAAAACTAAATGGATGAAAATATGCCTATTGTCCAGACATACAGTTGGATGGTCAGTCGGTTAAAAAAAAATGTATTAAGCACCTACGGTGTACCAGGTACTGTGCTAAGCTCTAGGGTTACAAAAAAAGTCACAATGGGGCAGCTAGGGGGCACAGTGAATAGAGCACCAGCCCTGGAGTCAGGAGGACCTGAGTTCAAATCTGGCCTCATACACAACACAAAAACTAGCTGCGTGACCTTGGGCAAGTCATTTAACCCCAATTGCCCCTCCAAAAAAAAAGTCACAAAACAGTCCTGCTTTCAAGGAGCACATGATTTAATGGGGAAAGAAAACACATTTAAAAAGTTGAAAGGGGAAGGTAGAGCAGAAGAGTGCAGCCAAGTGGGAAATGATGATAAATCTACCTTCAATGAATCATGTGGGAGGAGCTCTCTACCCGCCTCTGCTCTGTGGAGCTAGTACCATCAAGACAAAGGAATCACAGATTTAGGGCTGGAAGGGCCTTAGAGACCATGCAGCACAATCCCTTCATTTTATACATGAGGAAACTAGAATGGGATTAAGTGACTTGCCCAGGGTCACACAGCTAGTAAGTGTCAGAAACAGGATTTGAATTCAGGTCGTCCTGATGCTAGGCCCAATACTTGAAGTACTACCACACTGACTCTCAAGATACCTAGGATAAGGGGCGGCTAGGTGGCGCAGTGAACAGAGCATGGGTCCTGGAGTCAGGAGGACCTGAGTTCAAATTTGGCCTCCAACACTTAACACTTACTAGCTGTGTGACCTTGGGCAAGTCACTTAACTCCAATTACCCTCCTCAAAAAGCAAAAAAAAAAAGATGCCTAGGATAGGCTGTGCATGTCCTCCATGAGCTGGACCCAGAATTGAAAAAGGAGGAGAGAGCAGATTAGATTAGATTTGGGACATAGCACCTAGTTTACAAGGTTGTTGGAAGAATCAAATAAGACAATGTATATCTAGTGCTTTGCAAATCAGAAAGTGCTATAGAATGGAAACTACTATTTCCAAAGATTACTAGCTCTTAAGAAGCGGTAGAAGGTACTATCTATGAAATGTGTGATCAGGACAAAGAGAGGGTCTGGTCCTAATTAAAGAGCTGGAGATGACAGATGGTCAGCCCAGTGCTGCTCTTCCTAGATCCCCAGAAGGCGAAAAGTCCATCTAGTGTGTTGAAGAATGTATGGGAGGACCTGTAGGAGAACTGAGCAGGAGGGCACAGATGGGTTGCGATCAGGACTAGTGGAGGGAATAGTCATATCAAGGACTATAACAAATAAGGGTATAGTCAAGCAAAAGAAATCAACATTCTGACTATGTCTGAAAATGTATGCCCCATGCCTCTCCTTGTGGAATTCCACACCGCCTCCTTGAGAAGCGAACTTCTCTATCACTCTTCTGAAGGCACTATGTTGATCTGAAGTTCTCATTGTGGCTGAGTCATGTAAATTGTTCCCCTGGTTCTGCTTAGCTCACTCTGCATCAGTTCATATAAATCATTCCAAGCTTCTTTAAAGTCTTCCTATTTGTCATATCTTACAATGCAACAATATTCCCTTATATTAAAATGGCACAATTTGTCCAGCAATTTCCCAAATGATAGACATTCCCCGTTTCTGGTTCTTTAGCATTACAAAAAAATGCTCACTTTTCCCAGGATTTTTCAGAGGCAGCTGATGGTAGTTTAGAAATTACACCCATTATGATAATAGCATCTACCTCACAGAGCTGTCATGAGGATTGAATGAGATATTTATGAAGCCCTTAGCATAGTTCCTGGAACATAGTAGGCTCTCTATAACACTTATCCCACCCCCCCAAACTATACTACAAATGTCCCAAATGTCTTAGTATGTTTTTAAACTTTAGTAACTTCAGAGGTATAACTACTACAGATTTACCCCCAAAAAATGATCATTTGAAAGTTTATTTGCTTAAATTTACCCTTATTTACCTTTGTGAACTTTGAATAATAAAATTTTAATTTTAACAAGAAAAAAAAAAGAATTTACACCCATTGGCTTTTTCAGCACTTTCAAAGGTACTTTAGGCTTGGTGACTCATTCACCTTATTAAGATTGCCTTTGAACTCCACTATTTCTTAACTTATCTTGGATTTCAGTTCTCTAGCAGCCATTTTTTAATATCCAACTCCTAGCCTGAAGGTAGAACTCCTTATTAGAGAAGCCAGAAGAATAATCTGATTTCTCTCCTCACCAACTGTCATCATTTCATCCATATTAATCTGTTTGATAATCTGTAGAGATTCTTGATATCTTCCTTTGAGAATTTCAAACTCTCCTGCCTGGTATTTGAGCCTTTCTACATTCTAGCCTCATTTTATATGACTATAATTACTGAATTCAGTCTTATAGATTGACAATGACCATTCTTTGAGTCACTCAACAGATACTAAATCTACTTCAATGAACTATCATCTGATCACACAGTTAGTCAGTCAACAAATATTGCTTACTAGGTGCCAGACATTTGGCTCAGTGCTGGGAATATTAATATAACATTCCCTCATCCAACCTATAACCACCACTGGCCAGTTGGGTTCCCAGAGGGGGGGTTGTTACTACTCTCAGAGTTTTGGGGGTAACCATGTGAGTGACTATTCTCCTAAATCCTAGCTTACAAGCCCCCACCAGTGTGTTTCCCTTTAACACTCAATCAGTAGACTCAATTCTTCAGTGAAGACATTACTCAAATGACATAGCAAGAATTATAACCACAAAGTATTTCCCTCAACATCAGGGGCACATTCTTCCAAATTAACCCAGAGTCCTGGAGGAGTAAAGAATAGGAAGAAACTTAAAGGGTGGGTATGAACTTAAAGCAGAACTCTAACACACATGGTCAAGGCAAGTCATAACTCCAGAATGCAGAACTCTTTTTCAAAGGCACATTGGGCACACCAGGGTCTCTGCTGGACCAGTGGCTTAGCTGGGCTTGCTCCTTCTAAAATGTGGTATCTCACATGAATGGACCAGTTGGCTCACTTCCTGGCTGTGCTGGCGTGGCTCTTTCCATTGCTACTAGACTGGGCAGTCCCTGCCAGTGGTTTCTGTATAGTCCAGGCTGGTCATTCAATGGCTGGGCAGTGACTGCTTAATAAGTTGTCTAGGCCACTCTTCCCCCTGGGAACCTGCTATCAGGCTGGTCCAGGTAACTTGCTTGGGCACTGCATTCTTCTGATCTGCTGGGCCTCTCTATTCTTTCAACGGGGAACTCCATCCTTTTTCTACCTTCACCCACTCATTATCCACAGAGATTATTTACTCTCTTTAGCCGGAGTGTTATCGTACTTGATTTCAGTCAGAATGCTTCAGAGCTCTTCAGCTATGGCAACCCATCGGAGCCTCAGCTGTGAGGCTTTCACTTCAGGCAAGAGATGGGAGAAGGCTGGCTTCTTTTATGGACAAATTCTTCTTGGCTTAAATTTTCTCTCCTCTATAATCCAGTGTATGTTGCTTTAGATCTAGAGGTGTTAATGTGGGGTATGTGGACCCTCCTTCTCCAAAGAGTCCATGGGTAGATTTTATAAGGTCAGTGAATTTGGATGGGGAAAAAAAAATGACATTTTTATTTTCACTTATTTCTAACTGAAATCTAGTATTTCCTTCAATTATTTAAAAAACATTATTTGGAGCCAGGACTTGGAAAAGGTTAAGAACCCCTGCCTTTGGGCAATTAGTTTCAGTTCAGTCATTTTCACCTCCAATACTCCCTTGAGAATCTTATGTAGATAAGTAACTAAGGGCAGAGATATTGAATGCCTACACAGAGGACAGTCAGGTCATGGTCTTCCTGCACCCTTCATATGCAATTAAGGTATTCAAGACTCCCATCCTTCTTAGGGTGGGGAATGTCAATTTTGCATCTGAAGGCTTTTCTATTTACCTTTCAATATCTGTTTTGTAGCTTTCCCCAGACTTTTAACTTTTGTTGAAATCTCACTGGGGTATTTCTCAAACAAAAAGAAAAGCAAATATACATTTTTGGCGCTAAGGAAGAGTTCTCTATATAAAGGGGGAAAAGACAGGTAAATTACTATGCACATATTGAGATCTGTTTGGAACTGCTGCATGGTCTCCTAGGGATGGTTCCGAGTGGGAGGGAGGAAGGTACGGAAGGTCCTCCTGGAAAAGGTAGATTTGAGCTAAATTTAAAAGTTATTCATTTTTTCCAATTACATGTAAAAACAATTTTTAGCATTCATTTAAAGAATTTGAGTTTCACCTTCCCTCCTCTCTCTTCTCCTTGAGAAGGCAAATGGCTTGATATAGAACATATATGTTGTTGTTCAGTGGTTTCCAACTTTGTGACTCCATTTGGGATTTATTGGCAAAGATTCTAGAGAGGTTTGCCGTTTCCTTCTCCAGCTCATTTGACAGATGAGGAAATTGAGACCAATAGGGTTAAATGACTTGCCCAAGATCACATAGCTAGCAAGTATCTGAGGTCAAATTTGTACTCAGGTCTTCCTGACTCCAGGCACAGGGCTCTATCCACTGTGCCACGGAGGGCCCAAATCATACATGTGCAGAATGCAAAACATTTCTATCTTGCAAAAAAGCAAAAAATGTTATTACATGTTGCAAAAGAAAACAATCCAAAACAAAACCCAAGGAAAATAAAGTTTAAAAAATATCTGCTTCACTCTGCATTCAGACTCCATCCATTCCTTCTCTGGAGGTGGAAAGCATTTTTCATCACGAGTCCTTTGGAATTGTCTGGGGTCATTTGTATGGCTAAGTCATTCACAGTTGATCATGATACATTATAGCTTTGACTGTGTACGATGTTCTCCTGGTTCTGTTGAGTTGAATTTTGAAGGAAATTAGGGAAGCTAAGAGACTAGAGATGAGGAGGGAGAACATTGCTTCCCTCTACTGAGATCCAGCAACATTCACCTTCTTCGTGTAGCTTGCACACACAGTTGTCCATCTTCACAGCTTTCTCACCTGTAAAATTGGGGGGGGGGGGTAACAGCATCTGCCTTACAGGGTTGTACTGAGATGCTGTCTGAATCTCCCAGCTCTCTGCACTAACTGTTGCTCAGCCTGGACTGCCCTCCCTCCTCCTCTCCACCTCCTCACTTCCCTGGCTTTCTTCAAGACACATCTCAAACGCCACTTTCTGCAAGAAACCTTTCCCAGTCCTTACCAACTGGAGTTTCCCTCTGATCTCCCCTCGTATTTGGCCTGGATATATCTACTATGTACATAACTGTTTGCTCTCCCGTTAGAATGTGAGCCCATTGAGGGCAGGAATTGCGTTTTTGCCTTCCTTCATATGCCCAAAGCTTAGTGGGGAAGCTAGGCGGTCCCATAGTACAAAGTGCCCGCCCTGAAGTCAGGAAGCCTCATCTTCTTGATCTCAAATCTGGTCTCAGACTCTTACCAATTGTGTGACCCTGGGCAAGTCACTTAACCTTGCTTGCCTCAGTTTCCTCATTTGTAAAATGAGCTGGAGAAGGAAATGGCAAAGCACTCCAGTATTTTTGCCAAGAAAACCCCAAATGGGGGCAGGAAGAGTTGGACATGACTGAAAATGACCAAACAACATTAAGTGTGGGATGAATGAGGAGCTGAAGACAACACTTAGTTTTGAAGCGGAATGACTGGGAGACCAGCGGGGCCCTCATTAATAATAGGAGGAGGGTTTGTCTGGGATCGGGTGAGTCTGAGATGCAGTTGATGTGAGAGTCGAGCACAGGAAAGAGATGAGGTTTGGCTATCTGGATCTCGGAATCACATGAGCAGAGATAGTAACGGACCTCATGAGAGTGTACAGCTAGTGTAGACCAGAGGGAGGGAGAGGAGGACCTAGGGTGGAGCCTCGGGGCCACATCTGGGAGAGACATGGAGGGAGGAGTGGTCAGACAAAGAGGGGCCATCCGGAGAGAGCAGGGTCACGAGAGCCTGAGGGGCGTGCTGGACACGTCTGAGGCTGCAGAGAGGTCAAGAAGGGCAGCAAGTGAGAAAAGGCCACTGGGGAGGTGACCACTGGTCAGGTAGACAGTGCAGCCTCTGCTGAATGATGAGGTTGGAAGCCAAAGTTCAGATGGTTTTGAAAGGAGAGGAGAGCTGATATGTCTCCATTCTAATGGTGCTAATTATAGTGTTTAAAGGCTATGCTTTACAGATAGCATCTCGGTACAACCTCGTGAGGCAGATGCTGTTACCCCCCTCCCCCGGTTTTACAGGTGAGAAAGCCGAGGCTCAGAACAGTAATTAAGTGTCTTGTCCAAGACTAGCAGCCCCCTCCTTCCTCCCCCAGCAAACATTTTCTCTGTTGTTCAGCTGACTCTTTTGTGACCCAATTTGGGGTTTTCTTGGCAAAGATACTGCAGTGATTTGCCATTTCCTTCTCCGGCTCATTTTATAGATGAGGGAACTGGGTGAAGTGACTTGCCCAGGGTCAAACAGCTAGTAAGTATTTGAGGTTGAATTCGAACTCAGGCCTTCCTGATTCCAGGCCCAGTGATGTATCCATTGTACCATCTACCTGCTCCCCAGCAAACATACCTACAGTCTTATCTCTGTGCCTTTGCTCCATGTTTCCTCCTGGCCACTAGGTGGAGCAGTGGATACAGTGCTGGGCCTGCATTCAGGTTAGATATGAGTTCAAATCCAACCTTAGATACATACTAGCTGTGTGACCCTGGGCAAGTCATATTGCCTCTCTCAGGTTTCTCAGCAGTAAAATGGAGATAATAATAGCACCTTCCTGTTGTGGGGATCAACAGGTCTGCAGTACTTGCACAGCGTTCTAGAATGCCATCTCCTCTCCCCAAGCCACCTCTGCTGCCACAGGCACATTGTCTTCTCTCTCTGCTGCATTTGCTTATTGTGGAATATTGTGCCTGTTATCTACTTACTAGAGTGAAAGCTCCTTGAGGGCAGGGCTCATGCTTTATCTAAACCAGGGGCTCATACCTGGGGACCAGGAATTTTTCAACAAAATCTCTTTTGATGCCCATTTCAACATAATTGATTTCTGCTGTAGTCCCCAGCATTTTATTTCATGCATTTAAAACATTAACATTATGCACTTACATTTTTCGGAGAAGGGATCCAAGACAAAAAGTTTAATATCTGAAAGTTGTCTCCTCCGTTGGATTGTAAGCCCCTTGGATGCAGGGACTTTTAGCTTTCTTTGTATCCCCAGAGCTAAACATAGTGCCCAGCACATAGTAGGTGCCTAGAAAATGCTTGTTGGTACATAGTAGGCATTTAATGAATGCTTGTTGATTGGCACATAGCAGGCACTTAAATGTTTTTAAGTGCCTACCATGTGTCTGGCTATGTGTTATGTGCTAAGCTCTGGCCATACAAAAAGAGACAAAAGACAGTCTCTACCCTCAAAACTAATGTAATGTGGGAGATGACATGCAAAGAAAAACACACAGTGCAAGTATGTATGGGATTAATAGGAGATAATTAACAAGGGAAAGGCCCTAGGATTAGGAGGCATTAGGAAAGATTTCTAAGTAAAAGATAGGAAATTTATTTGGACCTTAAAGGGAGGCATGGAGGTCAGTAATCTGAGGGGAGGAGGGAGAGTAATCCAAGTGTTAATTTTTAGCTATTTTTCACAGAGAATAAGCTCATAAAATCATGAGATTTAGACCTGAAATTATGTGATTCTGCCCAAAGAGAAGGAATAAGCTCATAAAATCATGAGATTTCGGCCTATGCCAAACCTTAGAGGTCATCTGGTCCAACCCCTTCATTTTACAGAAGGAGGAAGCTGAGTTGACTCAGGGGAAGGGATTTGTCCAAGGTTGAACCCTCCACAAATCCTCTTTTTTTTCACCTCTCTGAGGCCACAAGAGAAACACCTAAAACAACTTTACCTCTCTCTGCAAGGAGGAGTCATGGAAAAGTACATCTATTAGGTTCTGAGTTCAGGTCCTGCCTCTGATACTTCCTACCTATATGACCTTGGACCAGTCCCTTAACCATTCTGGGCCACAGTTTCCTCTTCCATAAAGGGAGTGGATTGATTTCCATGACTCTTGAGGTTCCTCCCAGCTCTGAATCAATGTTCCATGAAGACCCCTGAGGACGCCAGGCCTTGGTCCTGCACTCCTGGGCCGCTGCCGGCTCCCGATCCTGCCCAGCTGATTGGCTGGCTTTGTTCTGGGCAAGTCTGTTGTGCCGAGTGGGCATGATCACAGAACACAACATGAGGGTCAGCTATTGTGCTGTGTAGTCTTTGTGTGGGGACCTATTTTTTTTTTCAGGTTGCCCTCTTGTGAGGCCCCCCTGGCTTTGACATAAACAGACTCGTCCTGAATTGCCCTGCTTTCCCAGCACAGAGGGAGACCCCAGTCATGTAGACGCATCGTTTCCGCCACCAGCTTCTAGGGACAACCACGACATTTCAGGTGAGGCCTCCCCTCCCCTCCTTGGCCTTGAGGTGCCCAACCCCAAACAGGAAATGGTCACCCACAAAGAGGGGGGAGCAGGGGTGCTGTTAATAGAAGGCAAATCCAGAGTTTAAACTATGCTCTTTATTTTGACTGCACCTGGGACTTCATGTAATGAGCTCCCAATGAAGAAACTCCCTTATCATACAGTTTAATACCTGCAGTTCGGGTCCTGTCCTGCAGAGATGGTTGCCTGGGGGTAGGTGGTGTATGATTTGGCTGGGGTCATAGCACCAGCACATATTGGGACAAGTGAGACTTGAATCCAGGTCCCTCTGACTCTGACACCAGCTCTATCGCCATATTGGCTCTCCCATAAAGAGATGCCTTGTATTCTGTCCCTCTATCTGGGGGATAAAGGTGGGATTTGAACCCAGGTCCGTAGCTCCAAAGTTGGTTTTCTTTCTCCCACGACTCAATGCTGCAATAGTTCTGCTTGGTTCTACCACCTTCTTCTGTGTCTTCTTGGGCAAGTCATTCCCCTTAATGGGTGGTAATTTCCCCAATTCTGAAATGTGGGGTTTGAATGAGATGGTCTCCAAGCTCTAAAATCCTTTGCTCCTATGGACTTTCTGGCAGTGGTAGAGTAGGAGAGATTGGGTTTTGGCTTTGCTGGGGGTGGCTTGGTTGCTTGCCTTGTGACTGGAAACAGGGACATGAACCAGAAGGGGATGCCTCAAGGTTCCTTTCAGCCTTAGGAGATGCTCCCTTGGGGAAAGACTTGCTCCCCTATGTCCCAGTGAGTGAAGGACTCTGAGGGTTCTCTTCCTTTGGCATGTGGAAGGAGGAGGGCTGATGCAAAAGACCGTAAGTGGAGGTCTAGGAGGAGATGGGCCAGGGAGGAGGGGAAGGACCACAGGCTATTGTTTTATGGCATCATATCCCTGAAACTGGAAGGGACCATGGAGGCCATTCAAAACCAGCTCCCTCATTTTACAGATGAGGAAACTGAGGCCCAGGCAGGTCACACAGGGAGCAAGCATCAGAGGTGGGATGTGAACCCAGGTTCAAGCGCAGGGATAGTCCCTCCCTCCCTTCTTTTGAATACAGATCATTCAATTAATTTTTAAAATGGTATTAATATCTTTCATTTTTGAATACCCTACATTTCCAAAGGTAACCCTCATCTCCTGCCCAGAGAGCCATCCCTTGTAACAAAGAATAAAAGAGAGAAAATTGTTTAAATGGTTCAGCAGAACTAAGCAATCCATCCAAGTCTGACAGTGTATGCAGCGTTCTATATCCATAGTCCCCCACCCTTACAAAGAAAGGAGAGAGGTAGATTTCTCATTGTAATTACCTAGCTGTCAGTTTCTTTTGTTTGTTCTTATCCTGCCCATTTCATTGTAATAATGTGTGCTGTTTTCCTGCTTATGTTATTCTGCAGGTCGCTTTCCCACATATTCTCTGTCTACCATGTTGTTTCTTACAATTATTACATTCACATACCACAACTTATCTCGTCATTCCTCAAATTTTTTTCCCCTCCAGTTCCTTACAACCACAAAAAGTGCTGCTATAAATATTCTGGTGTCTTCATAGGGACTTCCTTCTTCTCTTTGACCTCCTTGGGGCAAATATTCAGCAGTGGAATCTTGGGGTCAGAGGGCACGGATGTTTTAGTCTTAGCATAATTCCAAATCACTTTCTAGAATGGTCAGACCAATTCATGGATCTTCATCAAGTATCCAGCCTGTGTTGGGCAGCTGTGTGGTTCAGTGGATAGAGCTCAAGACTTGGAATTGGGAAGACACGAGTTCAGATCCCACCTCCGACACTTGTGACCGTGCTGATCTACCCAGCTTGGTTTCCTTGTTTGTGAATTGAGGATAATAATAGCACCTTTTTCACAGGCTTGTCATGAGGATCAGATGAGTTCACATGTGTTAAGTGTATGTATAAAGGCTAGCTGTTGTCATTGCCAGGTGCCATGCTTCCATGTGAAGTAAGAGGGGAGGGTCTTGGCCTTTGGGGCAATAAGCCTTTGGGCATGTGCCCTTCCATCCCCCTGGATGAGCAGGCAGATTAGCAATATGGTGCAGGGGGCAGACACCAGTGTTGGACATCTTGTGGGTATGACATCTTATGGTGGAGGGGGCAGAGACCAGTCAGTGTTGGACATCATGAGGCCTGGTTTTGCCACAAATGAGCTGTGTGACCTTGGATAAGTCTCTACTCATTTCTCTGTCCCAGTTTCTTTCTCTCTAAAATGATGGGATTGGAGTACGGGGTCTTAGGTATTCCCTGGTTCTTTGGCTTCAGATTGGTGAGGAAGGGCCCACCAAGCCCAAGGAAACCCAGCTTCTGTAGTTACTATGCCTAGTAGGGCAGTCCAGAGGAGAGTCCTCAGAGCTCTGACCAGCACTCAAGGGGGACTCCCAAGGCTGAAATGGAAGGGAGATGCAGTTCTGGTGACTGTACCAGGGAAAGCAAGGCTGTAGTGGGCCCTCAGTGGGGCACCTGGGATACTGGGAGCTCCAATGAATAGTAATAGGATTTATATAGAGCTTTAAATTTGGCAAAACACATGTAAACATGGCCCTATTTTATTTTGCAATTTGTAGTTCATAGAGCTAGGCCTCCCTGGACCGATGATTTTCATAGATTTAGAGTTAGAGGGGGCCTCAGAGGCCATCTAGTGCTGCTCCTTTATTTTACAGATGAGGAAACTGAGGCCAGATCTGAAAGAGACTTCAGTGGATATCTGGTTTAACACCCCCCCATTTTAGAGATCAGCAAATTATGGTCCAGTAAGTGCAGGAGAGGGAGGATTTGAACCCAGGTTCTCTGACTCCAGAGCCAGTCCTGTCTTTGCCAGTGACCTGTTATGTGACCTCATTTGATAAGTCTTGGTCTTTCTCATTTTCCTACGAAACAGAGGCTTCTCTGTCCCTATGCCAGATGGTGTGAAGTAAATGGTAATAATAGCTGATGTTTCTATTTCTGTTTTTGCCATTATCTCATTTGATCCTGACAGCAATGGTGTGAAGAAGATGCTATTATTATCCCAGTTTTACAGATGAGGAAACTGAGGCTCCCCACAGACTGAGTGATGTGTCCAGGGCCACACAATTAGTGTCTAAGGTGGGATTTGAACTCTCTTATCTTCCCAACTCAGAATCTCGTGCTCTCTCTCCACCATGCCAAGTGGTCTTTGAAGGATAACATCCGAGGAAGTTTTACGCACCTTTAGCTGTCCTGGCCTCGTGTCTCTGCATCCTACTTGGCTCTCCTCAGCCCTTCTGGAGTCTTCATTGTTTAATTTGAGACTTCTTCAATGCAATAAACATTTCGCAGATTCTTAGACTAGAAGGAAGTTCAGGGGTCATGTAACAACATAACCCTACCATGAGTAGATACTAGGGCAAGGAAAGGAAGAAACCCAAGTCCTGCTCACAAGGACTTTCTACTCTAAGGAGGGGGTAATTGTTGGGTTGGTATGGCCCTGGAAAGGTCACTTTATCCACTCTCCTACTTGTAAGCAAGATAGGCCTGAGGCTTGCCTAAGCACACAGGTATCCCATTTTCCAAGTTTTCTTTCCATCATCATTCCTTTTGTCTCCCAACCTTCTGAATCAGGAAATTCTGCCTGCTGTCTAACTTTCACCCCTCATCTGCCAATTCAGACCATCACCACTTCTCTATCCTTATGAGAGACGGAAAACAATTGGTTCCTCTCCTCTGATCACACAGGATTCTATTTCTTCAATAAGATTTTTTTCTTTTTACTTTTTAAACTGGACTTGTCATTCATTAGAATAGGAAATTTCCAATGAGGAAACTCTTTCTACCAATGCAAGTCAGCCACTACTAGACAATTTAGAGTCATAGAGGGTTGGCTGGGTCATGGAGAGGTTAAGTGACCTGTCCAGCCTACCTCGTGGCTAATAAAATAGGCTTCATTTTGTATTCTTGCTCACTGCTGGCTGCCTTTGTTTGGTGAGAGAAGGAAGTTATCAGGTATCTTGGCCTCCCAGGCTGATTCCAGGGAGGCCCCTCCTCCCAGGCTAGGGGAAAAAGCCTTGGGAAAGAAGCCATTTGGAAATAACTGCTTCCTGGGTTGGAGGTGGATCCTTTAGCTCTAACCCTAGGATTCTTATCAACTTGTTTCCTGGAATGTTGGAAGAAAAAGAGGGAGATGGGAGAAAAAAAGGAAAAGAGGTCTGGGAAGAAAAAAGGGAATGTGGGAATGGAGATGGAGATGGGGAAGAGAATGAAGGGAGATTAGTTTTATTTTTTTCTTAGCTGATGGCTAATTTAGTAATTCCTAGTAAATCAAACCAGATTGTATGGGCTGGGCCCACATAGGGGATAGAAGAAGCATAAACCAAGATCCTTGTGCTCAAGGGGCTTACAATAAGCACAGGAGGGTAGAAAGAGCCTGGGCTTTGTTATCAGAGGACCTTGGTTGTTCCAGTCCTGGCTTTGTGACATCTTTCTTACTTGTGTGACCCTGGCCAAATCTTTTCCCTTTACCAAGACTCTATTGCCCTATTTCTAAAATGAGGGGGTTAGATTAGAAGCCATATAGGGCCCTTCCAACTCAAGACCTAGGATTCTATGTACTAGTTAGAGAAATCAAATGATTGTTGTGGTTAACTTTTTTTTCAGTCATGTCTGACCCTCTGTGACCCCATTTGGGGTTTTCTTGGGAAAGATATTAAACAAATAGTTTGCCATTTCCTTCTCTAGCTCATTTTACCGATGAGGAAACTGAGGCAAACTGGGTTAAGTGACTTGCCCAGGTCACACAGCTAGAAAGTGTCTGAAGATGATGCTAGCTACGCCCCACACATCTTCAAATGATATCTCCATGTAAATGGATCTCGAATCCACATCTCCTTAGCTCTAGATTTTATTTCTTTACATATATGTCCATGTTGTCTCCTAGGACAGAACGTCAGATCTTTGGGGACTGAGACTGTCTACTTTTGTCTCTATAACCCCAAGTTCCAGCATTTAGTAGGTGCTTTTAAAAAGCTTGGTAGGGAGGGGCTAAGGACTTGTGCTTTAGTCTTAGATCTCACTGTGTTCCCAGACAACCTGACTCTATACAGACCCAGTCTGGGCAAGGCATCAATAGTTTAGAAGCACCATAAGGGAAGATTGAAAAGAACTTTGAAGAGAGGATGAAAAATCCTTCAGTCTTCCCCCTATTGCACTAACCTTCCTCTGCAGGATGACATTTCCCCCCTAGCACTTAGCACAGTGTGATCTGAACACAATAGACATGTAAAGAAAGGTCTGTTATATATGCTGTAAATCAAAAATAAAGCTGTAATAATAATAGCCAACATTTACATACAGTATGCATACCAATATGGCACCTACTATGCTCTAAGCATTGTGCTAAGGGCTTTACAAACATTATCTCATTTGACCCTTAAAACAACCTTGGGATCTAGGTATGATTGTTATCTCCATTTCACAGATGAGGAAACCAAGGCAAACAGAGATGAAGTGACTTCCCTAGGATCACTCAGTTGGCCAGATTTGAACCTCTCCTTGTCTGTAAAAGGAATGGGCAGGCCCGAATAACTTATAAGATGACTTTAAATCTGTTATCCTGATTGCTAAATTTTGTGATTCAGATTTTAAGTGACTCCCCACAGCTGACATTTCTAGAGCAGAGGGGGCTAAAAGGGACCTTAGAGTCAAGCCCATAAGCATTTATTAAGCCCCTACTATGTGCTGGGGATACAAAGAAATGTCTAAACAGTCCATACCTTCAAGGAACTCACATTTTAATGGTAGAGACAAACATGCAAACAACTATTTACAAATGAAATGGAAAGGGGAGGCTAGGTGGTGCAGTGAATAGAGCACTGGCCCTGGAGTCAGAAGGACCTGAGTTCAAATTTGACCTCAGACAATTAACCTTGTGTGACCTTGGGCAAGTCACTTAACCCCAATTGCCCTACCTTCCCCCCTCCAAAAAGCAAAATAATAATAATAATAAATACAAACGAGATAGAAATACCATAAGTTTAAGATGATCTTCTAGGGACTAGCATTAGATGAGCAAACTGAGGCCCAGATTGGAGTGAAGAGACTTGCCCAGGGTCACATGGCTAGTTAAGTTTCAGGGGGAGGATCTGAACCCAAGTCTTCAAGATTCTCCAAACCTACCTCAAGTCACACTGCCCTTCCAGGCTTGTGAAGTATTTTAGATCCATCATCTTGCTGGAGTCCTGCAAGAGCCCTAAGAGTTGTTGTGCCCCTTTCACAGACTGGCAAACTGAGGTTCAGATGAGAAATGGCCTTTCCCTTGTCAGAGCTAGTAGGTGTCAGAGGGAGGATTTAGGCCTAGGTCTGTCCTGACCTCTTCTTTGGCATAGGGATGACTTAAGGTGTGTGCAGAGCTTCGCAAACATCATCTCCTTTTATCTTCACAACAACCCTGGGATGTGTGCATGTATGCGCACATGTGTATTATTATTATTAGCCCCATTTTACAGATGAGAAAACTAAGGCTAAGAAGAGTTTAAAAAATAAGTCCATGAAAGCAACAGGGAAACCTTCATGGAGGAGATGGAGCTCCAGTGTGGCACTGAAGGATGGGTAGGAGGGGCAGCTAGGTGGCGCAGTGAATAGAGTTCCAGACTTAGAGTTAAGGAAGACCTAAATTCAAATCCAACCGCAGACACTTCCTAGCTGTGTGACCCTGGGTAAGTCATGTCACCCTGTTTGCCTCAGTTTCCTCATCTGTAAAATGAGTGGAGAAGGAAATGGCAAAGCAAAGAGTCAGATGTGACTGAAACAATGGAACAAAGTGCTCTTTCCCTTGTGACAAGCTCTTCTTTTTATGAGAAGCAGTGAATAGAGAGCTGGACTTGGAGTCAGGGAGACTTGAGTTCAAATTCTGCCTGATACCTGCTGGCTATGGGACCAGACCTAGAGCCTCAGCTTCCTCCTGTGTAAAGTGGGGGCAATGCTGGCAGTCTCTCCCTCACTGGGCTGTTTACCTGGGTAACCTCTGTCTGCCTCACTTTCCTCAGCTATAAAATGGGGGACAGCACCTACCTCTCAGGGTTGTTTTGAGGATCAAATGAACTGATCCCTGTAAAGCTCTCAGGACATTTGTTCAGTTGATTCAATCACGGTCCTACCCTCTGTGACTCCCTTTGGGGTTTGCTTGGCAAAGACACTGAAGTGGTTTGTCATTTCCTTTTCCAGCTCATTTGACAGATAAGGAAACTGAGGCAGAGTAAAGTGACTTGTCCAGGGTTACACAGCCAGTAAGTGTCTGAGGTTGGATTTGAACTCATGTCTTCTTGACTCTAGGCCCAGCACTCTATCCACTATGGTGCCACCTAGCTGCCCATGGTACATAGTAGGTACTATATAAATGCTTGTTCCCTTCCCCTTGTTTCCCTTTGTTACGAGGCTCCAATAAGATAATCAATGGGTAGCCCTTGCTACAAGCTTCCATAAAACTAGGGTTAGCTCTCTGGGGGAGAGGGCAGCCCATCTTTGCAGACATTAAAACACATGCTACATATCAATTATTAACATTATTATGGGTCCCAGAGCAGAATGGGTGGCAGCTATGTCTATGGAAGGTCCAGGGGTTGGAGAGTGGATAGAGGGCCACCCTCAGAGGCAGGAGAATGTGAGGTCAAGGATTACCTTTGACACATACTGGCTGGTAGGTGACCTGGGCAGGTCATTTAATTTAACCTTTTTTTTATCAAAAGAAAGAATATTTGTAAAGCACTTTGGAAATCTTTTTTTTTTTTGAGGGGGGAAGGCAAGGCAATTGGGGTTAAGTGATTTGCCAAAGGCCACACAACTAGTAAGTGTGTCAAGTGTCTGAGATGGGATTTGAACTCAGGTCCTCTTGACTCCAGGACTGGTGCTCTAGTCACTGCAACACTTAGCTGCCCCTACTTTGAAAATCTTAAAGCTCTCTCTCTCTCTCTCTCTCCTCTCTCCTTTCTCTCTCTTATTTCTCTCTTTCTTCTTCTTTCTCCTCTTCTCTCCCCTCTTTCCATTCTTTCTCACCTCCTCTTTATCCTCTCCTCTCTCCCTCCTCCTCCTTATTTTCTCTTTCTCCTCCTCCTTTCTCCTCTCTTCTCTCTCTCCCCCCTCCTCTTTCCCTTTTTCTCTCTCTCCCCTTTCCTCTCTCCCCCCAGCTTTCATTATGAGTCAATCAATTATTATTATTAATAACAATAATAATCACTCAGTTGCCCCAGGTAACTAAAGATCAGGTGCTGACCTTCATTGGTAGAAGCTTCCTCACCTTAAGGTTCCTTACACTAATGAAATCATAAATCCATTCTTGCCATAAATCTATCTCCCCTACCTCCAACATTCCCCTCCCAAAAAAGGTGGGTTTTACAGGGAGATCGGAAACCTGCCCATTGGCATCATCCTCCCCAGGGTCCTAAAATCTTCCCTTGCCCCTGAGGCTGATGGAAAGAAAGACTTGCGGAGGAATGAAGGGTGAGTTTCCCATCCTCCAGGGAAGACCTTCCCGGGCTGGCGCCTCCAATGTCCCAGGGCGATCCAAGAGAACAGAAAACTGTTTTAATAATAGCGCTGTGTCAGAAACCTAATTCTGGAGTGAGAGTGAAAGTCACTGCAGTTAATTCAGTTCCCTCCAGCTCCCTCAGAGACATTTTTCTTCTTCTTTCCTTGGAGAAATTGGTTCTCCTTGTCCTTGGCAGCCTGTTGAGGGATGCAGCTGAGCATAGGGCCCAGAAAGAGCTACCAAAGGTGACAAGGGTTTGAAATCCCTTGGCTGGAGATTGCGCCTGGTTGCTGGGGTCTTTGGGCTTTCCATCTGGGTGTCTGTTATTGGAGGACAGACACCAATGGACTCTGGGAGGAGCTGGGTCCCCATTTGGCTGCAGGGATGGATTATTTTGACCCCAACCACGCATGAAGTACCTCTGCTAAGGTACTTAAGATACTACAGTCAGTCAGGAAATAAAGATTTAATAAGGGAATACTGAGTGCCAGACACCTGGCTAAGGACTGGAGAAACCTCGGAGGAGCTCACATCTGACAGAATCACAGAAACCTGAAACGCAGAAGTATTCACTTCTCCGACTGTGTGCTCATCCTCTGGAGAGGATGCCATGGGCTGGGAATCACAAGACTTGAGTGAGAATCCCGGCCCTCCTTCTTTCTCCCTGGGAGACCTTGGACAAGTTACTGAGCCTCCAAAGGCCCTGACTTCCCTTTCTATAACGGAAAGGGGATAAGAATGTATAGAGTGCCTACTGTGTGTCAAGAATTATGCCAAATGCTTTACAAATATCATCTCATTCCATTCTCATAATGACTCTGGGAGGTAGGTGCTATTATTATCCCCATTTTATAGCTGGGGAACCTGAGGTAAAGAGACTTGCCCAGGGTCACACAGCTAGTAAATATCTGAGGTCAAATCTGAACTCAAGTCTTCCTGAATCGGCATTGTTTAGCTACATTCAATAAAATGAAAGGGCCCAACTAGATGGCCTCTAAAGCCCCTTCCAGCTCAAAATCTATGGTTTCCTTTTAAAGCCTTTTCACATTTCCCTCCTTTCAGGAGAGGTGGGGGTCTCCTGGTGTGGAATGTTACATACACTGTCCAACACGGTTGCTGGTAATGCTTTACTGGTTTTCTCTGATGCAAGGAGAGGTTATGTTGGGGGAAGATACTGGGACCTAGCCATGGAGGCTTTTTGTTTTTGTTTCTTTTTTTAAAGGTTCACTAAACTGTAAAAGGAAACGAATTTGCGATTAATTCTGTGCTTACAGATGGGCGACTGGTCGTTCCTGGGCCGGCTTCTTACTGAAGTCCAGAACCACTCCACCGTCATTGGCAAGATCTGGCTCACCGCCCTCCTCATCTTCCGAATCCTCCTGGTCACGCTGGTGGGGGATGCAGTCTACGGGGATGAACAGTCCAAGTTCACCTGCAACACCCTCCAGCCGGGCTGCACCAACGTCTGCTACAACAGCTTCGCCCCCATATCTCACCTTCGCTTCTGGATTTTCCAGATCGTCCTGGTGGCTACGCCCTCCATCTTCTACATTGTGTGCGTCATGCATCAGGTGGCCCTGGAAGAGCGGATGGATGTGGAAAGGGACCGGCTGCTGGAGCTGTGGCAAAGACAGGCAGGCTCTGGCCAAGTCTTTCCGAGATCGGGCTCTGGGATGCTGGTGCCCTCCGGCTCCTTTGAGGGCCAGAGCCTGGAGGAGGACGAGGTCCTCCCAAAGCATGTCGGGTCCGCAGCTCAGGACCCCATCCAGCTGGCCAACCGGGTGCTGATCATTTACATCGCACACGTAGTGCTGAGGTCCTTCCTGGAGCTGGGATTCCTCGTGGGGCAATATTACCTGTTTGGGTTTGACGTGCCCCATTTATATCGCTGCGAAACCTACCCGTGTCCCACCAAGACAGACTGCTTCGTGTCCAGGGCCACAGAGAAAATGATCTTTCTGAATTTTATGTTCGGGGTGGGGCTCGGCTGTTTTCTTCTGAACTTGGCCGAGCTGCATTACCTGGGCTGGCTCTTCACCTTCCGCATGCTCTTTAAGGCCTGTGTTAATTGCTGCCAGTATCTGGGGAAGGCTTCCCCGCCCCACAGGCCCCGGCTCCTGCCTCTTCTGGACTCGAGTCAGGAGAGGATGCTTCTGGAGGCCTCCTTGCTGCCTGCATGGGCGTCGGGGCATCCCCGGCCACAGCATACTGTGATCCCTGTGACTATGGATGGAGGGCAGTCAGCTTTGGAGGGACATAGGGACCACAGATCTAAACAGGAAAAGCCCCCCAAAATGCCCCCCAGAAAAAAATCCTGGCTATAGTCACCCCGTACCCCCCACCCCCACCCCAGTACTCTAGCCTAGGATACTGGGTAGGAGAGAATGGTTACATACAGGGGCCAGTCACAGCCTGGTCACATGGTCACTTCCTCCCCACTAGGTATCTAGAAAATGGTCCCTACAGGTATTCAGAAGGGTAACCTTCACAGACTGGAGTAACTGACCCTTGTGGGCATCTTTCCTTGTTTTCCCACCTAGATACAAGGAATCCAAATCAGCTTGGATTCTTCTTTCTCCTCTCTACCCTCACATTGTCAATGTATATCTCATTTTCCCCCTTCCTCTCTGTTCCCAAATACATGATTGTTGAATCTAATTCTCATCCCTCCTAGTCCATTAAATCTTCAGGTCCTTGTCAGCCTTACCCTGGGCCAGGGGTGGGGAACTTGCAGCCTCAAGGCTGCACTTGAGGACCTAGAAGGACACGTGCTGCCTCAAGACCACAGATTCCCCACCCCTGACCTGGCCTATTGTAATCCTGTTGTAAGCAGCCATCCCACGTACTGGAGGTGAGATTAATCTTCTGAAAACACAGTTCTGCACATTCAATTCAGCTTATTTAAGCAATTCAGAGAATATTCTTTCAGTACCTACTCTGAACAAAAGTCTTGTGCTGACTGCTAGGAAAGACATGACCCCATGGCCAAGGCTTTGGGTCTAGGGAGGGTGAAAACATATGCAGATAAGTAGAACCCAGACATTTATGCCTTCAAATTTAAATTTCAAATTCAGCAAATATTTACCAAGCAATTTCTATTTGCAAGGCATGGTGCTGAGTTCTGGGGGTACAAAGTTTAAAAAATGATTCATTTAGTCTTTGTCTTTAGGCTTAAATGAGCACATATGATAGATGCACTCAGAACATCTTAACAAGCATTTATTTACTGAGCAGCTCCTATATGCCAGGCACTGTGAAAAGTCTGTGGGCTACAAAGAGAGAAATGAAACAGTTCCTGCCCTTGAGAAGCTTACCTTCTAGCCAGGGAAGGCAATATCGACATATCTAGGTTTAGAGAGGATATATTCAAAATAAATGTGAGGTGTTTGGAGAGGGAGGAAGGGAGGACCCAGGTTGTTGGGGAAAACAGGAAAGGCTTCATGTAGAAAGAAGGGAGCATCAGCTGAGCCTTGGAGGAAAGTAAAGAGTCTAAGACAGGGGTAGGGAACCTGCATCCTTGAGGTCACTCATGGCCCTCTAGGTCACAGGTTTTCCACCCCTGGTAAAGAGGTAGATGTGAGAAAGAAGTGCGTTCCAGGCATGCAGGCTAGCCAGGACAAAGACACGTCGAAGGGAAACGAAATATGGTACACAAGGAGCCGTAAGAAAGTCAGTTTGGCGGGCACACTGTGCCCACGAATGCTGATAAAGTGCAATAAAGCTGGAAAAGTGGGGGGCCCAGCAGTTATGGAAATCCCTGCCAGAGAAGCTGATGTTTTATCTCAGAAGTAACTGGGAGTCACCGGAGTTCACTGAGTAGGAGAATGACACGGCCACAGCTGGCGGGGTTGGATGGCCTACAGACCGGAGAGGCAGGAAGGCTGAGAAGAAGGCTATTGTCCAGGTGAGGGTGATGCAGGCCTGGACTAGGCTGGTAGCCTGGGGAGTGATGAGGAGGGGAAGGACAAGAGAGAGGGAGCTACTTCAGTAGCAATGATTTTAGGTGACCATTGGCTATGTGAGATTGGTGAGTGTGAGGGTGTCAAGGCTGATGCCAACAAACCTGGGTGCAAGCCCGGATGGCTGAGCAGAAATAGGTGCAAAGCAATGGGCTAAGGTCCAAGGGTAGGTTGGTAGCAACAGGGGTGTGTTTGGAAAGCTTCAGGGAGGGACTGACATCTCAGTTGGATTTTAAAAGACTGATAAGAATGGGAATCTTGCCTATACCTTCCCAGTGGATGAAGCAGGTCAGCGAGGAAAACCAGGCCTAGGGGACAATGTGGGCAAAACACAACCAAAAACCTAACAAACAGCAAAGTGTGTTCCAGAGACAGAGGAGTCTCATTTGCTATTTTTTTGTTGTTGTTGTTTTTGTTTTTGGAGGCAATCAGGATGAGTTGACTTGCCCAGGGTCACACAGCTAGTAAGTGTCTGAGGCCAGATTTAAACTCAGGTCTTCCTGACCCCAGGGCTAGGGCTCTATCTACTGCACCGCACAGCTGTCCCCCTGAGGGGTCTAGCTTAGCTGGAGTCTAGAGTATATGGAGGGGAATAATATGAGACAAATCTGGCAAGGCAAAGGAGTGAAAGATTCTGGAGGGCCTTGAATACCAGGTGAAAAAAATCCTGACCTTTATTGGTTAAGTTACAAGGAACCAGTGACGATTTTTGAGCAGAGATTGATGTAACCAGATTTAATCATATACCCCCAACTGAGACTTCTGTTTGACATGGGTCCTCAGTAACTGTACTAGCTGGTAAATGTTTAACAACTAGCTCTCCAGAAAAAGACAAAAAAAAAAAAAGAACTGCAGAGTATGGTCTTAAGGTTAATTTGTAGTATTAATATGTCCTCCAATAGATCAAGCCCTAATTTGTACCTTTGGATATTTCCAAGGTGGAGATGGTCTACACTGAACATTTAACGATGCAGACAGAGCCCACCCTTGGCTAGAGTACATTGCTGCTAATGCTCTGCCATGTGATCTTCAGTGACTCCCAAGGACCCACAAGACAAAGTCCAAACAAGTCCTTAGCTAGGCATTCGAGGCCTTTCACAATCGAGCTCCAACTTACCTTTCCCACTTTTTTGGGCTAAATTGTTTTCGTTATTGTACCCCAAGCTACCTTGCATTTTCCCACCTCCATGCTTTTGCTCATTCTGTCCCACTGGCCTATAATGTCCTTCCCACTCCTTTACACCTATTTGAACTAATGAATCAATGAGAATTTATTGTTTTCAGTGTGCCAGGTGTTGTCCTAGGCTATAGGAATTCATGTCAAGTAGCTTTTATTCAAATAGGGAGAGACCATAGGGGTAGACGTGGCCAGGGAAAGAAGCTATGATCTCCCTAGATCAGGGTGGGGAACCTTCAACCTCGAGACCACATGTGGTCCTCTAGGTCCTCAAGAGATACCCTTTGACTGAATCCAAACTTTGCCATTCTGTTTGGATTCAAAGGGCTGTGCCTGAGGACCTAGAGGGCCACATGTGGCCTCGAGGCCGAATGTTCTCCCCGCCCCAGATCAGAAACCACAAATCAAAGCCCCAGAATGTGAGTGTTGAGTCAGAGGGCAGCTTATTGACACTCAAGTCTTATCAATCCTTCCAAGTCCACTCCAATTCCATCTTCCCTGGCCTCCGCAGCCTGAGGTCAGCCTTTCTTCCTCTGACTTCCTATTGAACGACTTTCCTATATAACTGATTCATTGCCTACTGTCACCTCTCCTACTATAGTTTAGACTTATTACTTAAATCTTTTGTTGTTGATATTTAATTTTGCATCTGTTTATAAGCTTGTCTCCTCACTCAGATTATAAGCTTGGGGGCAGGGCCTGGGTTTTATTCAGTTTTGTCTACTCCCCACCACCTCATCCTCAGTGCTTTACAGCTAGGGGATAGAGAGCTGGACTTGGAGGCAGGAAGACCTGAGTTCAAATGTGATTTCAGACTCTGGCTGTGTGACCTTGGGCAAGTCACTTAATCATGGCCTGTCTCAATTTCCTCATCTGTAAAATGTACCCACCTTGAATGGTTGTTGTGAGGATAAAATGAGATGCTTTGCATAGTGTCTGGTACATGGTAGGCTCTATATCAATCTATTATTCTTATTATAAATAAAGATTTGCTGATTTGACTTGACTTCAGCATCCGCACATTGGAAAGGTCTGCAGGAGATTCTAATCAATGCTCTTTTGTAGCCCCCAATCATCTGAGTTTCCTCATCTCTAACGTATGGGGGGCTGGGCCTAAGTCTTTCATAAAGACTTCCTTTCATAATTCACGTCAGGGTTTCACAACACTTCTCAGTAGCTTTCTGCTTATTTCTCCTCCTCTCTAATAGCTTGTTCTTGGTCCCAGGTGGTTGGTGTTTGGGCTCTTGTGAGCTGGTGGACAGCATGATCCAAAGGGACCCAGAGCCAGGGCAGGGTAGCAACAGCTGCATTTTATATGATCCTCAAATTTAGAGCAGATAGGGATTTATATTTATTTATTTCTTAAGTAACTAAAGCTTCCCTCTACCAATTCAGGTCAACACCTAAATATATTATATATATATATTATAAGTTATTATATTATATATACATATTATAAACTGAATATATTATAAGTTTATAATCTTAAGAATTGCCCGGGGGCACACAGAAGCCAAATGACTTGGCCAGGGTCACACAGCCAGGTCTTCCTGACTCTGAGTCTGGCTCTGGATCCAATCCACCAGGCTGCCTTTCCTTGTGTGTGGTAGGCACTTCCTCAATAAAGGTTTGCTTTATCTAATTGTGCCTTCCCTCCCATCCCCTCTCTGATGTCTGAACAAGTGCAGGTGAAAGGCCTCAGTTGGAAAAGCTTCAGATTTCGTAGTTAACATTCCTTCCCTTGGTCCCTTCAGCACAAACACCCACAAGGAGCCTCTCAGAAGGAGTTAATGATCAGTAAGTAAATAATGCATGACTGCAAATGTCAGCGGAATCCTGTCTCAGTGTCCTTTCCTGCTCTTCCTGGATCTATTTAGTTACTGAAAATTCAAGGAGTTTGACCAAGAAAGGAGGAGTCTGCTATGTCGTCATGTTTGAAGAGGGGATACGATGAACTATTTTCGTGTCCCCCTTTCACTTTTCCTCTTCCTGACTTTCCATCCTTCCTGCATCTTCAAACACTCTTAAGGTGAGGTTGAAAGGGTCAGACAGTATTGTATCACTGCTCTGCTAAAAGACCCTCGATGCCTCCCAGGACCCAAGACACAAAGAACAAGCACTTTAGTTTGACATTCAGGGCCTTCCACAATCTAGCCTTGTTACTTCACCACAGAAATCTTTCACTCCCGCTAAAGTGGGTTAGCAGTTGGACAGCAGTCAGATAAACTTATTCATAGGATCATCATAATAATAGCTAGCAAGTTAAGGCTGGCAAATCACTTTACTTACGCTGGCTCACAAGAAGTCTGGGAAATAGGGGCTGTTAGGATGACACTCATTTCACAGATGAGGAAACTGAGACTTGCCTAGAGTCAAGAGCGAGGAAGTGTCTGAGGCCAGGTGTGAATGCTGGGCTCCCCGATTCCACACTCAAAGAGCTGTTCTACTACCCAGCTGCCTTAGGGAATGAGAACTGCAAACCTCAGAGTGCTCAGCCATGCCCAAAGTCACAGTCAGGGTCACAGGTGGGGTTTGGACCCAGGTCCAGAGTCAGGACTCTATGTACTGTGTCATTTATTTACTGACTCATTCCACTGTGAGCCGGGCTTTCTACTTGGCACTGGGAATAATGCAAAGACAAAATGAAAAAAGGCCTTACTCTTAAGGTCCTTGAACTCTCTAGATGGCAAATAACATCCGCCTGGATAGGTAACTGCAAAAGATAAGCCAAGTACTTCCTTACAGAAGGCAAGGGCCTGAGGAGCCAAGGGGATCAGGAAAGGTGGGTGGAGGAGATTATCCCTGAGCTGAGCTTGGAAGGAAGCCATAGATGAAAAGAATCAGAAGGTCAGAAGGGAGTGCTTTACTCCAGGTGTGGGAGAGACTCTGCCTGCAAAGACACATGAGATGGAATGTTGGATCCATGGCATTGAGTATGTGAAGGAGAGTGGTAAGCTCAGTGGTTGGAGGCATACTGGGAAGGGTTTTGTATGCATGCCAAATGGAGAAGTTTGTATTTTATCCTAGATGGAACTGGAGTCACTGGAGCTTCTGAAAGTGGGAACTGTCATGGTCACACCCCCGCTTCAGAATATTGCTTTGGCGGCTCCGTGGAAGATGGATCGGAGTCAGGGAGAGACTGGGGCCTGGGAGGCCACGTAGGAGGGTTTTACTGTCCAAGTGAGACATGATCAGGGCTTGTGGGAGGGGAGAGATGAGAGAGATGCCGCAAAGGGAGACAAGACAAGACTTGGCAATGAATCGTATAGGCTGGGTAACAGAGTAAGGAATCTCGTGTGATTCTGAGGTCACCCATCTGAACAAGTGGAAGGAGGGTGGCACTCTTCATAGAAATATGGAAGCTAAGATGAAGTGAGACTTGGAAGTGGGGGGAAATAATGAGTTCTGTTTGGGTACGCTGAGTGCAAGCCAATGACAGGAGATCCTGGAGGACGAGTTTAATAGGATCATAGATTGAGAGATGGAAGGCACGTCAGAAGTCATGAAGTCAGTCCTCTCCCCTCATTTTGTCCAAGGTCACACAGGTAATAAGTAGTAGAACGTAGGATCTGAACGAAGGACTTGGACTCCAAATCCAGTACAGGTTGCATTGTACCATGCTGATTCTGGGAAGGGAGGTGGGAATGAAGTTCAGGAGAGACCAAGGTTACAAATCTATACAACATCAATGTCTATATCTAGGGTCATATTTATCTAGATACCTACCTGTAGATATTACAGATTATATACACAGATGATAGAAAGTTAGTTGGGTTAAACAGATGATTGATAGATGGAGAGCTAGAGAGGTGGAAGAATAGAAGATATATGGTAGATAGTTGGGTAGAGGGATGGATGGATGTATAGGTGGATGGATAGATATATGGTGGA
>NW_027185798.1:21554969-21634678 GCF_028583685.1 Petaurus breviceps papuanus
AGATATATGGTGGACAGATAAATAGTTGGATAGAGGAATGGATGGATATACAGATAGGTAGGTAGGTATATAAGTAGGTGGGTAGATTTGAAAATCATCTGCATAGAGATGAAAGTTGAACAAATAGGGGTTTTACATCTAAGTGATGAACATAGAGAGAAAAGAAGGTCCAGGCCAGAGCCTTGGGCACACCCTTAGGTAGGTGGTGAGCCATTAATAATCTAACAAAGGAGACTGAGAAAGAGTGGCCAGATAGAAGTACCAAGAGGGAGCAGGATCACAAAAACCCAGGGAGGAGAGTGTATCCAGGAGGAGAAGGTGCTCAACAGTATCAAACACTGCAGAGAAGCTGGAAAGGATGAGGTCTGAGAAAAAGCCAGCAGATTCGGCAAATAAGAGATCACTGGTGAACTTATGAAGATCAGTTTCAGCTGAGTTGAAAGCCAGATTTTTTTTTTGAGGGGCTCCAAAGTTAATGGGAATAGAAAAAGTAAAGGCACTGTGTGTACATGGGCTTTTCTAGGTTATTTACCCTGTCCATGCCTCAGTTTCCTTATCTGTCAGATGGATGTGGAGTCTGGACTAGATAATCATGAATACACCTTCTAAGTCCATTCTACATACATTCATATACATATATATTTTGTGGGAGGGGGAGGAAGAAGGCAGTGTATGAGCAATCACCTAATTAACTATTTTTCCAAGTTCCCTAGCATTTTTCTTGAAGTGGGGACCACTTGTAATACTTTTTTGGTGGGGCAATAAAGTCATATAGGCATGACTCAAAAGACAGGCCATTTGGGCTCAGGATTTCATTAAACCTCCAGAAAAGCTGATTTTCTACTCCATCTCTATTTGTCTAGCCTGGGAGTGAACACACGTCTATAGTTTCCTAACTCAGATACTTTCATCTCAGGGTAGGTAGCAGTGGTGGTGGGGCAAGGAAGACAGCAAGCAGTGTGGACAATGATCTTTTTTATTTGGGCACCAACAAAGGCAGTGATGAATATTAGCCCTCCAGCTTCTCAAGGGCAGCAACTGGATCTTTCTCTCCTCAGTGCCTTGCCCATTGTCTGGCACACAGTAGGGGATCAATAAATCCTCAATGAATTGAAATTAACCAGTTAAAAGGCCTGAACCAAGACCAGTTTGGAGCTGACCTTTGTTTTCTAATATCATCTTCAATGACCCTCAAATGGGTCATTGGGTTCAGGCAAGATGGAGCTTTGAGGAAAGTGTATGTTGCCCTCTAAATGGCCAATCTGTCACTAAAGTAAGTAAACAAATCAACAAGCATTTATTAGGCATCTAGGATATGCCAGACACTCTGCCAAGTACTGAGACACTAAGACAAGACCCACACAGTCCCTGACTTCATGGAGTTTATATTCTAATGGGGGAGGGGAAATGGCAAGGGGAAACAAAACATCCACATATAAGCAAGTATATATATATATATATACATATATACACATACGTATATATATATAATACACACATATATAATATAAAAGTATAATATATAATATATGTATATATAAAATACAAGGTGTTCCAGAAACAACTGCATGAATACTTTTGGGCTTTCATACACACACACACACACACACACACACACACACACACTAAAAGGTGGGGGACATGGAACTGGAGCTGAAGGAATTCTATGAGTTAGAGGGGAGGAGAGAGTACATTCCAGGCTTGAAGACAGATTGTGCAAAGAATGGTGGCAGATGGCATGTTACAAAGAATGTGGCCAGCAGGCAAAGTTGGCTGGGATGAGCATGGAGGATGGTGATGTGTAGTAAGCCTGGAAAGGTAGGCTGGAACCAGGCTGTGAAGGGCTTGAAGAGCCAAATAAAAGGTTTCACATTTTATCCTGGATGGAACTGAGTCATTGGATCGTCTTGAGCAGGGAAGTGACATGATCAGACCCATGCTTTAAAATATCAGTTTGGAAAGGTTTGTACTTAACTTCTAATATCTCTTCTAAATTCACTCTGTAATACAATGATAAGAAAATCAGTTTGGCAGCTGAGTGGAAGACAGAGTGGGGAGAGGCAATGAGAGAGTGAACTATGGTCATTGTGTGGGTGGAGAGGAGTAGATGCCAGAGGCATTGAAGGGGTAGAGACAAGAGTCAAGGCTTGACCCCACTGGTGATTGAATAAAGAGTCAATGACTGAGCTGGGGAACCTGAGTGACTGGGAGGTTGATGATGCCTTTGACAGAAATATAAAAGTTAGGAAGTGAAGTGGTTTTGAAGGAGAGATAATGAGTCCTGTTTTGGACTTGCTGGATTTGATGCCTATGTGACACCCAACTGGAAATGTCCAGTAGGTGTCTAGGTGATAAGTAATGCAGGACTGGGATCAGGGGAGAGACAAGGGCTAGCTACAGAGATCTGGGAGGCCCTTACAAAAAGGTAAGAATCTAATTCATAGGAGCTCAAACACACACACACACACACACACACACACACAGGGGGGGGGGGGAGGGAGAGAGAGAGAGAGAGAGAGAGAGAGAGAGAAGGGGAGGGTTCAGGACAGAGCCTTGGGATTCACTCAGGAGGTGGGACATGGGTGACAATTCAGTAAAAGAGAGGAGTGTCTGGCTAGGAAGGAGGAAAACCAAAAGAGAGAAGGGCCATGAAAACCCAGAGAGGAGGGAATATCAGGAGAGGATGATCAAAGGTGTCAAATGCTGAAGCAAAATCAAGAAGGATGAGGCTTGAGAAGAAGGTCATCAGACTGGGTGAAGAAAGCGATCTGGTAACTTTGTAGAGAGCAGTGTCAATCCAGTGATGAGAAGGAGAATGGAAGCCATACTGCAAGAGATGGAGAAGTGAGAGGAGCAGAGTGAAGCCAGCTTTTTTCTAGTTTGTGGAGGAAAGAGAGGAGAGGTAAAAGGTGAGAGCTTGAGGGGATATTAGCATCCCGTGAAGGATGAGGAAAGTCTTGGGCATGCTTGTAGGCAGCAGAGGAGATGGTAAATCTGAAGAAACTGAAGGTTATGGAAAGAGGGGATGACAAAGGAAGAGGGGAGGCAATCTGCCAGAGAGGTAGGAGGGGCTAGCAGGACCAAGGATACCAGCAGAGGGGTTGGCCTTGCTCATCAGACACTGTAGTAGAGGAGAATGGCAATGATAGGAAGGAACTCAGGGCAAATGACCTAAATGCATATCTATTAAACTTCTTTTTGGCATGTTATTCAGTGACCAAAACAAACAAACAATAAAGAGGCAGAATGCTCCCCCCTCCCCTCCCTATTCTCTTTTCACTAATACTCTCTGTCTGTCAGGATGGGGCTAGTCCAGCCTGGAAAAACCCCTGGTCCAGCTCCAAGTGGTGCTACCAAGCCTGGCCTGTAGCACTCACCTCGCGGTAGCCCAAGGTTAGTTTTCTTTTGGGCCCTAAGGGAAACAGCATCAACGTGTATCTGCAGCCCTTTAGCAGCTTTCGGGGAGTGGGCTTCCTTCCCCCTCTTCTCTGAGCAGATACACACAAAGAAAGGCCTGACCTACCCCCAATTCTCCCTCCTAGCAAGAACAGGAACGTTTTTCTCTGCTGAGCCCCGTGTTCAGTGAGATCCACCGAAAGGGGTCACGGTGGCATGAAGCAGACGCCTCTCCTTGTGTGCCCTCGGGGCCCATGCCCCTTTCAGGCAGCGCCAGCATGAATTCTGTGCCTGCCCCCCGCCCCCGGGCAGTAGTGAAACGTCCAGCATCCCCTTTGGGGCAGGGGCAGCACGGCCCTGGGTCCTGCCATCTCGGTGGCGGCCAGCAGGGTCCCGGTGCTCATCCGGCAGAGCGGAGCCCGAGGCCGGCAGGGGTGTTTATCCCGGGCGCCGCCAGCAGGGCGCTCCCTCCTCCGCGCTGGGCTGGGCTGGGCAGGGCTAGGCTGGGCGGCGGGGCTGCGCTTCACTGCGCTGCGCGGGGCTGGACTGCGCTGAACTGCGCTGCGCGGGGCCGGGCTAGGCTGCCAGGGCTGGGCTGGGCAGGGCTGGGCTGGGCTCGGGCGGGCTGGGGGCGGCGCCGCGCGGCTCCGGGGCTCGGCTGGGCTCGTTGCGCTCGCTCGCTCGCTCGCTCGGCGCGCCTCTGCTGGCCTCTGCTGGGGTCTGCTGCGTGCGCTGCAGCCGGGACTGGGAGCCGGCGCTGGAGCCGGCGCTGGAGCGGGGCCGGGCCGGGGCCGGGCCCGAGCCCGAGCCGGTGCATGCCGCGTCCCTGCGTCTCCTGCCTGGCCGCTCGTCCGGCGGGCTCCTGCGGCCGGTGAGTGCGGGCCGGGCCGGACGGGAGGGGAGCCGGAGAGCCTGAGAGCCGGAGCCGGGGGTGGCCCGGGTGGCGGGGCGGGCTCCTCCTCCTTCTCCTCCTCCTCCTTCTTCCCCTCCTTTCTCTCCTCCTCCTCCCGGGAAGCCGCGGCGGCCCCCGGGCTCCAGCTTCTCCCCCTGCTCTGCTCTGGAGCTGGGGGTGCACGAGAAGACGCCGGCGCGTCCTTCCCCGGGCCCCTGGCTCCGGGCCCGGGCATGGACCCGGCTGCGCACTCCCTCGGACCCGGAGAGTGCAGGGGGGAGGGCAGGCGCTGTCCTGCAGCGGTGGGGGGCAGGCAGCCAGGGACGGCTAGGACCCGGGCACTCAGCCCCCTTCCTCCTGGGGGGGGGAGGGTACCCTTTATTCCGGAGGGAGCTCTGGAGGCATGCATTGTAGTGAATGGATGGTCCGTGCGTGGGAGTGGAGTGGTGGTGGTGGGGTTATTCCCCTCCCCTCACTGGCCCCTAGTAAGTCGGGGTGGGGGGCTGCACTGCCTTAGGCCCAGGCTTTCCTGACAGCCTTAAGGGGAGGGGGAAAGCAAATGAGATTGGAGTCCATTATCCTCTCCCTCGGCCCTCACCCTTTCACTGCCAAAACAGTGTAGCCCTCCCCCCCTGGAGCAGCTGCCAGACAGCTGGCAAAACAATGGTGTAAAGGCGACCCTGGTTCCTGATGCCCGCTGCCCCCCTTCCTCTTCCTCCTCCTCCCACTAAAGGCAAAGATGGCTGGGGGAATCCTTGGGCCTTGGGGGATTCAGGATCCTCAGCCTGTTTCCCTATTTACCTTTTCAGGGAAGCAGGCTAGCCTGGGGCAGGGGTGAGAGACAGGCCCGGACTGTCCCCACCCCACTAACCTGTCATGCCAGTTGGTTGGGTGACAGGCGTGGGGGTTATCTGCCCCTCCCGGGGTTCCCTGGGGGTGGTTCCTTGCCATTCTAAGCTAGGCAAGGACTGGTCACGTTCCTGGGCCGAAAGGAGATACAGCACACACTGGGTTGGCTTTGTCGTAGTGTGTTGAAAAGAAGGGGGCGGGCACACATGGGCACATAGATCTCCCAGAGACATGTGCTCTCTACAGATTATTTAAGAAAGGCAGGAGCCCAAAGGAGAGAGTGTACTGGGGCTGATGATGTTCAGTGGTTTGTCTTTGCTGGCTGGCTGAGCTGCCTAGAACTTTGACAGGCTTCTTCCCTTCCAAGGGGTTGTGTCTGGTGCTTTGCATGGGGTCCCTTCTGGCCAGGGCCCCTCTCCTAACCTATTCTCTGAGGAATGAGGATTGGTTCTTTCCTTGGGTGGGATCACATTACATTACAGTTTTGGAGCTGAAAGAGACCTCATGAAACAATTAATTTTACCAGTGAGACTGAAACTCAGAGAGGTTAAGTGACTTGTCCAAGGTCACACAGCACACTTGAACTCAGACCCTCTAGGTACAATCTTTCCTCTGGGCTAAGCAGTGAACAGGCCTGTTGCCATGTTAGTGGGTCTTATCCCACTGCTGCCACCATTTTTGTTGGTTTGGGGGCCAGTTTCTATTTGGGGATGTTACAAATGCCAATACTGGCACTTGTCGGGAGCCTGGGGCTTCCGGCCAGCCCTTGGCTGGCTCCTCCACTGGTCAAGCCTTCCTTCTTGGTGTCTGCCTCTCGAGCTTCCCCTCTGGCTCCTTTGTTCCCAATCTCAGGCTTTCCAGGAAATGGCCTCCCTTTCAGGTCATTACCAGTTAAATATAGCACTGGGTGGAGGTTTGCCCGTCTATTGACGTCTTCATGTTGAGTGGAAGGAGCCTCCAGGATGGAGAAGGAGAGGGCCTCCTCCATAGATAGAGGCTGTGAGATTGAGGGAAGAAGGTTTGATGGGGCATCAGTGCCAGGAGTGGTGTGGGCATTCTTGTGGATAAACTTTGAACTGTTGGTGGCCTGGTCCCCTGGCTGGCCTACCTTCCTGCATTACAGTTTGCTTACTCGGCCCGTCACCGCCACCCAGTCTGGGGCAGAGGGCCTGGATGTCCCTCTATGAAGGACTTGACATTCTCTTCCCAAGACCTCACTTTTGTCCTAGCGCATAGTAGGTGCCTATTAAATGCTTACTGATTGATTGGGAGGAGCAAGAAAGGGTCAGATAGGGCACTGATGGCATGGTGAATTGTCCTTCGGAGAAAGCCAGAGACCACACACCTGGATTCTGGTCCTTCTCAACCCTAGTTAATAAATAACCACTTCTTAGATGCCTACTACGCGCCGGGCACTGTCCTAAGTACTGGGAATATGAAGCTAAAGGCAGTTGTTTCTTCCCCTTGCAAGTCCAGGCTCCCTGATCTTGATATGGTACCTTTTCTAACCCCTGCCCTCTCACCTCCAGCGGCTCAGTCATAGACTTCTCAGGACATCTAACTCTTTCTGTTACCTCTGCTTGCCCAGACGCTGACCGCCATGCTACTGGCCTTGGTCCAGGGGCTCTGAGGTGGGACAGGCCAGTCCCACAGAAGTCCTGCAGGTCCTTCCAGGGGAGTTCTGGGTGGAGTGGAGCAGCCAGGAGGCCCGGGCCTGGCCTAAAGAGAGAAACCACCCTGCTGAAGGGTGGAGTACCTACTTTATTTGCCTAGTCTCTGGAAGGCTAAATGCTTCCTCAATGCACTGGGTCATAGGCTCAGAGGGCAATGCTGGGGTGGGCTTTTTGGTGTGCGGGTGGTGCCTTTTCTGCTGTATGTAGTAGAGGGCTCTCTGCAGCCAGACATAGTCCATCTGGAGCAGGCCAGGCTGAGCAGCAGGGACAGCCAGAGCCCTCCAACTGACCAGCTTTCCTGACCTGCTGGCTAGATTCCAGGCTGCTGGCAGTTGGGTCCTGGGGCCCCGGGGGCTCCCCACATTCTTGGGGGCACCTTGGCCCCCCAGGGGAGGGAGTGATCACCTGGGTGTGGTGAGTAAAGAGAAGGGGAATTCTCTGATTGGCCCCAGCTGATGGGTCTGAGGGAGCAGAGCTGCTCAAACGGCTTCTTCCTGGGTTGTCCACAGGGAGGGTCTGGGATGGGGGGCTTGGTTGAGCTTCCCGGTCCCAGTTGGTGACAGGCTTGTGTTCCTTCTCATCTGAATTCCCACTCCCACTCCCCTATTTCTAGACAGTCTGAGGAGAAAGCTTAGGGCAGGGCTGGGGAACATTTCTCAGGGGGGTAGGAGGACATCACTGGAGGTCGACAAGCTGGAGTGGGGATCAGAGAGGGCCTGGAGAGGAGCCTGGGGCCCTCCCTTGTCCTCCATGACAGCTACCATCTTTTTGGCCTGTTCTTTGTCTCAAGGTAGGAATGGCATGACCTGTAAATTATCTGTTCCCCTGACCTTTCAAACAGCCCCTAGTTACTCAGTGGTTTAAACTGGGGTGCTGAAGATTTTAAAGGGTTCTTTTTCTCTGCTGGGGATTAAGCAGACTTTAGCCATGGCTTTTTTATGAGCAAATTGAAAAAGGGTGAAGCAGACCCAGGGTTAGAACCAGGATTCCCTTGTTTGAGGCCTGGACTGGGAGGACCTGAGTTCGGATCCTGCCTCTGACACTTCTTGTCTGTGTGATCTTGGACAAGAAGGCTTCAGTTTCTTCATCTGTAAGATGAGAGGGGGTGACGAGGCGGTCCATCCTGCTCCATGGATTTGGAGTCAGAGGACTTGTATTTGAATCTTGCTTCTACTAACTTTTTGTCAAATGAAAGACCCTTTCCAGCTCTGAGGGCTCTGCCTTGGACCAAGATCTGGGCTTTGTGGGGAGGTGTTGAATGCACCATGGTTAATAATCAGAAGGAATTCTTTTTGATAAAGCCGTTTTAGGCCTTTGAAAACAGGTACTGGTAGAGTTGAACTTTCTGGAGGTCATAGGTCATGGAGCTAGACAGAAAGCTGGAGATAATTGAGTCCAGAAAGATTGTTAGGGACCAGAAGACTTGGGTTTGAGTCTTGTCCCAGCTACATATAGATATGTGACCTTGGGCAAGTCACTGTTCCTGGCTGGTTCGGGGAGATGCCCCCTACAAAATAAGGAGGTGGGAATAGATGGGTGGTCTCACTCATGATCTATTATCTCAGCCCTTCCCCCAACTCCCCATTTTACAGAGTGGGAAACTGAGGCTTAGGGATGGGAACTGACCTGTTCAAAGTCACTGGCTTAAGGGCAGAGCTGTCATTTGGGAATTTCCATTAGGAGTCACCTGCAGGATTTTTTTTCCTAGGTCAGGGGTATTTGGGCAAAGAAGAGAAGTCAAGGAAACCAGACTGAGGCAGGTTAGCCCGAAGGGAAGCAGGGTCTTTGGCCACCTCTGCTGGGGCCAGTGAGATCCTTGCATTCTACGTGGGGGGCCTTGGTGTGACTGGGGCGTCTGGTAGGCCATTTCCTTCCCTTCCTGAGTGGCAGTAAATGGCCAGGGAGGGGCTGCTGTGACTCTGGGTGCCCCACGTGGGGTGCAGGCGAAGTTAGCCGGTGTGCAGCCAGACCAGACGTGTGCAGTTGGTTTGGAATACACCTGGAATCAGATAAGCACCCTGTGACTGAGCGGTGAGTCACAGAGCCGGGCTGCGAGCTCAGCAGAACAGGCCCAGGAAGGGTGTTGGGCCCCTCCTCACCTCATTCCCTGGGCTGGGCTGGGCTGCTTCTAGCCAGCTCACCCAAACTCTGTCTGCAGTTTGGCAAAGTGGTCACTGTGAGGGACAGCTGGGAGATAAAAAGCCCCTGAGCTGGAGGAAATGGCCTCTCTGACAGGTCAGAGGCCAGGGAAGGAAGGCCTGTCATCCGAGAGCAGAGCATTTCCTTTGTTTTTATTTATGAGTCAGGCCTGGACAGGGATGGAGAAGGGGAGGGCTACCCTGAGAGGAGTCCTTGCTTTGACCCATTCTTAATGGTGGATTTCAGGTACTCTCCGGCCTAGGTGCCAACAGCTCTTTCTATAAGCTTCTGTCCCTGGGGCTTCTGATGCCCCAACAGGAAGGTGACCCATTTAAATATGTCCTCATTTAAAGTCATGTAGCACAACTAGGCAGCCTGGTTAGGGGTGATTTGGAATTTGGGAGTGGTGGGGGGGGAACAAAGATTGAGCATGGCCCAGCTACTCAACTTCTAAGAGCACTGACTTTAGTCAGAGGGCCTGAGTTCAAATTCTGACAGTGATACTCATTACCTAGTCACAAAGGGCAATCATTTAACCTCTCTGGGCCTCAGGTCCCCTGTCTATAAAAAGAGTGAGTCCTTTCCAGCTCAAGACCCAAGATCCTTGTTCCTATGACTGACAATTTGGAGATATAATCCTGGCATGCCCTTCCTGATGAGATGGTTGAAGGGAAAACAATTGGAGAATGTTCCATAAATGTAATTGTAGAAATACCTGCCCTCTTCTCACATATTTTGGCGGGGTTCAAGTAGAAGCAGTCCTGAGACAAATTCCCTTTTTGATATTCCTTTCCTATTTAAAATTCTATGGCTTTTTATAGAGGAAGACTGTTGGGTCTTGAGTTCTTTCACTGGGGGCTCACAGAAAGCATGGCGCTACTGCCGTTGTTGGTGGGATGATGGGGCAGATGGCTTCCTCAGATGCCTTTCCCATCCAACTGGGATCTCTCTCCTCTCTGAGTACTCTGTGTTACTCATTCTTTTTTCCCTTCTTTCCAGATCCTTTTGTCATGGAATCTAACTAACTTGACTCTTGGGAACCCACGGAACAACTTTAGTGCTAAGTTAATATAGCAGTTGGCTTGGCATGGACTTTTTGTTGTTGTTGAAAAAAGGAGATGAAGATTCAAATCCCAGGATTCCTCAGGTCCTTTCTAGCTTCTGTAGGCTGGGATTCTGTGATTCATTAAGTGCTTAGAGGCTGGGAAAGATGGAAGGAGGTCTTATAGATCAAAGTAGCATATAACAAAGGAGGCAAGAACTCCCATTCTTTGAGTCAGAATTGAAAGGGAATTCCCAAGCAGGCCCATCCCCCACCAGCCCACAGTGGGGTCCCTTCATGGAGTGATTCCGGGGGACAAAGGAAATCAGTCATTTATAGGCTGGAGAGCATTAAGAGGGGGTGACCAGGATGGGGGGGCCTTGTGGCCGTGTCTCACACAAGGATGAGTGGAAGTGATGGGCTAAGATGGGGAAATGGGATACTTGACTAATTTCAGATACCTGAAGGGCTGTTCTGTGAAGAGGGATGGCACTTGTTCAGATTGGCTGAAGAGAACCGGCCCAGGAATGATGGGTGGAATCTGCAAAATGGGCATTTTAGACTTGAGGTCTGGAGAGATGTCACCAATTCAAGTGGCCCCAAAGTGGGATGAAGTTGCCTTAAGAGTCAATGGGGTCTCCTCTGACTGGAGGTCTTTGAGAGAAGGTCTTAGCAGCATCTGGTGGGTTGTAGTAGAGATGCTTTTTGGGTACAGGTGTGTCTGAGTGGCCGCTGATGTCCTCACCAAGTCTGACAATTGGGAGTCAGCATTATAGACGAATGACTGAAAATGCATCTAATAAGCATCAACTGTGTACCAGGTATTGGCTAAGAAGCTAGGTGGTGCAGTGGCTAGAATCCTGGGCCTAGAGTCAGGAAGATCTGAGTTTAGATCTAGCCTCAGACACTTCCTAGCTGTGCGACCCTGGGCAAGTTTTTTTTTTTTACTTCTTTCTGCCTCAGTTTCCTCAAGTGTAAAATGGGTATGATAACATGGTCTGCCTGTTATCAGGCAGCAACAATGATAATGATGATAACATTTTAAAAGTGCTTCATTAGTCCAGTACCTGGAACATAGTAGGTGCTATATAAATGTTTATTCTCTCCCCTTCCTCTTCTTCTTCTGCAGACATAAGGGTTACAGACACAAAAGTAAACTCCTCAAGGAGTTTACATTCTAATGATCAGGGCAACACATATTGGATAGTGACCTTGGAAGAGAGTTTGTTCTGTAAGGCGGTGTAAATGAGCAGAGGAAACTCTCAGCAGGAACTGTGCTTTGCTTTGACACTAGCTGTGTGACCTTGGACAGGTCATTTTGCCTCTCAGCCTCTCCATGTCCTAGGCATCTCCCTCAAACTGATGTCCTAAAGCTATCAGGTGGTGGCCTGCATTGGTGGTGGAGAGAACTCCAGATCGGGCATTTCTTGTGCCAATAAAATCAGGGGCTTTGCAGTTGTTTGAACATCTAGACCAGTGAGATCCCAAAGTCTAAACCAGGAAGGTGACTGAGGAACAGATATGGGTGTGGATGACGTCTTAAAACATCCTGGAAAAGAGGTGTTGGCCCTGGGTTGTGGAAACAGAATTAGAATCTCCCAGCTCTGGCGAATGGCATGAGGGTGGTGCCTTTGGTGACAGATGGGTGAGTAAGTGCCCTCTTTCTGTCCAAAGGAAACTAAGAAACATGGAAATTTAGAGCTGGAAAAGCCTTTAGAGATCATCTTGTCCTCTCCTCCAACCCCCTACTCCCCCACCCATCCCCATTTTACAGAGAAGGAAATTGAGGCAGAGGAACTTTCCCAAGATTATGCAGCCAAGGATGTTGCCAGGGCTGGGATCCCAACCTTCTGCTGCCCTTTCCCCTTGAGAGAAAACATCTTTGAAAGACAGCAAACAGTTTTGGAGTTGGACTAGTCAGGAGCGCTGCCAAGGGACAGGAGGATGGATGAAATGAACTCATGAGGCTCCTTCCAGTCCAGAAATACTAGTCTTTTTGGTGGGGGAGGGAGGTTCTGAGATGCTTGCCTGGCATCTGACTCTGGCCAAGTGGAACCAGGCTTGGGGCAAGAGAACATGAGTTTGTAGACTGCAGGATCTCAGACAAAGAGGTTAAGGGCCCTTGCCCAAGGTCACCCAGTGACTTTTGAACACAGGTCCTCTGTGTTCTTTTTACTGTCAAAGGTTTGAGGCTTTGAAATAGCACTAGCGTGGAAGTGGGAAGCTAGAAGTCATAGGGAAGGATTTAGCCAACACACCAACACTGCTTGTTCCTCTGGGACTCCTCAGGAATGTGCCCAGGGGCCCTGGGAGTCTTGGTGCTAACAGACCTCTCCCCCTCTCCTTAGTCTCTGGCAGGATGAGGCTGGGATAGAGTGGAGAGTGTTGGCCTTGGAACATGGTGGACATCACCTCTGATGCTTTCTAGCTGGGTCATCTTGAATCCTTGAGGAGTCTCAATTTCCTCATCTATAAATTGGGGCTGTTGGTAGCACTTGCCTTACAGGGTTGATGTGCAGATTGAATGAGGTGGTGGACGTAAAGTACTTTGCAAACCTTGGACCACTGTATAAAGGCCAGATAGTATTATTCTCTCTTATCACCTTTGTTGTTATATTCTTGTCTCAATGTTGGGTGGAACTCATTTGGAAATGGTCCTGGGACAAATTGTTGTCCCGGCACTTTTTATGTTTTGTGTTCAGGGGACTAATTTACAGGTGGACAAAGTGATGAAATTTTTTGTAACTGAATGAAACTATTGGGATTCAGAATGATAATGATGGTGATGGTGGCGGTGTTGATGATGGTGGTGATTTTGATGAAAGGGCAACAGATTTGTAGTAGGTGTTCTCTCCAGGGAACAATGATGAGGGCAGAGGAGGGAGGGCCATCCGCCCTCGTACTCAGCAACTGGCACTGACCTCATTCCTTGCCTAGAGGATGAACAATTGATTAGCTTACAAAAGACACCCATTAGGGGTGAGATGGGGGAGAGCTGATGAGAAGAGGGACCTTAGCAGAGTAAATTGATGAGTATGCTTTTGGCACAGCCACTCTGAGGACTTGAGGTTCCTGATGGCTGCTTCTAGGTTTATCTCTTTGGCTGGGATGCTTCATTCTCTTGGTTTGTGACCCCTGCAGCCCCAGGGATGAACAGGGAGGTCTCTTAAGGTTGAAGGCACTCATGTGGGTGAGTGAGTGGTTTAAGGTACTTGCTTCTTTCTGGGTAAGTGGCGGCATTGATGGGGAGGGAGAGAAAATAACTAGAATCTGATTTCTGGTGGAGCAGTGTGATCTACTTCTCATTGCCTGCTAGATAGAAAGAGTGGTTACCCCCCCACCCCCCGTTGGTGGGCTGGCTTTCCTCATTTTTGCTCCTTTTCCCTTCCTCCTTTCCCCATTCCCTCTCCTCTCTCTCCACCTCCTTTCCTCTTTTTCTTCTCTCCCTTGTCCCCCTTCTCCCTCCCCCTTCTCCCTTGTCACTCCTCTCCTCCCCTTCTCTCTCCCTCTCCCTCCCCCCTCCTCTCTCCCTCTCCCCACCTCCTTCCTCTCTCCTCTCTTCTCTCTGAAGTTGGTGGGAGTTCCATTCTGGCTCACCACAACCATGACTTCTATTCTCCTGAGGTATATATTTAGGTATCGGTCATGGCAGGGAAAAGGATGTGAGTTTTCCAGGATCCTGTTTATCGAAGACTCGACCCTTCCCACCATATCGCCTCCTACCCCCAGCTGTTTGCTGTTTCTTTCAGCTGGGAACTTCCCTTTCCTCTTATTTTTCCCTTCCAGGGATCAGGGCAGTCAGAGGGGGCTAGATACTCCTGGAGGGGCAGGGAGCTTTGGCTGGGAATGGGAAAGGGAAGCACCACTTATATTCCCCCTAGATTTGGGAGAGTCCAGTAGCTGTTGTCTTTTTCCTGGTTGTTGGATGGTGGTTGAGTGGAGTGGGGGGCAGAAATCTCATTCTCTCTCCTGCCCCTCTATGTTTGGGTTGTCGTGATGACTCTCCTTTTGAGGAACACATATTTCTTCCAATGTTTCCCCAGATACCTCAGTCCTCTAGCTCATGACACCTTAAAGGCAAGAAGAAAATCAGATATTTTGCTCCTTCCTTTGGAGGTCAGCTTTAGAGATTATGAAGCTGGAGGCTTTGGAGGTCAGACAGTGTAGCCTCCTTTTGTAGATGAGAAAACTGAGTAGAGGGACGAGGAAAACAGGGAGGTTGAGTGATTTAGGATCATACATTTAGGGCTGGAGGGCACCTTGAAGGTCCATCCCCCTCATTTTACTTATGAGGAAACTGAGGCCCAGAGATTTCTTTTTCTTCCCCCAGAGTCACCCAGGTAGTAAAAGGATAAGTCAAGCTTTGTCCCAGACTTCCTGGCCTTGGACCCCAAACTCCCCTGGATTCCACTGCCTCTTGTGGTCTTTGGAATTTTGGGATCATACTTTTTTTTTTTTTTTGCTTTTTGTAGGGGGGAGGGCAGGGCAGTTGTGGTTAAGTGACTTGTCCAAGGTCCCTCGGCTAGTAAGTGTTAAGTGACTGAGGCCAGATTAGCTGCCCCCAGGGATCATACTTCTTGATAGGGACCTTGGATACCCTGGAGTCCAACTCATTTAACAGTTGAGGAAACTGAGGCTCAGAGGATAGTAGCAACACAGGCATGGACAGGACTGGACCACCTTTCCTCTCCACCACCTAGACTAAGGGTTGGGCCAGACTTGGGGCTAAACCTGGGTCCAAGCTCTCTATGGACGAGTTCCTAATGTTCCCTTTGTTTTTCCATTTGTAGCATCGAGGTGGGGTGCAGGGGCCCGGTGCTGAGCATCTGTGAGCCTCTGGGAGTTTACCTCCCACCCCAAAGACTCCTACCATGTTTCACTTGATGAAGAAAGACAAGGACAAAGATGGGAGTCGGAAGGAGAAGAAGGAGAAGAAGGAAAAGAAAGAGCGGATGTCGGCGGCCGAGCTGCGGAGCCTGGAGGAGATGAGCCTGAGGCGGGGCTTCTTCAACTTGAACCGGTCCTCCAAGAGGGAGTCCAAGACCAGGCTGGAGATCTCCAACCCCATCCCCATCAAGGTGGCCAGCGGCTCGGACCTGCACTTGACCGACATCGATTCCGACAGCAACCGGGGCAGCGTCATCCTCGACTCGGGCCACCTGAGCACGGCCAGCTCCAGCGATGACCTCAAGGGTGAGGAAGGCGGCCGGCCCTCGGTGCTGCAGAGGGCCGCCAAGTTCGGCTCCTTGGCCAAGCAGAACTCCCAGATGATTGTCAAGCGCTTTTCCTTCTCGCAGCGGAGCCGCGACGGGAGCGCCTCGGAGACCTCCACCCCCTCGGAACACTCGGCCGCCCCCTCGCCTCAGGTGGAGGCTCGGACGCTGGAGGGCCAGCTGGCACGCCAGGCCGGCCCTGGGGCCTCGTGGCCAGGCTCCAGGCCCCGGGGCCCCGAGCTGGTGAGCAGACGGTTTGCTGCTGACCTGCGGCTGCCCGCTGTAGCGCCCCCACTACCTCCCCCGCCTCGGGAGCTGGAGCTTCAGAGGCGCCCCACTGGGGATTTCGGCTTCTCCCTTCGGCGGACAACCATGCTGGACCGGGCGCCCGAGGGGCAGGCCTACCGGCGGGTGGTGCACTTCGCCGAGCCCGGGGCAGGCACCAAGGACCTGGCCCTGGGGCTGGTGCCGGGCGACCGCCTGGTGGAGATCAATGGGCAGAACGTGGAGAACAAGTCCCGGGACGAGATTGTGGAGATGATCCGGCAGTCTGGAGACCACGTGCGGCTCAAGGTGCAGCCCATCCCGGAGCTGAGTGAGCTCAGCCGCAGCTGGCTGAGGGGCAGCCCGGGCCCGCAGAGGGAGCCAGCCGACGTAAGTCCCTGCCGGGGCCGGGCTGGGATGGGGGTGGGCAGCGTCTTCGGCACTGATACGAGGCTGGGCACATAGTAGGCACTTCATAAATGCTCTTCGGCTGTAGAAGACTGCTTCCTCAAGGGGTCACCCTCCCCCTAAGACCATGTGCATCTGGAGCTTTGACCTTGGGAAGCCCCTTAACCTTCCTGCTCCTGTTTCCTCACGTGTAAAAATGAGATGGGGGGAAGGGGTTGTATTGTTAGGCCAAGAAGACCCCTTCCAACGCCGAATCTCTGATCCTACTTAGATGACCCTGGGAAATTACTTGTCCTCTCTGGCCTCAGTTTCCTCACATATAAAATGAGGGGATTGTCCCCCAAGGTCTCTTCTCACGATAAATCTCTTCCTCTCTGTGAATTATAAAGCCCTATTCTGTATGGCGGCAAGCATGAGCCCCAAAGCTCCCCCAAGAAGGAAGAGCAGGGATTTCTTCGGCAGTCACTGAGTAGGTCGGCAGCATCACACTGATGGTATCTGTGGAGATCTGCTGTGGCCTGGATTGGATAGTGATCTGATTTGTGGGAGAGTGGTTTGAGCCAGATTTCCCAGCCAAGGTATCAGACTCGAGGCTCTGCTTCCTCTGGGAGCCACAGCAGGCCCCAGGGAGTCGTTGGGATGGAGATTCTGAGCCCGGGAGCCTGGCAGAGCCTCCTGGGGGATGCTTTCTCCCAGGCTGGGTATCTGCCCTGTGTCTGCTGGGCTGGGGCACATCCAGTAGCTTTGCCGGGACAGATGGGGCCTAGTCCTGGACCCCTTGGGGAAGTAGCCTCAGCGTCTGCTGGGTTGGTCTATCAGGGAGAGATCCCTTGACTTCAGCCCATCCAAAAGTCTCTGGAGTCTTCTGAGCCCAAGGGCTAGGGACAGTCATTCTCCTAAGACTTGCCTTGAGGGATTATTTTCTTCAGGACTGTTGTGAGGAAAGTAGTTTGTCCACCTGGGTTAGAAATGGGAATTGGTTGTTCTCATGTCTTGGCTGTGGGATTCTCTGGCTCAGTGATTTGGGAAGAGGTATAGGATGAGAGGACCTGGGGCTGAAAGGGGCCTCAGGGGCCACCTAGTCCAACCTCCTCGTTTTACCGATGATGGAACTAAGACTGAGAGGGAGGGGTTCAGTGCCACACAGGTAGTAAACCTCAGAGTCAGGATTTGAACCCATTTTCTCTGCCTCTGAAGTCAGCCTTCTTCCCATTGTACCACACTGTCCCACAACACCTCTGGAAGGGAGTGGCTGTTTAGGACTGAAGGTGTCTCAGTTGGAGAACAATGGTGGAGAAAGTATCAGCTAACAGGCACTGGCATTAAGATCTGTTCCATTTTTCCATTATTCCCCCAAGACCCTTTGTAGTTCTTTTGGGAGAAGAAAAGGCCTGAGGAGGTGCTAAATATGGCCCTGGGGGCGATGTGTATTCTAAACCTCCCTGTGGAGGCAGGCCACTTCTCAGCGTGGCTTGGCTGCTCCATGAAGGCCTCTGCTCATGGCAGCCCAGGAGAAGAGGGCCTGGCCTTGCATGAGGAGACTCAGCAGAGGCCATCAGAGGTGTCTTGGATCCTCCATTCATTCCTCTTGGATGCTTTGGGGCCCTTGGCCCAGGGGCAGAGGAATGGACAGAATGACCTGGGGCTGGCCTGTCCTCTAGAATCAGCCTCCTGAGCGATCTGCCTGCAGTCCTGATTGCACCAGCAGATGTTTCTGGGCCTGGGAGTGGGAGGAAACAGTAAGGAAGCAGGGGGAAGCAAGACCACAGCTTTCTCTCCATGGAGAGGAAACGGATGCTGAGGGCAGCCAACCTACCTTGAGGCCTGGGAGGCGGTCGCCACAGCATCATGCAGAACCACCAAGGGACCCAGGATCAGTTGTCCAGGCTCCCTTCCAGACTTTGGGCTCTGCTGGAATCTGGGCATTTTTTGCCAGCAGAGGGGGAGAAGGTAGAGAAAGGAGTCAGTGAGAGGCATGGGGGGCAGGGAGGAGTCTGGGGGACTCTTATGACCTTGCTTTGAATGGTGGGATCTAGGGTAGGATTCAGATGGTCCTAGATATGATATAACATAACATAACATAACATAACATAAACATAACATATGATCCAATCATGGCTTCCTCCCTCCTCCATGGCAGAGTTGGAGGGGGAACTCTGACGGGTCCATCCAATCCCTTGTTTTCAGGCCAAGTTCTGTCTCATACATAGGAGAAGAGGTGTTTCTGGCATCCTTGAGGGTCCCTAGGGTTATTATCTTGGCCTTCTGACTTGGGCCCAGTGGAAAGATCCCTGGCTTTGAAGTCAAAAGACCTGGGTTCAAATCCTGATGTATAGTCTTGGGCAAATTGCTTCATGTTGTTGGGTTTCAGGTTCCTCATCTGTACAGTGAGCTCCTAGCTTCTGAGCCACAGGGGGTTTTGCTTTAGACTTGAATATTTATTTCTTTGAGAATTTTCTCTATTAATAATCTAGATTTTCCTTGTTTAGGTTTCCAGTGTAATTTGCATTTTGAACAATAAAATGTGACATTTGTCAAAAAAAAAAATAGGGCGGCAAGGTGGCACAGTGAGTAAAGCGCTGGCCCCGGAGTCCGGAGGACCCAAGTTCAGTCATAGCCTCAGACACTTAACACCCACACAAAAAAACTAGTCGTGTAACCTTGGGCAAGTTACTTAACCCCAATTGCCCTCCAAAAAGGCAAAAAAACCCCAACCCAGCTATGGTTGCTGCCAGCTTTATGACCCTATGATCCAGTCAAATACTAATAATAATAACTATTATTATTATTATTATTTTGCTTTTTGGAGGGGGAAGGTAGGGCAATTGGGGTTATGTGACTTGCCAAAGGTCACATGGCTAGTTAAGTGTCTGAGGATTTGAACTCAGGTCCTCCTGACTCCAGGGCCGGTGCTCTATTCATTGCACCACCTAGCCACCCCTCAAATTATTTTTAAAGAGAAGGAAACTGAGGCCCAGAGAGAAGATGCTTAAGACCCAAAGGTTCATAGGCTCCACCTGTATGAGTTTGGTCAAGTCAGTTCAGCTCCTTGGGCCTCAGTCCCCTCTTCTGTCAAAGGAGGAAGGCTGGTTTAGGTGGCCTTTGAAGCCTGGAATGCTAGCATCCTTTCTTCCCCAGGCTGAGGAGCTCAGGGCCCTGCTGGTCCCAGACTGCTGCTTTTCCCCTTTATGTTAATGGGCACAGCTTAGCATTCTGAGGCCACATAATCTGTCTCCTCCATGATCCACCATTTTCCAACTTTAATGCTTTCCCATATCACAGCTGCCTGGAATTTAAAAACCCTCCCATCCCCAGGGAAACCTAAGACGTGGTGTAGGAGCAGGTGGGCACGGAGCCAGGGTGACTGTCTCTGCAGCACCGGCTTGCAAGAGGCCCTTGGCGGGGGGGAAGGCAGAGCCAGCTGGTGCCCAAGGTGAGCAGGTAGGACTCGGGGAGGGATGCCGTGTGAAACCACGTGCCCTTAAGTCACAGCACCAAGAAACAGGATCCTAAAAATAGGGCTGGAAGGGGCCTCTGAGGCCCACCTTTCTCCTTTTACAGATGAGGAAACTGAGGCTGAGTGATCATACAAGGAAGTGGCAGGGTCAGCAGAATTTGAACCCAGGTTTTCTGACTCCTGGTCTCCTGTATTTTTCCAGGGCACTGCACTGCCTCTGTAACTAGAAAGTGTTCTGGCTCCTTCCTGCTGGGTCGGGGAGAGGGGGAGGGCACCTTGGGCAGGTTTTGGGCATGAGAGTCCTAGGCAGGGAGAAGGGGGATGAGTTGGGACAGGTGACCCTGGCAATTCCATCTACCACCTGGCAGGCCCACGTGGGCTGGTCCCAGAGAATGGCTCCTCCTCCTCTTCATCCTGGCAGACCTACTCTAATTTCTATGCCAAGAGTAAAAGTTTTCCGGTCGGCTGTCCGCCGTCCCTAGGCTGTCAGGGGCCTGGCTTCTGGGCGGAGCGTCCAGACAGCTCCCAAACCCCACAGGGACCCTTCCCGGCAGCCACCCGGAGCCTGACTCAAGGGAGTCCCCTAGACAGCTCTGCCCTCCCTTGACCCAGAGCTGAGTTTCAGGCTATTGTTGGGTCTCCCCAGATGGCCCAGGGAGTAGAAAGCCTGTTCTTTCTTTATCTCCCTCGGAGATCCTTGGGGGTAGGGTTATGCTGATATGTACCCAAAGCAGGTTTTGTCTTTCTGCCTATTTCTCTAATGCCCTGCCCATTCAGGAGTAGGGACTGGCCATCTAAGTTGTCCAGGCTTATAAGCAAGCCAGCAAATACCAGCCCTAACTGAAACCACTTCCTCCTTCCAGAATGCCTTTAGGGTGCTTTATGAACATCTATTGCTGGGGGGTGGGGATGGTAAGAACTGTTCAGAGCCCAAACTAGTGGTTCTCAAACCCTAGGGCCAAAACCCGCACATCAACTTTTTTAAAAAATGATTTTTTTTTTGTTTTTCTATAACCTACATTCTTTACCTCCCACCTCCCTCACATACATCCCACCCTTCCCTCTTCCCAGACAGCCATTCCATCTAACAAAAAATTTAAAAAAAATTTAAAAAGAGAGGGAAAAAAAGACCCCAGCAAACTGAAAAAATTTGACAATATTTGGCAATATAGCCAATATAACTAGCAGTTAGATAACATAGGGAATAGAATCAGGCCTGAAATCAGGAAGACCTGAGTTCAAATACAGCCTCAGATACTTACTAGCTGTGTGACCTTGGGCAAATCACTTAACCCCTACATGCCTCAGTTTCCTCATCTGTAAAATGGGGATCATAACAGCACCTATCTCTTAGGGTTGTTGTGAGAATCAAGTGACTTAAAAATTATAAAGCACTCAGCTTTGTAGTGCCGGGCACATAGTAGGTGCCAGTTGGATGTTAGCTATTCTTATGTGAGCCCCCCACCTCTGTAGCAATGGAGGGAGGTGTCTTCTCATGTGGCCTTTGGGGCCATGTTTGGTCTTTGAAATTTTGCTCTCTCCATCTTCTCTTATTCCCTGATGGTCGTCCATCCACCCGGGGATGTCCTTGTGGGCCTCGTTTTCCTGGCTCATCTTACTCCAGTTTCCATCAGTTGAGAAATCTTTCCTTGTTTCTCTGTATTCATCATATTTGTTGTTTCGTTTAACACAGTAAATAGTTTGTCTGGTCATTCTCCAATCAATGTCTATTGAGTTCTTTGCTACCATAAAAAAAATGGTGCTCCAAATATTATGGTTTATATGAGGCCTTTAAAAAAAATCAATGACCTTATTGGGGCAAATGCCTAGTAGTGGAATCTCTGGGTCAGAAATTTATTTTCATAATTCTAAAATGGTTGTGCTAATTTACAGCTCTGCCAGCTATGCACTAGTGTACCTCTCTCTCTCTCTTTTTTTTGCTTTTTGGAGGGGGGACAACAGGGCAGTTGGGGTTAAGTGACTTGCCCAAGGTCACATGGCTAGTAAGTGTCTGAGGCTGGATTTGAACTCAGATCCTCCTGACTCCAGGGCCAGCGCTCTACTCATGGCACCACCTAGCCTCCCCTTGTTCTTCTCTTTCTACAGAGAAACATTGACCACTCCCATCTTTTTCCATCCTTGCCAGTTTTCTGGGTGTGAGGTCATTTATATCTCTCTTCTTATTAGTGATTTGGAGCATTCTTTCAAGTCACCTTTTTTAAGATAGAGTCAGTTGAGGCCAGAGAAAAAACCTTTAGGCTTTCAGATTGAGTCCTTGTGAGGAGAGAAACCCTTGATGCCCTGCATCAAGGCTGGTCCTGTGGAGGGCATAACTGCCCCCGGGGGAGTCAGGAAGTCAGACTGTGCCAGGGAGAAGCCCACCTAGGGTACTATCTTTCTCACTTGTTTTCCTCTTCTGGAGGAATACAAGTATCTTCAGCACCCTCTGTGCTTCAGCACCCTGGCCCAAAGCTGCAGTGGCCCTCCTTAGTGACAGCTCTGACTCTGAAGCTTATGTTTTCTCAGTCTAGTGAGACTGGAGTGGACACTGACTGGTACAGGGGAGGATCATAAGAATGACACTAAATCCCATCTTCTAGATGAAAACACTGAGGCTCGAGAGAAGCAGGATTGGAAGGTGACCTGGGCACTGAGGCCTGGCTCCAGCAATGGTGGTTCTTGAAGGGGAAGGTGAGGAGGAGACTGCTGTTTCCTCCTCCCAAGATCTATCCTGGTAGGTGAGGCTTGCCTGCTGCCTGGGAGTGGAGGGACAGAGGCGAATCCTTAGGCTCCCACAGGGCTGACCAGCAGGCCTGGCCTCTCCAAGAGTAGTTAAGCCACGCCAGCTTCCCTGGCCTTCCTGGTCCTTCCCCGAGGCCCAGGCACTGTGCCGAGGCTCTGGGAGGAGCGGAGCCAGACTCACCTACAGACTCACCTTGCCTTCTCATTGGACGTTCAGATCTTATCAGAATACCTCCCATTGCCCTCTTCTCCTCTTCCTCCCCTTCCCCCCACTCTAGAACTTCTGGAGCTCCTGCTCTTAGATTCCAGATTTTGGGCTGGGAGTGACCTCAGAGGCCCCCGAATTTTGCCAGTAGGAAACTGAACAGACTTGTCCATGGGCATACAGGACTTGTGTTGGGTTTTCCCCCCTTTGGCTCTAGGAAAGAAGGCAGGTGGGCGTGGGACTCAGGTAGAGTTCCCTAAGCCTTACCCTTCAGTGTCCTTGCCCTCCCATTCTTTTTGCCTCTAGGCTTCCTGATTAAGGCCCTACAGGTGAGAGATAAGCTTTGGGTGCTTATTTCTGGGAAGGGATGGAGTGTTTCCAAGGTTTCCTGCCCTAGCGGCCTTTTCCATTCATGAGGTGGAAGGCCCAGGTGCCCAGGTAGGGATCCCCAGGAGCCTAAGGCACAGTGGCGCTGTTAAAAAGTGACACCCAGCAGGATTTTGGGGGGAGGGAGGGTCAGCATATCCTCCAGCTCCCCAGGCAGACAGTTCAGGGTGCTTGGCAGTTGAGGGGGTGGGAGGAGGTTCCTAATAGCTCCCTGGTCTAACGCGTTGGGTGCTGTAGTCTCAGCGCTTTGGAATGCTTCTGTTCCTAATTTAACTCCAAACGAACCTCTGATTTTTTTTAAACAGGAAATTTTAGACATATCTTGTGCCAAAGCTCCAGGCACCTCTGGCATTGGAGAGGTCCGGTGTTCGAGCTGGGAATCAGGAGCTCAGGGCCCAGCTTGTGATGGAGAGGTGGGAGAGTTTGGGTAGCCCTTTTGGTGGGTGGGTGGGAAGATCAAAGGCTCCTAGATTTTAGAGCTGGTGGGAAACTTAGAGGTCATCTGGCCCAGTCCCCTTCATTTATAATTTAAATGAGGAAACTGAAGACCAGAAAAGTTAAGTGACTTGTTCAGGGTCACAAAGCTAATAAATAGAAGAGGCAGAATTTGAATTCAGGTCTTACTGACTGCTGGTAGTTGGGTTAGACTTGGGGATATATGTCGAAGGCATGAAATTTGCTCTAACTGACCAATGGGAGCATTGCCAAGCATTTGTCTCTCAGTGGTGAGGCTTCAGGGGGTGTCTGATGGGCATCATTGCCTGTGTTTTATTCAGCCTTGTTTTCTCTACCTCCCTTTCAGAGCTGCTGCCCCTGATGGTGGCTGCACCAAGAACCCCTGGCAGTCCAGGCTGTGGGTGGTGGGCACAGTGCCCAGGCAGCACCGGACCTGGCTGGGCGGGGTGAGCCTGGAACACTGGTTCCTGTTGCCTGGCCTTGTTGGGAGCCCCAGCATGGGGGTTGGGCCTCAACCCAGGCTGGGGATCTGGTTTGACCTCTGTCCCTACTCCCTGGTAGTGTACCCACTGTGGTTTGCTCCCTACATCCCCTGGGCAGCCCTGCCCTCTGCTCCCTCCTAATCTCCTTTATTTACATTGAAATGGTTCTGGAAAATACCAGATATGCAAAGGCCTGGGCTGGGGGGGGGTGGGAAGGCAAGTATTTTAAAAATGCTGCAAATCGCTGCAGTGTTTCCCAGAAACCACAAGCACGCGTTCCTCCTGCCAACAGGGCTTGGGCTACCCCTCTGCACTGAGTCGCTGACTCCCCCCCTCCAAAAAAAAAAAGAAAGAAAAAACCAACCAAAAACCCATCTTTGGGCCAGGATAACTTCATCATAGGGAAGGGGAGAATCTAGGGAAGGAGTGACCTGGTAGGGCTTGGATGGGGTAGGGGGTTTGGTCAGGAGAGGGGTTGACAGATGTTCCAGAATGTGAATGTGTGTGTGTGTGTGTGTGTGTGTGTGTGAGTGTGTGTGTGTGTGTGTGTGTGTGTGAGAGAGAGAGAGAGAGAGAGAGAGAGAGAGAGAGATTGTGAGCGAGTGTGTGTTTTGGGGTGTGTATGGGGGGGCTGATGCCAGACCTCAGCCAATGGGCAGGGCCATTGCTTCCCATCCTGACATAGCATGGCATGCTGAGAAGGAGGTGAGCTTTGCCCAGGTTCACCCCTCTCCTGGACTCCTTGTGGTTGGGGCTGGAGGGTATTGTGCTTGGAGAAGGTTGTGTTGTTCTATTTAAATAAAGGGGATGGTGTGAGGCAGCTAGGATTCCTGGTTTTCTTTGGTTTGGGGCCCCATTTTGGTCAGGGAAATGTTTTCTTCAGTGTTTGGGGAGGAAGCAGAGACCTCGGGAGCTGCCTTGACCTTGTTCCACATGGGTCCTCCCCCTGCCCCCATCTGTTCCCTCTGCAGGCTTCTGCCTCCCCTAAGAACCCAGGCAGGGAATTGCTTTTAACCCAGGGATTCTTGACCCGGGGTCTGTGAATTAATCTTTAAAAACTATTTTGATAACTGTTTTTCAGTATAATTGGTTTTCCTCATAAGCCTATATATCTTATCTTATGCATTTAAAAACCTACTTCTGAGAAGGGGTCCCCAGGCTGTGTCTGAGGGGTCCAGGACCCAAACCAAGTTAAGAACCTTGCTGTTCTTAGCCTATTTCTTTTGGGCCAGGAGAGCCCAGTCCTGGGGTCTGATTCCTTAGAGATTCAAGGTGCCCTGGAAAAAAGGAGAAAACCTGGCTCTGTGGCCTGATTCTCATTTTTACCAGCAAGTCCCTGGGAACTGGGGGACTTCTCTAGGCCTCATAGATTCGTAGGAGTCAGAGCTCAAAGGACTCAGTTAATCCAACCTTCTCCTTTTATGGGGAGGGAAAGTGAGGTAGAAGGATTGCTTGTACAGGGAGTTACAGCTAGACCTGGGATTAGAACCAAGTCTTAACTCCAGGTTCAGCTAGAAGGCCACCTTCTCCATGATGCCTTTCCTGATTGTCCCAGGCCTTGCCCCTTCTCCCACGCCCCTCCCAGCAAAGTACCCTGGATTTATTTTGAATCTACCTGTTGTTTCCCCCACTAGAATGTCAGTCCCAATTCCAAGTAAAATGTTGAGGCCTGGATTGTTATTAATTTTTAATATAAGTCCCTTGAGGGTTCGGACTGTTTTTTTTATTTGCAGTGCCTAGAACTGTACTTGACACATAGTAGGTGCATAATAAATGCTTGTTGATTGGTGCACTGATTGACCTAAGCTTCATTGTACCCACATAGATGTTTGTTGATTGACCTAAGCTTTGGTCACCTCATCTGCTTTGCTCTGGTCCTTGGATCTGAGAGAAATGCAAATCCATGGAACAGAAATAAGGATAGGGCTAAGCTGGGATTTGAGATGCACGCCCAGCTCTGGGCCTCTCCTCCTCCAGTCTCCAGCTCTTCCTACTCATCAGCTGCCTTCTCACCAGGGCACTCTCATCTTGGAGACTCCTTCCTGGTTTCTTCTCTGGTCTTCCATTCTAGGTCTCCTTTTCTATTCTTTCCCTCCTTTTTCCCCTTCCCCTCCCTTCCAATGGGAAGAAAACAGGGAGGCCTAGTTTATAAATCTGTCTTCCAGCCAAGTACAGGACAGAGGGGGAATAATCCTTGGTCTCATCTGTAGTGTCTTGTGGAAAAACCCTAGTCTTAACCCAGGACAGCTGGGCTCTGAAAGGCTGGGTTCTGCCATGATTATCCTCAGGACCTCCTGCCCAGCTGCTATAACTTCCCCCATTCCCCTTCTTCAATCCCCATTACCTTGTATTTCTTTATCTTGCATATATATTTGTGTGTGTGTGTGTGTGTGTGTGTGTGTGTACATGTTTTCTCCCTTCATAGAATGTAAACTCCTTGAAGACAGGAACTTTCCATTTTTACTTTGTCTCTAGTGCTTAGCACAATTCCCTGCATGTAGTAGGCACTTAATAAGTGACTTTTGATTGATTAGCTGTGTGACCTTAAACAAATCACTTCCCTTCTGGAGGCTTCCTTAGAAGTCTAAATAAAAGTGCTGTGGGGTCAGGGACCTTGCTATCTTGGGTTTGGGACTCATTTTAGTTGGATAAATATTTTCCTCCATCCATGAAGAGGAGGCAGAGGCCTTGGTAGTTCCCTTGGCCTTCTAGAAAACGAAGAAGCAGGATTAGGTGATATCTAAGGTCTCTTTCGACCCTAACATTTCATGTTTCTCCTGAGAACCTGATGAGGAAGCAAAGGGAGGAATTCACATGAGCTATATATAAAAACTTGCCAATAGGATTAGGAGGCCCAGGCATGGGTGAATGAGCAAGACTGAGGGGATCTTCTCTGGGCATCTTTATAAATAGAGGAGAGTCACATCTGCCTAAGAGAGCTTGCTCAGTACCAAGGCGGGCCATGGGATCATGGATTAGGGGCTTAGAGGGAAGCTGGGCCAACACCTTCATTTAAGAACACGTTTTCACATTAGTCATGTTGTAAAGAAGTATCAGATCCAATGGGAGGAGCCACAAGAAAAGAGAACCAATAGTATGTTTCCATCTGTGTTCAGTCTCCGTGGTTCGTCTCCAGATGTGATGGCATTTTCCATCGTGAGTCTTTGGGGATTGTTTTAGGTCCTTGCATTGCTGAGAAGAGCTAAGTCTATCAGTCAGTAATCACACAACGTGACTCTTACTGTGTACAGTGTTCTCCTGGTTCTGCTCCCCTCACTCAGCATCAGTTCATATAAGTCTTTCCAGGTTTTTCTAAAGTCTGCCTACTCCTCATTTCATTTTTTTTGGAGGGGGGAGGGGAGGGCAATTGGGGTTAAGTGACTTGCCCAAGGTCACACAGCTAGTTTTGTGGTAAGTGTCTGAGGCCAGATTTGAACTCAGGTCCTCCTGATTCCAGGGCCAGCATCCCCTAAATTTCTAATTCTTGGCCACCACAGAAAGAGCTGCTATAAATATTTTTGTACATGTAGAACCTTTTCCTGTTTTTATGATCCCTTTGGGATACAGACCTAGAAGTGATTCCTGGGTCAAAGGGTATGCACATTTTTATAGCCCTTTGGTCATAGTTTAAATTACTCTTCAGAACGGTTGAATCAGTTTACAACTCCACCAGCAATGCATTACTGTTCCAATTTCCCCACATCTTTTCCAACATTTGCCATTTTCCTGTTTTGTCATGGTAGCCAATCTGACTGGTGTGATGTGGTATCTAAGAGTTGTTTTGATTTTCGTTTCTTTAATCAATAGTGATTTAGAACATTTTTTCATATAACTATAGATAGCTTTAATTTCTTTATCTGTTCATTTCCTTTGACCATTTAGCAATTGGGGAATGACTTGAGTTCTTATAAATTTGACTCAGTTCTCTATATATTTTAGAAATGAGACCTTTATCAGAGACACTGACTATAAAAATTGTTTCCCAGCTTTCTGCTTCCCTTCTAATCTTGGTTGTATTGGCTTTGTTTGTGCAAAAACTTTGCAATTTAATGTAATCAAAATTATCCATTTTGCATTTTATAATGTTCTCTATCTCTTGTTTGGTCATAAATTCTTCCCTTCTCTATAGATCTAATAGGCAAACTATTCCTTGCTCTTCTAGTTTGCTTATAGTATCAGCCTTTATGTATCCATTTTGACTTTTTTTTGGTATAGGGTATAAGATATTCTCTGCCTAGTTTCTGCCATACTATTTTCCAGTTTTCCCAGCAGTTTTTGTCAAATAGTGAGTTCTTATCCCAGAAATTCCAATACCTTCATTTTACAGATGGGGAAATTGAGACCCAAGGAGGCTAAGTGAAGAATTATAGGTTGATAGAGCTGAAAGTGTCCTGTATTTCAGACCTTTCATTTTATAGATGGGGAAATTGAGACCCAAGGAGGCTAAGTGATTCAGAGCTGGAAGAAACCTTAGCAGCCAATCCCTTCAATGTACAGATGAGGAAAATGAGGCCCAGAGATGTAGATTAATTTTTCCAGGGTCATCTAGCAAGTGGATTGTCTGAGGTAGGATTTGAATCTGACTTTTCTTGACTCCCAAGTCTAGTGCCTAGGATCATAGGTGGTGACTTTCCTGTATTTCTTACTTGATAGTAATCTCTTTGAAGGCTAATCTACTTAAGTCTTAATGCATTTTTACATCTCACCTATCACCTAGCGTGATGCTTTGTGTCCAATAAATGTTTGTTGAATGAATAAATGGATGGATGTTTGCACCCCATAAGCCTCTACTTTCCCTCTTGTTTTTTTTTTTTTTCCTTTTTTGGAGGAGGGAAGGCAGGGCAATTGGGGTTAAGTGACTTGCCCAAAGTCACACGGCTAGTAAGTGTTAAGTGGCTGAGGCTGGATTTGAACTCAGGTCCTCCTGAATCCAGGGCCAGTGCTATTTTCACTGTGCCACCTAGCTGCCCCTACTTTCCCTCTTAGTAGCCTTTTATGCCTTAGTACCAGTCTAGACCTTCCCCTCCCTGGCGGCTTCTCCTGGTGCTAAGATCCCTCCCTGGATTATGGTATGTCTCAGATACACCCCCAACACTACTTTGGTGAGAGAGAGAATAATGATGAGAGCTGGTATTTTCAAAGCACTTTTTTTGACAAGGAGACTGAGGGTCAGAGAAGCTCAGTGGCTTCTCCATGTCAGTAAGTCAGGGAAGGAGGGAAGTAGTCTTCATTCATGTCACTTCTAAAGCAGAGAGTCTTCTCTATTCTCTCTCTGTCCTGGATCTCCTTCCTATGGATTCCCCCCTTTCCTTTAATAAACTCTGTTCATCTTCTAAATCCGCCCCCCCTCCAAGTTTGTTTTGGTCCTGTCTGTAGCTCGTGGCCATGTCCTGCTTTCTCTGACTTTTTCGAAGGGGGATTTGGTTTTTTGGGGGGAGTTGGGTTTACTGGAATGGGGTTGGGTTGGGGGAAGGAACCTGTCCTATCCAAGTCTGCTTGTGAGAGGCAGGTCTGTGAGAAAGTGAGCTCACTGGAGGGATCTCCTGTCCTCCATGTCCGTTTCCCTTGTCCAGTCCCAGAGGCATCTCTGTTGGAGAGGGAGGCAGATTTGGGGGAGTGGGCCACAGTTATGAGCATCCGGTCCCTAGGGATGAGAGAGGAATGCGCTTCCCTTCCCGGCTTTGGGTCCTGGAGGAGGTGGAATGTGGCGGGGTAGGGGCTGCTGCTTCCTCTCCCCCTCTACCGCTCTCCCCTGTCATCTTTGTGTTGGAATGTCAGAAGATGGAAATCTGCACAGCAAGGATTTTTCCCAGCCAGAGCAACAGATTACAGCTGGAGACTGGGGACAGCTCCTGGGCAGGCAGGGGGTGTGATAGGGAGGCAGCTCATCACTTCTGTCTGTGGGTGCCCCAGCTTTAGCTCTTGACAAACCTGGCCAGATTCAGGGTCAGGCCGCCATCTCAGGGCTCCAGGTGGGAGCTGTCACAGTGGCAGGGAAAGCAGGGGACCAGAGTTCCTCCTGGCTGTGGATTCTGAAAGAGGAGGAGCCAAGGGGTCTGTCTGTGTGCCGCTCCTGATGCCTGGAAGCACAGTCTTGCTCTGCCAAGGGCACGCTGGACAGATGGCAGGCTGGCGCTGTTTCAGATCGCTGATGTAGTATGGCCGCCCCACAAAGCATCATCACGGGCTCCAGAGCCAAATCCTACTAGCCAGGTGGCCCAGTGGGTAGTGTTGGACTTAAGTCAGGAAGATGTGACTTTGTGTCCTACCTCAGAGATATGAGAAGGACCGGGCATACCAGCTGATGCAAAAATGGTCCTTTGAGGTATTAAGTTCTGACCCTTCTAGCTGTGTGACCCTGGACAAGTCCCTCTCTTCTAGCCTCAGTTTCCCCTTCTGTAAAATGGGAATGATAATAATAGCACCTACCTAACAGGTTGTTGTGAAGGTCAAATGAGATAATGTGTGTGTGAAGTGCTTTGAAAATCTGAAAGCAATCTGCAAATGTTGTCCAGTTATTTTAGTCAGGTCTGACTCTCTATGACCCCATTTGGGGTTTTCTTGGCAAAGACACTGGAGTAATTTGCCATTTCTTTCTCCAGTTCATTTTACAGATGAGGAAACTGAGACAAACAGGGTTAAGTGACTTGCCCAGGGTCACACAGCTAGGAAGTATCTGAGACAGGATTTGAACTCAGGAAAATCAATCTTGCTGACTCCAGACCTAGTGCCCTGTGTACTATGGTGCCACCTAGTGGCCCCTCTATAAATGCTCCGTCCTACTATAAAGACAGCTCAGCCACGCAGCGGTTAGTCAGGAAGACCTGAGTTCAAATTCAGCTTCAGATAATTAGTAATTATATAACCTTGGGCAAGTCACTTAAACCTTGGTCTGCTTTAGTTTTCTCATCTGTAAAATGGGGATAATCATAACACCTACTGCCCAGAGTTGCTGTGAGGATCCAATGAGGTAATATTTGTAAAGTGCTTTACAAACCCTGGAGTCAGGTGTAAACGCCCACTACTATTACCCTGCCTCTGGGCCTTACTACTTGTGTAACCCTGGAGTAAATCATTTCACCTTCTGGGCCTTTGTTTCCTCACCTGTAAAAATGAGGTGAAATGGTGGGGATAAGTTGGCCTCTGAGATCCTTCCATCTCTGAATCTGTGATCCTGTGAGTGCTGCCTTCGGAGTCAAGACCTATGGTCAGATTCAGCCCCAGACACGTACTGGCTGTGTGACCTTGGACAAGTCACTTACCCTTCATCTACCTCTGTTTCCCGTGTCCCTTCTGGCTTTGTTGTAATAGCAATAGAGCTCTCCACCTGTCAAGCATGACCAGCCAATGGGCCAGCCACTGGCAGAGAGTCAAGCAGACCCCTCTGCTATGTCCACTCCGGGGGCGCCAAGCTGTTAGCCCAGTTCCCCTCAACTTAGTCCATGCCCAAGGATATGAGGTGGGGAGGTATAATGGGAAGGCTGTCCCACCTCTGGTAATTATCAGCTTGTGTGATCCTGGGCAGACTGCCTGACTTCTTGGAGTGCTGGTTTTCTCACCTATAAAGTGGGAATAGTAATCTTTATCTATCTAGCTTTCAGGGTTTGTGATGAGGAAAGGCCTTTTCAGTCCCAAGGAGGCTTTAGAAACGTGCAGTGTGATTGGCTGAGGGCTGGCTCCCCTTCGTGACCATCTTCCTGGCACGCTCTGCCCTTTGCCCCCTCCTCTTACTCACCAGCCCCTCCCTGCCGCCGTTGGGCACTTCCTCCCAGTGGGTGTGGGGGTGATTCACTCTTTCCTTCCCTGGCTTCTCTGCCTGCCAGGCCAGGTGGCTGCTGGGGGCCCGAACGCCTGAAGGGCTGCTATGGGTCAGAGGCCTGAGGAAGGGACCAGGGGTTTGCGCTGTTGGCTGGGGCGCCTCCCATGGCCAGGCCATGAGCAGCGGGGCTCATCTTTGGACCCAGTGGCCCAGGAGCCCATGTCCACACGCAGGGGTGAGGGAAAGGTTAGCAAGAAGAGAAAGGCTGGGCTCAGTAGGAACGCCAAAGCATGATGTCATAGACAGGAAACACTTTCGAGAGCCCCTCCTGCCCCAGGTGCTGGGGGTACAGCCTGGTCTCCATTAGTGCAGATGAGGAATCCCCTAACGGGGCTGCGTGTATTGGAATTCATGCTATATAATTAGGTAAAATATAGTAATTCACTATGACTGTTTTTCCTGATTATTACTATCATATTAGTAATTGGTTTCAGCCTAATGGAAATATGCAGTGCTGATTTCCAGTAACACAATTATGAATAGTGGATTCATTGTTTGCACTAATCAGGACTTACCTGTACAAATAGGAGAAGCTATGGTAGCAGATGGAGTGGTGGACCTGGAGTCAGGAAGCCCTGAGTTCAGATCTAGCCTCAGGCACTTACTAGCTGTGTGACCCTGGGCAAGTCACTTAACCCTGTTTGCCTCAGTTTCCTCATCTGGGGATAACAATAACATTATTTATTGCTTTAAGGTTTGTAAAACACTTTCTATTGGTTAACATTCAATCTTTACAACAAATTTGATTTATAAACCCCAAATCACTAGCTATTATTATGGTTTCTGTTTTTCTTATTAATATCATTGTACTGCTGCTTCTGCTGCTGCTACTACTACCATTACTACTGTTACCACCACCACTACTACTGCTACTACTACCACTACTACTACTAACTACTACTACTACTACTATTACCATATGTTTTAGAGTGAGAGGACCTAAGTTTGAATCCCATCTCTGTTAGTTACCACTGTGTGCTACTGCAGGTCACTGAATTCCTGACCTCAGGGGTCCCCTCCAGCCCTAGACTGATGATTTTATACAAAATTTCCTGGACCATAGACAGATCCAGGCTGTTTACTGACCCTTGTGTAGACTATAAGTAGGGCAGGGTGGCAGAATCAATGTAAGGTGATCCTTGGAGTCAGAAGTCTGGGGTTGGGGCTCTGACCTTCCCCAAAGGTGAATGACCCTGGGGACAAAACCCCTTGTTTTCCTCATCTGTAAGAAGACAGTAGCCAGGGGCAGCTAGGTGGCACAGTGAGTAGAGCACTGGCCCTGGAGTCAGGAAGACCTGGGTTCAAATCCAGCCTCAGACACTTAACACAAAAACTAGCCATGTGACCTTGGGCAAGTCACTTAACTCCAATTGCCCTACCCTCCCCCCTCCAAAAAAAAAAGAAGACAGAAGCCCCCACATTGCCTTCCTTGTAGGGTGGTGAAGAAAACATTCAGTCTTGAAACCCTCTCCAGAGGGCACAGGCCGTTGGGGTTTGGGTAGGATCAGGCATTGGCAGGCCAGAGTTCCTCCCGATTCCTGCTTGGCCTGTGCTGGTGGCAGAGTTCTCTCCTAACATGGCCTGGATACCAGGTGCCAGCAGAATTGCCCAGGGATCTGCTGGGGCAGTCTTACAGCTTCTTCTTGAGCTAAATCCTGGGGTGGGGGTCCTCCTTGCCCCTGCCCTGCCTCTTGGTGGTCAGCCCCTCACCAGTCTGCCTTGCCAGCATTCCCCTTCCTGCATTACAGCCCAATTGTCCACTTATATATGACTCTTGGTGACCCTGTGGGCCATGGCATGCCAGTATTGTCCTTGGGCTTTTCTTGGCAAGGATCCTTCTCCAGTGGATTAAGTCAAATGCAGGTTAAGTGACTTCCCAAGGTCACCCAACTAGTAAGCGTCTAAGGCTGGATTTGAATTCAGGTCTTCTTGACCCAGGGCCCAGCACTCTGTCCACTGCCTTCCACATAGTCGGCATGTTGTGCTGATTTATTGATCAGTTTGCAGAACTGACTGCTGAAATCAAGACTTCAGGACAAGCACTGTGTTTTCTTGGTAGGCAGGAGGCCTCCTTCTAGGCCCAGGGTTTGGAGGAAGGTGACAACTCTCAGGCACCCTGCTTGGCATCTCCTGCCCACCCTCCTTAGTTGCACAGACCAAGTCTTGCTCACCTTCTTTGTCTTTTGCCCCAGAACCCTGGCACCACCTCGCATCCCTCCTGGGTAGGATAGGGCAAATAGAGGACATCCTGAAAGGGCCTGGTGGAGCCCCTGTGGGCTTGGCACCAGGGCGAAGTCAGGAGCAGTGGGAGAGGAATGAGGGCTGCCAAGGAGGAGGGGGAGGCTGTGGATAAAGTAGATGCCAGCATTGACTCTGCTTCTGGGGACTGGAAAATCCCCTGGACCAGGAGCCTTTGAGGAGCAGCCACATCCCTATTCTTCCCTCATTGTCTGGATGTTCAGGGCAGTGTGATTTCCCTATTTCCAGGCCCCTGTGACCTCTGCACGCTCCCAGACATGGAGGGCAAATGGGTGTGTGGGAAGGAATGAGATGGGCTATTTGGAGGGTGCAAGGGGAGCCAGGTGACCTTGGACAGGTCACTGACCTCTGGGCCTCAGTTTCCTTACCTGTAAAATGAGTCTGGACTAGAAGCTTTCTGAAGTCCCTTCCAGCACTAAAGCCTGGAAACTCCCCAGCCTGGAAATCACTTAAAATCCTTGTACCTTTGTTTTCTCCTGTAAAATGGGGGAGGCCTCTGAGGGCCCTTTTAGCTCTATATCTGTGGCCATCTGTGAAAAAGTCAGGGGCAGGGGGAGGAGAAAGGGCAGAGAGAGGTTAGTGAGAGACAGGAGGGGAGTCTGGGCGTGATCTGAAAGGCAGCTCAGCTTGCTGGATGAGGTGTTGGCCTTTGAGAGGAATGACCATGGTTCATATCCATGGGCCAGCTGGGTGGTGCACTGCATAGAAAAACTGGGCCTGGATTCAGGAAGACTTGAGTTTCAAACCAGCCTCAGACACTTACTAGCTATGTGACCTTGGGCAAGTCAACCTCTGTAATTCAGTTTCATTATTTGTCAAATGAGGATAAAAATAGCACCCACTTCTCAGAGTTGTTGTGAGGATAAGATTCGATCGTATTTATGAAGTGTTGTGTAAACCTTAAATTAATACATAAGTGCTAGTTATTCATATAATTATTTTTAATTTAATCTTTCTGTTCCTCGGTTTCCTCGTCTATAAAATGAAATAGATTGGGCTAGATGGACTCATGGTATAGGTCTGTTGTCCTGTGACTTCTTATAACTCTCTCTGTGGTGCTGTGATGCAATAAAAAGGCTGAATTTGGGGTCCAAGGACCTGGGTTCAAATTTTGGCTTTGCTGTTTTCTGTGACTCACTTTCCTTTTCTGTAAAATGAGGGTCTACAATGTGATGACCCCTCCCAATCATTCTTTGGCCCAGGGGCAGGAGTGGGTGTTTCCCCACCCAGGGGCCTTGCCCTTTGACTGAGAAGGGCCATGGTCTCTGTGGCAGAGGGAGAGACAGAAGGCTGGGGCCTCCTGCCTGCTACCAGAGCAGCTTAGGACTCTTCCCCTATTGTCTCTCCTTCTCCCCTGGTCCAAATGCTGCATCTCTCTCTGTCACCATGGAAACAGATTCATGGTCACTATGGAGCTGGTTGAAAGCAATGCCTATGGCAGCTTGAGCGAAGGAGGGACAGGAGATGGCAGGGGACTACAGACTGATAGGAGAGCCCTGGGTTCCCCAAGATTGCTTGTCTGGACTCCCCAGATTCACAGGCATGGATTCAACTACCAGAACTGTTTGCAGGGATGGGGACCCTATGGCCCTCTAGGTCCTCAAGTGCAGGCCTTTGAATCTAAACCTCATAGAACAAGTCCCCTTAATAAAAGGATTTGTTCTATAAAACTTGGACTCAGAGTGTCTAGTGCGGGAAGGGACCTCAGGAGGCCATATAATCCAGTTCTTTTACAGAGAAGGAAACTGAAGCCCAGAGAGTTCAGGTGAGTTGACCCGAGCTTCCTCACTTTCTAGGCCCCTGCTGCCTTTTGCCCCGTCCATCCTATGTCCGCCTTCCCCTGGGCCCCTCTGTCCTGGTCAGATTTTCTAGCTAAGCAGTATGTTTCTACTGAATTATAATAACAGGGTCTTTGTTATGGAATTTGCTGGTGGAGAAGGGGGCAGTGGGGATCAGTGAGCTGAGCTGGTGCAGCAGACCAGAGATGGGGGTGGGAGGATACTGGAGGGAGAGGTAAGCTTGGTGACAGCAGCCCACCCAGAGCCTAGCCAGGACGGAGGCTGACCTCCAAGCAGGGGCTAGTTTGATCGGTCTGTTTCTCAGGCCTAGAAGACTCCCAAGCACAGCCTTGCTACAGTATTGTTACAATGTTGCCAGGATCTTCTTGGGCCCTGCATCCTCCCTTGAGAGGTTGAGAGAGATTATTAGTATTAGGAGGAGGAGGGAGGATCTAAACTGAAGTGCTGGTAGACCTGTTCCCTAGCCCTATAATCATGGGCCAGTCTTGGTTTCACCTGGTAAGAAAGGGAGAGGCTCCAGGCCTGTGATTTCATTTGATCTAAAGAACTCCCAGGGCAGAAAAGTCCCTCCACCAATGCAGGGCAGCACCCCCTTCACAACTTAAGTCCTGAAGCCCTGAGAGGGGGAAGTAATTTGCCTAGGCTGGTTTGGAGACTTGAGTCCACTCGATTCTCAGGGCACCTCTATCCACTCCACCTGTTAAATGGAGGTGATTATAACTTGTCCTCCCTACCTCCCCTGGAGTTGCTGAGAGGAAAGCCCAGCTGCAGATGGTAGCTGTTAGTACAGTTTGGACCCTTCTGTCTTCTGTGGCCTGGAAGGCTAGAGGTGGATGGGGCGGCCCCACCTTTTGCTCCAGAGGAGCTAGGAATTCAGCCTGGTGGGTTCTGGGGTCAGCTGCCTGGTCTGGCTAGGGATAGGGGGCCTTCTGAGCTCGCACTGGGCCGCTCAGCCACAGCCGAACACACTGTACCTTGACCCCAGCAGTGTGATGTCATTTTGGTCTGAATAACAACCACCTAGGGTTAGGGAAGATTAGCTGTCCATGGCGTGTCTCTCTCCAGGAGGGCACGTGGCTGTTGGGTCTAGCTGCGGGTAGGTGGGGGAGGCCTCTGCGGGCCCCCGAGGGTGCCACATTCCAGACATCTTAGCCAGCCCTGCCTCGGACAGACGGGACATCCAGCAGACACAAGAACGATTGTGCCGTGAGCCCTCCGTGAGAGAGCCGTCTGTGTCCCAGGCAGGGATGCCCCAGGGTCCTGCATTTCAAACTCCTCCTTTCTGTCTTTCTCCCAGCTCTGCCTGGCTTCCAGATGAGTGATGGGTTGTTGTGGCTGCTGGCCTCTTTCTGGGGCCTGGGATTCCCAAGGTCACGTCCTCCAGCCGGGCGAGCAGCATTCTGAGGCACCAAGTGGTGGGTCTTGGTGGGGGCTCTGGTCTGGGCGCAGCCAAGGCTTTTAACATAGCTTTGCTGTTTGTGGGCAGAGGCTGGTGATGGGGAAGCCCCCGCCAAGTGCCCAGGGAGGAAGGAAGAAGGGTTTGTACCCTCTGTGGCTCTGGAGTGAATGTGGGGAGGCTGGGGTTTTCTTACCAGTTAGAGGAGAGAAAATGCTTGTCCCCTCTAAATCCCTTCATCAGCTCCTGTAGAATCCTGGTGCCCCAGAGCCAGCCAGGCTTCTGGACTGGTGCCCACTGCAGTTGGGATGGTTCCCCCCATGGAGGCATGTCTTCAACCCAGCCTTGTAAATAAACGTGTACTCACATGCCCCAGTGAATTTGGCCAGGCTAGCAAATATGTAGTTGCCGTGCTGCTGGAATGGATGGGTGCTTCTATTTTCCTTGATGCTGGATCTTAGAGTTACAGCCGGAAGGGCCCTCAGAGGCTGCCTGGTCCAGTCTCCCTCGTTTTACTGATGGGGAAGCTGAGGCTTAGAGAGGTGAAATACCTTGTTCAGCAGGGGTCCTCTGGCTTCAGATCCAGCCTTCTTGCCCCTCTAGGCATTGTGCTTACTTTCTGATTGGATTTCACTGACCGGTAAAAATCCTTCTGGTCAGGCCCATCTGGGGGTCAATAATACCAACAAACAAATAGTTGTTTCTCATCTTATACTTTCCTCTTCCATCCAGTGACACCAGCCTCCTGGCTGTTCCATGAAGGAGACCCTCCATCTCCAAGCTCTGGGCATCCTCTATGGCTGTGCTCCATGCCTGCAACAGCCTCCTTTTACAGAGAAGGAAACTGACTGCTGACCTCCCTGGCTTCCTTTAAGTCCCAGCCAAATGCCTTCCCCACCCCGTCTTCATTCCAGTGCCTTCCCTCTCTGAATTATCTTCTGTTTATCTCCTATACAATTTGTTTTGCATATATTTGTTTCCATGTTGTCTCTCCTTGAGGGCAGGGACTGGTTTTTGACGCCTTTTGTATAAACCCTAATGCTTAGCACAGTGCCTGGTACATAGGAAGTACTTGATAAATGTTTATTGACTGATTAATTGACTTACTATACATGGGGCACCATACTAGCTCCCTATCTCTGGGCACATTTTTCCTCCAAAGTGTCCTGAGAGTGGTTTATACCAATGGGGTCAAACTCAGATAGAAACAGGGCTGCTAACCCTTAAGTAAAGATTCCTGCAGGCTGCATGTTGATTTAGAAAACCACATATTACTACTATCTATGTTTTGATGTATTTGAACTCATCTTGTTAAATATTTCCCAATTTTATTTGAATTTGCTTCAGCAACACTCAAAACAAATGGACCACTTGTGACCCCCAGGTGGCTGACTCCACTGGTCCAGGGGGTATTCCCCAGCCACTTCTGGGAACTTCTTCTTTGTGTCTAACCTAAATCCCTCTTGCCACCCTTTAAACTGGTTTTCCATTTTCCTGGCACTCAGTGGAAATGCAGCTGGCATTTAGATGAAAAAAAAAATCAACAAAAACAATGGACCATTTTATTTCTCTGAGTCAATGGTGGAGTGAAATGGGAAGGGGTGGGATAACTCTCAGGAGATTCTCCAGGCTCGAAATTGACTGGTTGTTTTGGTGAGATTTGGAGGAGAGGCTGGGAGGGAAAGAGTAGGAATTTGGGTCAGGGGTGGTGGATTTTGGGAAAAGATCTTGAAGGCTGGCTGGAACCCACTGTTTCCTGGCTTTGGGCCCTATTCCAGGGAGTGTGGTGCAGAGGGAGTTTGGAAATCCCCAGGAGTGAGAGAGGAAATCCTCCACAGCTGGGAGCCATCAGGGGAGGGTCTTCCAGTCTGACCTAGTGGGAGAACCAGACATGATGGCCCTTGGGGATGTAGCCTGGACTAATTCCTGGGTGGCCAGCCTTTGGGTCCCTGACTGCCTCAGTGCTCACAGAATTGGCACTGTAGTATTGGCACTGTAGTGCCAGCTTTCTAGGGGAAGCAGAAACCTCTTCAGCTCTAAGTGAGAAGACATTATCTAAAGCTCAAAAGAAGCTCAAAGGACTTTTTGTTGTTGTTCAGACATTTTTTCAACTGTATCTGACTCTTTGTGACTCCTTTGTGGGGTTTTCTTGGTAGAGATACTGGAGTGGTTTGCCATTCCCTTCCCTAGTTCATTTGGCAGATGAGGAAACTGAGGCAAACAGGGTTAAGTGACTTGCTCAGGGTCACACAGCTAGTGAGTATCTAAGGCCAGATTTGAACTCACAAAGAAAGGATGAGTCTTCCTGACTTTAGACCCTGCACTCTGTTCTCTGTGCCACCAAGCTGCCCTTCATTTTACAGATGAGAAAGCTGGAGCCCAAAAAAGGTTTAATGACTTACCCAAAGTCACATGGATAGTGTCAGAGGCAGGATTTGAATGTGAGTCTTCTGACTCCACAGTTCCTGGTCTTCCCATTATACCTCCCTACCTCCTATCCTTGGGCATGGACTAAGTTGAGGGAGACTGGGTTAACAGCTTGGTGCCCCCAGAGTGGACATAGCCAAGGGGTCTGCTCGACTCTCTGCCAGTGACGGGCCCGTTGGCTGGTCATGCTTGACTGGTGGAGAGTTCTGTTGCTACAACAAGCCATGCTGAAGGTGCCATGGCACAGCTTCTCACCGGCATGTCTTGAAGGTTCTTAGTCTAATAGAGTAGATAGAGAAGTGGCCTCAGATTCCAGGGGGCCTGGGTTCAAGTCCTCCCCTCTGACACTTGGTATTTGCCATGTGTCTCTGGGGTAAGTTACTTTACTTACCTCGGGCCCCAGGTAACTCCCTGAAAACAAGCTGCCAGTGCTTGGTGGAGGGAATTTCCTTATCTGAATTATCTATCTGATCTAAGACCAAAATTAATAAGCAAGAGGAGCGGACCCATCCCTCATTCTAGGTCATTGTAATGGAAACCATATGGTACAGTGGTTAGAGCATCAGGCCTGGAGTCAGGAAGACTCATCTAGCTGTGGGACCCTGGGCAAGTCACTTCACCCTGTTGGCCTTGGTTTCCTCATTTGTAAAATGAGCTGGAGAAGGAAATGGCAAATCATAAAGATGCTGTCAAGAAAAGCCCACATGGGATCACAAAGTATTAGACGTGACTGAGAAAAACACTGAACAGTAACAACAAAGCCATGGATAGAGTGGTGGACTTGGAGTCAGGAAGACCTGAGTTCGAATCTTACCTCATCCACTTAATAATTCTGTGACCCTAGAATCTCTCTCAGCCTCAGTGTCTTCATCTGAAAAATGGGGATCATAATATCCCCCACCTCACAGGATGGTTATGAGTAACAAAGGGGAAACAATAGCCCCTCCTTGATCTCAGTGCCTTCCCCCTGGCCATCATTTCCAGTTGATCTGTCTGTATCTTGATCTGTTGACTGTGTTAGACTATGAGTGTCTTGAGGGCAGGGATGGGTTTTCTCCCTCCCTTTCTCATCACCAGCATTTAGCACAATGCCTGGCACATAGTAGGGGCTTAATAAATGCTAGTGGACTGACTAATGCACTTTACAAGCTTTAAAGAGCTATTTAAATGCTTACAATTATTATTGGCAGAGGTTTGGAGTCAAGGAATAACTGGGTTCTGAGTGTGCTTTGGACCCTGGGATCTGGGATCCTGGTCAATAACTTCGTCTCCCAGCCCTGCTTTTCTAATCTGTGAAATTAGGGGTTTGGACTTTTCTGGTCCCTTCCTGCTCCATATTTGGGTTTCTAGGACCCTCCCCCAGCTCTTGGGTCCTGGCCTTTCTCCCCCTGCCCCTTTACCAAGGCTCTGACTCAGGGGTGGGCGATGCTTGGACCTGCCGGGGTGATACTGAGTCTGAGACGGGCTAAATGATGAGAGGGGCAAGGCTCCCCTCTGCTGGGCTCTTCTAGGATGGCAGGCCAGGAAGGGGGCGGGTGAGCAGTGAGTGTTCTGTCCCTCCAGGCGCATGCGCTGGGCTCATCCCCGCCTTCCTGGCTCTTGTCCTGGGAAACCAGGAAGCAGAAGGGCCCCGGCGCTGTCCTGGGCCCTGGGGCCCTAGGGCCTGAGCCTGATCCCCCTAGGCCAACCTGGGAGGAGACAGGTCGGTCCTGGGTGAATGGGCGAGGTGACCTCCTGCTCCCAGGGTGCCCAGCCAGTGGATGGAATCCCAGCCTGGCCACTCACACCCTGCCTGACCTTAGCCACTCTGGGCCTGTGCAGTGGGCTCTGCATGGCTTAGGCCTGGGCCAGCTCTGAAGCTGCGCCCCCTTCCTGGGCCCCCATAAAACCCCCCAAACCAACATCTTGAACATCTTTAAATGGCGGGGGCAGGGTGGACTCAGTGGCTGCTGAGGCTCCTCTGCCTCCCATCATCCTGTAAGGCAGCTGGTGGGGGGGGAACCTAGTGGCTAAAACACCCCCAGCCTGGGGGCCTAGTGGCTGAAACACCCCCAGCCTGGGGGCCTAGTGTCTGAAGCACTGCCCGTGCAGTCAGAAAGACCTGAGTTCAGGTCCAGCAGACGCCAGCTATGTAACCAGAAGCCAATCCCACAGCCTTCATCTGCAAAATGCAGATAGTGATGGTACGTCATGAAGATAAAGTGAGATGATGGTGGTAAAGTGATTCACAAACCTTACAGCCCCAAATAAATATTATATATTTATTATTATTATTATTATTCATTTAACCTCCTTGGATTTCTTCAGCTATCTGACAGTGTATTTGATATTCCATACCCATAGACCTGAGTTCAAATGTGGCCTCAGATACTTCCAGCTGTGTGACCCTGTGCAAGTCACTTCACCCTGCTTGCCTCAGTTTCCTCATCTGTCAAATGAGCTGGAGAAGGAAATGGCAAACCTCTCTAGTATCTCTGCCAAGAAAACCTCAACTGAAAAATGACTGAATGCAACAAAACTCATAGGCCCCACATCTGCAAAGAATGCAAGGAGATACATTTCTTTAATCCTTCTCTGGGGTCAAGCTTGGTCATTTCATTTATTTAAGTTTTTTGTTTTTTATTACCTATGTTTCTTAATTTATTTCTCCTCTCCTGGGAGGGATTGCTTATAAACAAAGGGAAAAATAAACAGCAAAAGCAATCAGCAAATGAACCAAATGCAGCATTACATGCAATAGTCCACACCCATAAGCACCCCACTCTGCAAAGAAGTGGGGGGAGCTTCATTCTCATATGTCTTCTCTGGGACCAATCTTTTCATTATAATTTTTTTAAATATAAATTTCTTTTTTATTATTATTAACTCAAACATTTCAATATACAAAGAACTGAGATTATATATAAAACTGTTAGCATCTCTTATGTACAATTTGCCCTTTTAAAAAGTGTATATTTAACACAGTACAGTAGTGACAAAGAGGTCCCTTCCGGACTTCCCTCTTCTCTCTCTATGTATTTTTTTTTAATGTTTCACTGATGGAATTTTTTCTTCATTGTGTGTGTCACGATTGATCCCCACCTTTCCATCCCCCACTTCCCACTCTTCCACCCCCACAGAAACCTTCCCTTGTGACAAATATTATAGTTAAGAAAAACCAATCAGCTATTGGCAGTGTCTGGAAATTCATGTCTCATCGTATACCTCTAGTCCACCTTCTCCTTGCCAAGAGGTGGGAACCATCAGTCTTCAGAGTCACGATTGGTCCCTGCATTGCAGTATAATGTAATAGCATTCCATTTGATTGTTTAGTGTTCTTCCTGTTACGGGAGAAATATCTCCTCTTGAGTTCCTGGGGTAGGTTACTGCTGCCAGAGAGATCTTCCACAATGCGGAAAAAAACAAGGTTTATTATGATTAATCACAGACAAGTTCAGAAGGTAGAAAAATAACCCTGAACAAAGATTAGGATTCTAGTGAGGCTCTTTATAGACAAAAATTATGTCAGACAGAGAAGGAATTTTTGACATGTAGTAATCTCGTACATCCTCTTATGCTGTAAAAGTTAAACTTAGTTAAACAAATCATAATCGCCTACCTATTTTAAGGAAACAAACCTAGTTAAACAGACTCTGTAGGTAAATTAAAGGGCAGTTACGTAGTGCAGTGGGCGGAGTGCTGGTGCTGGAGGCAGGAAGACCTGAATTGTGACCTCTGACAGTTACTAGCTGTGTGACCCTAGGCAAGTCACTTGACCCTATATGCCTCAGTTTCCTCATCTGTAAAATAAGCTGGAGGAGGAAATAGTAAATCACTCTAGTCTCTCTGCCAAGAAAACCCTAAATGGGATCGTGGAGGGTCAGACATGATTGATACAACTGGACGATGAACAGTAAATATTTAAGCCACTTCAGTGACTACATTTCTAAAGCAGGGAACAGACCCTATTATATGAACATACAGAAAAGGCACATGCTTAACCGGATACTTGATAATAAACAAATGCCTAGCTAGCAGATTGTAGCAAGAGTACATGCATGCCATTCACATATAAGCGAATCAGTACAGGCGAGGGCTCTTGCCCCTTGGGGCACTCAGATCTGAGAGGCGAGCTTTCCTCTCATCTAGACTGGAGCGCCATGCCACACTCCCCAGCCATGTTCACCCCATGCCATGTACCCTCGCCCCTTCCTCCTTTCCCTTGATGTGTTGTCTTCTGCCATTACAATGTAGGTTCCTTGAGGACAGGGACTGTCTTGTTTGTATCTGTAACCCCTAGTGCTTAGCTGGGACCTGGCAGACACAAGCAAATGCTCTGTGTGTCTCGGATCTTGGCTGTTGAGTTGGAAGGGACCCTGGAGGTCATGCTGTCCTCATTTTATAGATGAGGAAACTGAGATGCAGAGATTAGCCAACTTGCACAAGGTTACCTGGGTAGTTAGTGGCAATACTAGGATGTGAACCCAGATCCTCAGACTCCAAATCAAGCCCTCTTTTCTCTACCCCATGAGCAGCAAAAACAGAAAATGGACCCATGTAGAATGATAATGGACATATCCACCTGTCAACATGTGTAATCACAGCTTCATAGCCTGGTTTGGAAACTGACTGGGCGGTCCTGGTGGCCTGTTCTCAACAGAAATCTGGAATGGTGGGTGGGGGAGGCTTATCCTCAGACCCTTGGGGATGCATTCCCCAACCTGGGCTCCTAGATGACCCAGGCTGGCCTTAGGGCCTTCTCATCCACTAGTATCATCTCTGTATCAGAGTGGTCAAATGGTCCCTCTCACCTGCAGCCTGAACCAGATTTATGGGAAATTCTTAACAACATAAAAATACATAAAAATATACATAAAATAAAAATATAAAATAAGTAAAAACATATAAAGTGAAAATATATCAAATAAAATAAAAAGACATAAATAATGTTATGTGGTTTTCCAAGTCAGTGTGCAATCCCCAGGAATCCTTATGTATGGATTAGTGGCCCCAGGTTCCATTTGGGTTTGACACCAGTAGTCTGTGTTGGGGTCTCCACAGCTGGAGCTGGGGGCAGGGCAGGAGCTATCTCTGGGCTCAGTCCATCAATAAACATTTAGTGCCAGGCACTGTTCTGAGTGCTGGGGATACAAGGCAGACAGACCCGCTGAGCCCTCCCGGTGTCTGATGCAAGGTTCCTTTTGGGTTGCAGGATCTGCAGTCTCCCTCACTTGAAACATCCCCTTCAGAGCCCAGACATTCTACAACTGGTTGTTGTCGCTCAATCAAGTCAGACTCTCCGTGACCCCATTGGGGGTTTTCTTGGCAGAGATCCTGAAGTGGTTTGCCATTCCCTTCCCTAGTTCATTTGGCAGATGAGGAAACTGAGGCAAACAGGGTTAAATGAGTTGCCCAGGGTCACACAGCTAGTAAGTGAGAACAGGTTTGAACTCAGAGGAGTCTTCTTACTCCAAGGTTGGCATCCTATGCACTATGACGCCACCTAGCTGTCTCTTGTGTCTCTCTTCCTTCTGCTCATCAGGGAGTCTGGCTGATTCCTCTCTGGTGGTCCCAGTGAATCGTCCAAGGCCTTCTTCCCCCGAGTTTGTTTTGTTGCCCAGTCTCTGGACCGTTTGGTATGGGACAGCTTATAATTAGTCTGCTATCTTATATGTTTGCTGAACACCACCCTTCCTCAGTAAGGCTCCCCAGCTCGGTGTCTGTCTAAACTGAAGTCATGGCTAGCTTTGTAGGCTTCCTTTATCCCTGGGGTCCTTAACCTAGGGTCCACAGGCCCCTCTGTGAATAGATTTCAGGGGGGGGGTTCATGAGCTCAAGTGTGAAAAAAGCATTTCTTTATATCAATATAATTCAATACCTTGTTAACCTATATATTTTATACCCTTAAAAAATATTATTCTGAGAATGTGTCCATAGGCTTTACTGGCCTGCTGGGGATCCATGGCACAAACCTCTGACTTAGTAGATCTCTCTTCTGAGTGTTATAATTCTGTGTCTTCTTGAGCTTCTGAAATCCCAAAGTGCAAGTGAGTAGTAGGCCTTTCAACCAAGCATCAGCAGGCCCAGTGTAAAGCCTCAGGCATTGTTCCTGGTATAGCTAGGGGCACGCATTGGAAATGCCTTATATTGAATCCATAGGTTTCTTCTCAGGCCCCAGCGTTCCTAATATGTTCACTGGTCAGAGGAATCAGAATTTGGAATCAAGAAGGCCTAAATTGGAACCCTCCTCTGCTGCTCTGTGACTCAGTTTCCTTACCTGTAAAATGAGGATAGTGAGATTTGCATTACTTATCTCATGGGGTTAGCATGGAGCAGAAATGTCTCTGTTTACAGCCTACAGTGCATGATACTCCTGAGTGCAACCCCAACCAGATTAAAATATAATTGGGAAATATTTAACAAAATAAATAAAAATACAATGTTTGGTCATTTCGATCACGTCTGACTCTTTGTGACTCCATTTGGGGTTTTCTTGGCAAAGATACTGGAGTGCTTTGCCATTACATTCTCCAGATCATTTTATATATGGGGAAACTGAGGCAAACAGGGTGAAGTGACTTGCCCAGGGTCACACAGCTAGTAAGTATGTCATGTTGGATTTGAACCCAGGAAGATGAGTCTTCCTGCCTCCAAAGCCACCTAGCTGCCCTCAAAAAATACAAAATATAGAACTCCTGGTCTAATTGGCACATCAATTTAGAGTCTTGGAGAGTTACCTAGGGCACCGAGAAATGGAGTGACTTCACCTCTCGGTAAAGGAGGAGAGGGTGTAGGATTCATAACTGATGAGGGATGGTCTGAATCAGAGGTTCTCCACCTTGTTTGTGGCATGGATCCCTTGGTAAGGGGTCATCTGGCCAGAATGTAACAGAACCCAGGTCTTCCTAATTCAGAGACCAGCTCTCTTTCCACATACCTAAGATGCATCTCAGTGTTTTGTGAATATTCTTATTTCTCTGCCATTGGGGAAACAAAGTTTATAACCACTAAGAGAGAGGAGTGAGGCCTCAAGGGTTAATGGTAAAGAGCTGTCCTTGGGCTGTTTAAGTCCTGATATATACAGGGGTATGATCCTGGGCAAGTCATTTTATGTCTTAGTGTCCCCTGCCCCCAACAGCTCTAGGGCTAGCAATACCCAAGGTGCTAATATAAATTGGCAGAGAGAATTCCTTGCTGCTGCTCAGTCTTTTCAGTGGTCTCTGACTCTTCATGACCCCATTTGGGCCTTTCTTGGCAAAGATACTGCAGTAGTTTGCCATTTCCTCCTCTAGCCCATTTTATAGATGGGGAACTGAGGCAAACAGGTGAAGTGACTTGTCCAAGGTCACACAGCTAGTAAGTGTCTGAGGTCAGATTTGAACTCTTGAAGACGAATCTTCCTGATTCCAAGTCCAGTGCTCTGTAAACCGTACCATCTAGCCACCCAGTTTCCTTACAAGGAGTTTACCGTACCAATGACCAGTCCAAAAAACATTTCAAAAATATTAAATACTAGGACTTGGAGTTCATAGATTTAGATCTGGAAGGACTTTTAGTCCCTGCTTTTCCAGATAAGGAAACTGAGGCCCAGAGGTGTGCAGTATCTGACTTACCAAAGGCCACACAGGTCAGAAGCAGCCAAGCCAGGACTAATAGAAGGGAGATGCAGGCTTGTTGTGATTCCAGTGTAGATGAGTGCAGGGGATGTTCAAGAAAGCTAGAGGTCAGTGTTGACTATCATTGTTGGGAAAAGCCCCTTGAAGGAGGCTGGAAGAATGACTAGGGCTTAGATAAGTGAAGGAATGAGGAAGAAGAGGAGAAAGTTTCCTAGGCAGAGGGTAAAGTGAATAGACCATGCACGGGACATAAAGAGACCTATTGAACCAAATGGAGGGAGTGGTTCAGTTTGGGGAGTGGTGGGAGACAGAAGAGAGGGCTTGATGATGGAGACCCTTGAATGCCTGGATGATGAGGAGTTTGGAATGGGAAAGAAGAGTCTGATCTGGAATCAGAGGACCTGAAACCTCCCTGGAGTCACCTCCAACCTGTGACATTGGGAGACTAACCTAACCTCTCTGGTCCTCTCTTGCTCATCTGGGAAGCTGTATGAGATGACCATTAAGGACCCTCCCAGCTTTGAGTCTGTTATTATCTTAAGGCTTGTTCTGCTCAGTGTCAGAGGAGTCATCTGGGTGCTAAGACAGGAAAGTGCCCCATGAGGGTTCCCTGGAACCACTAGTTTTGACTGATTTGAGGAGGCAGACAGTGAAGGCAGGACTCTGCTGTTGATGAGATCTGAGAGCTGTCACTGTGACAGTCAGGAATTTATCTAAAGGGTCAGCTTTGTGTACATGGATGGCAAATGAGAGAAGATACCTATCCTCTGGATGAGGGGAGGTAGAATTGCAGGATTGAAGTTCATAGATTTAGATCTGGAAGGACCTTTAATCCAGTCCTTTACTTTTCCAGATGAGGAAACTGAGGCCCAGAGGGGCAAAGCCTAAAGTAATTCTCTGGTGTCAACCCTTTGAAGAAGGGGACCATCTAACCAGCTGGTAGGGCCAATGCATTGTAAGAACAAGGAGTGATACCATCAGGGCTCAGTATAAATATTGTAACACCTTGCTCATCCAGAGGTCACTTTCTGAGCACTCTCAGATTAGCTGAAGTATGTTTAATTGAGAACTAGGTCAGCCAAGATGGTTTCCGAGCATCTGGAGCAGATGTTGCAACATCCTGAAACTCTTGTACTGTCCTCACTGGAAAGCGCCTCAGGCCCTTGCTTCTCCCCTGCTATTAGCTCACATAAAATTCTACTAGATTGGGTTGGAAACTTTCTAACCCACAGCAGATTAAGAGAAGCATATTTGAGGCTGCAAGAAGGGACAACTGACATGAAGGCAGGAGACACAAGCAATAAAGAAGTCTTAAGATCCTAGTTCTAGAGCTTGAAGGAAAATCAGAGGCCGTTTGGTCCAATTCCTTCACTTTATAAAGAAGAAAACTGAGGCCTGGGGAGGTTGAGGGATCTTTGGTGTTGTGGTTCTAAGCTGGAGGGGCCACAGAGACCCCCTGGTTCAATCTTCTTGTTTTATTTCTTTCTTTCTTTCTTCAATCTTCTTATTTGAAGGGTGTAATGTTACTGGGATATAAGATCTTCCCTATCCATGAATAGGCCTTACATGGAGCCCATTAAGGGAAGCTTGATTAGGGGAGGCTTGTTTTTCAGGAAGGCTTTCACACCTTTTGTTACTTTGTAATTAGGCAGTGAGTCAGGAGGGTTGTGATAAGTTCAGGGTGCTGACTTTTCCCCTGAACTAATGAATGTAATTAAAAGACACCTTTTTGAGCAGTCTTTCCTAGTAAAGCATATCTAAAAACATACGCTAGCAGTCATCCTGGGTATGCCAGTATGGTTGTCTCTACAAAAGAGAAGGAAGCAGCGCCTTGTTCTATGTCACAGAGGTGTCAGGGCCAGAACTGGTTTTTATTTGAAGCCTGGTTCTCTTGACTTCAACTCCCACAGTGCCCCACGCTGTCTCTCTAAAGGTCTCTAGTCCTGCTAGACTAACCTCATTTCCTTTTTTAATAGGGTTACAAAACGGATACATCCTGGAGATGATGTAAATACAATATTTCTGGATCCCAGCAAAGCATTTAACAAAGTCTTTCACCATATTCTTGTGTTGCAAGATAGAGGGAACATGGGCCAGAGTCTAGTAAGAGCCTAGAATTTATAGTGTAAAGGGATCTGAGGTCATCTGGCCCAGGCCCTCATTTCATAGATGATAAAATCAAGGGACTGTCCTACCCAAGTGAAACTGGTATTAAGCAAAACTGAGATCAGAATCCAAGTCATTGGTTCATAGACTTTATTCATTTTTAAAATATATTTATTTATTTTTAGTTTTCAACATTCACTTCTATAAGATTTTGAATTCCAAATTTTCTTCCCATCTTCCCCTCCCCCCAGACAGTGTGTAATTTGATATAGGTTTTACATATACATTCATATTGAATTTATTTTCGCATTAGTCATTGGTTCATAGACTTTAGAACTAGCCATAGGGGCTGTCTAATGCAATTCCTTTGTTTTATAAATAAGGAAACTCAGACATGAAAAGCCCAAGTGACTTACTGCCTCCTGTGACCTTGGGTAGGGGGCAGAACCCAGAATAACCAAGGTCCTCCAACTCCCATCTGCTACCTCTTCCCCATCCTACATTGCTTCATTGTCCCCTGAGGTCAATCAAAGGAAAGGAAAGAATTCATTGTATCAGTGGAGCTGATTGCTCTCAGGTTTGCCTTCCCTTTTTGCCACATTCTCACCCAAGCAACTCCCTCTCTTGGGCCCTGTTCTCTTGTCCCCTAATGTATCGGTCTGTCTGGTGGAGGTGTCAGGGCTAGGGCAGAGGAAGTCACTGGCCAGTCACCACTGGGTGTTGAATGGAGGGACTGATAACAGCCGACCAAAGAATGAGAGAGCCCCGGCTCTGGGGTGGGCAAAGGTAAGCAGGTGTTCAGGCCTGCCCAGGAGAGCTTTGGGGGGCAAAGTGACCAGGTTCTCCTCTGGAAGGTCATAAGCCTTTATCCCATGCAAAGAAATGACCTGTAGAAAAATTGATCTGTGGAAAATTTCACTGCCATTGGATTCTGCCTCCTTTCAGCAGGAAGAGATAAGACATCAGAAACCGTGCTCTCTGTGGAAAATTCCCCCTCAACACACTTTATTGTCATTTAGTCATTTCAGTCATGTCCTACTCTTCGTGACCCCATTTGGGGCTTTCTTGGCAGAGATACTGAAGAAGTTTGCCATTTCCTTCTCCAGCTCATTTTACAGATGAGGAAACTGAGGCAAACAGGGTGAAGTGACTTGCCCAGGGTCATGCCTCTAGTAAATATCTGGAGGCCAGATTTGAACTCGGATCCTCCTGACTCCAGACCTAGGGCTGTATTACCCTGCCACCTCAATGCCTCACCAGTGGGACTTCTTGAGCAGGAGAGTGACATGTTCAGACCTGCACTTTAGGAATCTTAATTTGTGGGCTGTGTGGAGAATGAATTGATGATGGGAGATTCAGAGGGAATAATTAGGAGGCTGTCACATAGATCAGGTGAAAAAGTGATGAGGCCCTGAACAGATAGTTGTGTGTGAGTAGAGGGAAAAAGGGATGGAGAGGAGTGATGCCGAGGAGGGTGATTGGTAAGATTCGGCACTAACTGGTTACTGAGGCGTCGGGAGTAAATGAGAGTGAATAGTCAAGGCTGCACACCTTCAGAAGTGGAAGGATGGGGCCCTTGACAAAAATAGGGAAGTTAGGAAAAGAGGTGTGTAGAGGAGAGGGGGGTGGGGCAGAATGGGTCTTGTCTTGGACATGCTGAGTTTGAGATGCCCATGGAACATCCGGGTGGAGATGTTAACAGGTGTTTGGAGGCAGCAGACACTGGAGCTGAAGGGGGTCTGGGGTGTGGTGCAAGAGAGAAGAAGGCAGAGAGAGACAGACAGACAGACAGACAAAGAGAACCAGGGGAGAGAGAGACAGCAGACACAGAGAGAGACAGACAGAGAGAACCAGGGGAGAGAGAGACAGCAGAAACAGAGAGAGACAGACAGAGAGACAGACACAGACACAGACAGAGAGAACCAAGGGAGAGAGAGACAGCAGAAACAGAGAGAGACAGACAGACAGAGACAGAGGTAGAGAGTCAGAGCTAGATTTACTGACTTGGGAGTCATCTACATAAAGACAGCAGATACTTGGGAGCTGGTGAGATCACTGAGTGTGGAGAGACAAGAGGACGGGGCCCAGGGGGACACCCAGGCGGCAGGATATGAAGGATGAGCCTTAAGAGGAGACGGGGAAGAATCGGGCAGAGAGAATCACCTCAGAGCAGTCACGAAAACCCAAGAAGAGAGTGTCCACAGATGGGCCGCGATCAATAGTGTCAGATACTGCCAAGCGGTCCAGAAGGATGACAACTGAGAAAATCAAGAGACTATCAGTGACCCTGCTAGAGGGCCATTTCCACAGGGAGAGGGAAACGGAAGGGGACCAGATGGACCCTTGGGAGACGCCTACGGTTTGAGCACAGGATGTGGATGAGGATTCAGTTTTCTTTGGTATGAACTCGTGCCCCCAGTCAGGGGCAGTGCCTTAGGTAGTGCCAGTTTGATGTAGAATGCAGTCGGGAACCCTGTCATATTTTTATCTGAATCGGCTTGGCAGGCTGGGAGGGCAAACCCAAACCCAGAAGGGGTGTCAGCGTACATGATGGTGTGCACATGCCCATTGTAGGGGGACTGAGGGCTGATGGGACACACCAGCCAACACATAACTGGTTGGTTGCTCTGAAATCCCAAGCCTCTGAGACTGAAGTGACCATTATGGTCATTGACAGTCTAGGGGCGTTCAGCTGAGGCTAAATCATCAAGAGTCAAAGGAAGGCCTTGCTGTTGAACTCAGACATTGGCATGACCGCCTTGTCCTGTCAGATGGGATATTTATATTGCACTTAGCACAGGGCCTGGCACACTTCTCAAATGCTGGTTCCCTCCCCCTCCCTGTGTCCAGTTTTCTCATAAGCACATTCAGCCAGGGTGGGGTACATAGGGTTCACGGGATCATAGATTTTGAGGTCATCAAGGCCAACTCCATCTTACAGTTGAAGAAACAGGCTCATGAAGTTGAAGTGACCTTTTCTACACCCATAAATCACTTCCCCAAATGTCTCTTCCTTGTATATGCCTGTCCTCTGCTCTCCATTGCCTTGACCACTAATGAACAGCTAATGCACTCCCTCCTGCCCATGAGCCTGAATATAATACAATTTCAGCTGGCCAGGGCTCCTTCCACACTGAGAGGAGGGGCCATCTGCACAGCCTGGAATTCTGGCCACTGGTATCTTACTCTCCTCCTGTCTTAATTGGTGTCTCTGGGAACTGAGGACTCCATATGGAGCCATGCTATTGGGTGACCCCATTGGTGAGCTGGGTCTGTTCCCACCCGTTTTGAGTAAGGTCTTCATAGAAGGGACCTCTGAGCCAGAGGAGATGGATACCTGGGCTTTAGGAGGGGAGGGTCCGTGGTCTGCATTAATTGGGGCAGATGGGTAACCTGCTGATGCCAGTGACTGGTGCCATGTGCCCCTCAGTGCTGAATTTCTGGTTAGTGTTAGATTTCCCTGAGATTTTTTTCTGTCCCTGGGGATGTCAGATTAGACAGTATCCACCCTGTGATGGTGAACTGGTGACCCGTTGTAAACATTTCCTTTTCCATTAGGCCCCAGTAGCAGGCCAGCAGCTACTTCTCAGAATGAAAGACTTGGTCCAGAGTCCCTAATGGCAATTCTGCTGTTCCTCTATGGCAGGCTGCTGCTGGCTAAGCATGGTATATTGATGGTCAACACAAATAACCTTAGTCTTAGGCTAGTCTAATTCTTTCACTTTACAGATAAGGAAATTGAGGCCCTAGGGAGTTTAAGTGAATTACCCAAGGGCACGTAGTAAAACATCAGAAGTGGGATTTGAGCCTAGAAGCAGTATTCTTTCTTTTTTGGGGGGGTGGAGCAATCGGGATTAAGTGACTTGCCCAAGGACATAGTGTCTGAGGTCACATTTGAACCCGGGTCCTCCTGACTCCAGTGCTCTATCCACTGTGCCACCTACCCGCCCTAAGTCAGTGTTCTTTCCACATAGATTCCAAGATCTGAGGGGTCATAGAGCCATGGAGAGCAAACAGCCTGACCTGTGCCTGTACCATTTTTAGTGTTTCCAGCTCTTTGGGAGCCCATTCAAAGATGCTAGCTTTATGTGTTACCTGGTATTTGCGGTGCAGGATGTACTATAGTCAAAAGTCAAAGGCCTCTGTTTTGTTGATCAGGGTTGCTAGAAGTAATTCTTTTTGCCTGTGATTAGGACTGCTCAGGGCCACAAACCAATGCATCCCTAAATTGTCACTGGAATGGCTAGCCCTTGGACTTCCAAAATGGGGGGTCTGTTCCCCACTCCCAGCTTCCCTTGTGGCCTACAAGGAGCTGAGGTACCAGCCCCTTGTTGCACTCGGTGAGGGTAAGATCACCCTGAACAAGGGTGGTGGAACTTGGGGCCAGCCAGAGGCTGCCTGATCTCATCTCACTGGATTGTGGCATCATTTGAGGGAGGGCCAGGACGGAAGTGTTGACCCTGATAACTCTGACCTTGGCTGGGCAGCAAGCTGCTTTGGGTGGTGGTGGGCACAGGGGTATGAGAAAGAAAGAGTTGGCCAGGTCTGGGATGGCATTCCATTCCCTGGAGTCACACTGTTTAGAAAGACCGACCACATTTGGGATAACTGTGGACAGGCCCTGGTAATCCGTCATTATCCACAGTTTCATCATTCTCTCACAGCGGCCACATCAGTGAGTTGAGTGGGGAGGCAGTGAGGGTCAGCACCCTTGTGGCTGCCAGAGCCTTTCCTCTCTTGCTTGTGGCTATTGGTGTGCAAAGGAACTCAGCTGGAGCTGGAGGGCACCCCAGAGGCCATCCAGTCCACCCCACTCCACCCATTTTATAGATGAGGATACCGAGGCTCAAAAAAAATTGTCTAGAATCATAGACCTAGGGCTGGAAGGGACCTCGGCAGCCATCAAGTCCAACCCTTTCATTTTAAAGATGAAGAGATAGAAGCACATGGAGATCAAGTGACTTACCCAAGGTCACATAGTGTCAGAGACAGAATTTGAACTCAGGTCCTTTGGATTCCAGAGCCAGTGTTCTTTCCACTTTTCCCTCTTAGTTCTCTCCTACCTCACCTCACTGTAACAACATAGACCAGGGGTGAGGCCCGGGAACCTGTAGCCTCGAGGCCTCATATGGCCCTCTAGGTCCTCAAGTGCGGCCCTTTGACTGAATCTAAATTTCACAGAACAAATCCCCTTAATAAAAGGATTTGTTCTGTAAAACTTAGATTCACTTGAGGGCCACATATGCCCTCGTAGGTTCCCCACGCCTGGCTTAGACTTTCTTGGACAAAGGAGCCCACATAGGGTGACCTAGTTATCAGACTCTGGGGAAATGATAGCCAATTGAGTCCAGGGCCTAACAAGGCTAGCACCCCTTCAGCTTTGTTGCTCCTGTATCCCCTAATTCAGGCAGGTGACTCACAAAATAATTTGGGATTATTCCCAGCAATGAGTAACCTCTGAACCTTGTGTCCAGCAGCTGTTAAGATAACAATGGGAAGGGCTTTCAGTTCCCATGTAGGGGGGAAAGGGGCTCCAAGATCTTCTCAATTTCCAAGAAACCTTAGCCTTCCCATCAGCCCCAGCATTGGGGGCAGGGAGTGGAGTGGTGGGATGGACCTCAGTTTAGCATGTAGAAGGTAGAGGCAATGGCCTCCAGGTGCCAGCTTTCCCAGCTCTTCTGCCTTCTCCCTTGAGCCCCTCTCCCCATTCTTGACTATATAGGTTCAGAAGCAATTTGATGGGCTTCCCATCTGTCTTTTCCTTTGGGACACCAAAATCCAATAGCCAAAGGATAAATAAATACCAGGTTTTCTGCCCTTTTACTCAGACTAATGGCTCCTCCCTGCCCCAGACATATTCCATCCATGCCTTTCTTGTCCCTACCTTCATGTTTTCCATTTAACCCTAGATGCAAGGCTGTTTCCCCTAGTTTCATGTCCCCTACCTAATGGCTGATAGAAAGGTATTTTAATTAATTTTGTGGAAGGCAGTATTCATGAAGGGAGTATCATTGTCCCCTGGGTGAGCTAGGCTCATGATACAGCTAGTCTACCAGGCAATCTGAATGCCCTCCTCAATGGTGCACCATGGGTGATTGGGCTTCTTATAGTCTTTGAGGGATGATGGGCCAATGATTGGGCCAAAATTACCTCCCCCACCGAGTCCAATAGGATGTGCATTATATTAACTTTGACCTGCATCTTTATGCTCGAGGTGACATTAGGATGAGATCCCAAGGTAATGCTTTGGGCACATTTCAAGCCTAGACTCCATGTAGGTCCTGAGCACCTCAATCTTCAAGGTCTCCCCAAGTTTCTTTTTTAGTGGATAAGACAATTCTTGACACAATGAGGTGCGGATAGCACTCTGGGCTTGGTTTCCACTAACTGTGTGACTCTGGGCAAGTCACCTAACTTTGCTTTGCCTTAATTTCCTCATCTGTAAAATGAGAGAGTTAGAGTGGATGGCATTTTAAGCTACCTTCCAGCTCTTAAATGTATGATTCTATGATCTTGGGTGTAATTTTGTTTATGCTGGCCTTGGGTCTTGCCTCCTTACCCCAAGTGACTTATTGAGGTAAATGTTATCTCTACATGTGATCTCCATCTGGGTCCTTCTACCGACTGGACACCAGGTCTGAAGGAAGAGGGTCAAAGAGCACTGGGCATTAGGGCAGCCATCTTCCCCAAGGTCTCCATTACAAAACTCAGGATTCTCCTCTGTCCCCCACAACCTTCTAATCTTTGACCTGGAGCACAGGTTCTTAACCTAGGGTCTTTAAACTTATTTTAAAATTCTTTTTGATAATTCCATTTCAGCATAACATAATCCTATGTATTTTATTTTACGCATTTAAAACAGTTATTCTGAGAAGGATTTGGGGTCCGTTAGTTTTGCCAGATCTCCTGACAGGGGGTCTGGGACACAAACAAGATTAAAGACCCCTCCACGCAGGGAATCGCTAACATCTCATAATGGCTTTTCAATTGTGGCAGCACTCTTCTAAATGGGTTTCCTGTTTCCAGCCTCTTCCCTTTCCAATCCATACTTTACATCTGCCAAAAAGGGCTTCCTGATGCACAGAATTTATTACTCCCCTACTCAAACATCTTTAATTACTCCCCATTGACAACCAAATGAAGTACAGACTTGTTAACCTGATATTCGGAGCAGGTCCCTCTTTTTGCCATCTTTTCTAGGCAATTAATCCTTAGCTAAGTTGTATTATGTTTTCCTTCCTTCCTTCCTTCCTTCCTTCCTTCCTTCCTTCCTTCCTTCCTTCCTTCCATCCTTCCTTCCTTCCTTCCTTCTTTCCTTCCTTCCTTCCTTCCTTCCTTTCCTTCCTACCTACCTTCCTTCCTTCTTCCTTTCCTCCCCTCCCTCCCTCCTCTCTTTCTATTTCTTCCTCTCTTCCTTCCTTCCTTCCTTCCTTCCTCCCTCCCTCCCTCCCTCCCTCCCTTCCTTCCTTCCTTTTTCTTTCTTATTCAAAGAAGGCATGGAAATGAAATTGGCTAAGGTGATAAAAAATGGAGTCAGTGCTGGCTAGACTATGGAAGGACGGGTATTCTGATATGCTGTTGGTGACGTGAATTACTTCATCCCTTCTGGAAAATAGTTTGGAATTATACTAGAAAAGTCAATAAATTGTTCAGATCTTTGACCCAGTAATCCCACTTCTGCGCATACAACCCAAGGAGATTGATTATAGAAAGCAAGTTCTTTTATGTAATAAAATATTTATAGTAGTACTTTTTGTGGTTGCAACAAAAACCCCACCCCAACAAAATGGATTGTAGTTCAGTCATTTGGGTTGGGTTTTTTTTTGGCAAAGATACAGGAGTAGTTTGCTATTTCCTTCTCCAGTTCATTTGACAGATGAGGAAACTGAGGCAGACAGGGTGAAGTGACTTGCCCAGGGTCACACAGCTTATGAGTGTCTGAGGCCAGGTTTGACTCAGATCTTCCTGAGTCCAGGCTGGGTGCTCTATCTACTGGGCTTCCACGCTGTGCCCAAACCAAATGGGTGCCCATCAATTAAAGAATGACTGAACAAACTGATATGTGAGTGTGATAGACTATTGTCTAATATAAGACATTCAAAGGAACATGGGAATGATCATATGAAAGTGATGCAGAGTGAGGAAAGCTGAAATGAGAATAATATATACAAAAACATAAATGACAATGACAATAAAAAAAATAACCGACAGTGAGATGCCAATGAATTATTATGAACTGTCTTAGACTAGAGAAGCAAATACAGAAACATGCCTTTTCCTGAGTAGAGGTGGGATGGGGCCTATGGATGTGGAATGTGGCATACACTCTCAAACATGCTTGACTTTGCTTTGTTACAAGACACCCGAGAATGAATTGTTTCATGAATCATTTGTTGGTTTCTTTCTTTCAAGGGCTGGTTCATTGTGGGGAGGGGAGTGGGACTGAGGAGAAATGATTGCTAGTGCCTAAAAAAAGATGGGGAAATATGGGCTAGATTTTGGAAAAATTTTTCATTCAGAATGGGACAAAAAAAAGCACTCAGTGGAGGTCACCTTCGAAGGTATTGACATTTTATTTATGTACTTTGTTTTGGGGGGGGGTTGGTGCTGAAACCTGGAAATTACTTACCAACTTTGCAGTCGTCCTTTTCCCCTTTCTGAGTGCTGGATTAAAAAAAAAGTCATTTTAGACTCATCTTCAAAGATAGTCTAGTTTTCAGAGACCACCTGGTCTCCTTTGTTCTCTCCTTCGGCCCTGGGATAGCTGCTGGACAGGTGTAGTAATAAACCCATTTCACAGATTTGCATCCTGAGCGCTCACATGGAAGCTGGCTGGCCACTTGTCCAGTCCAGGCTGTTGTAGCTCTTCATACACGGGGCAGTGGATTGGACGGGATCACTGGTATCCTAGTAAGAGTTTGAGGACTGGAGTTTGAATTCTGCTTCTTCTCCTTACAACCGATGTGATCTCGGGGAGTCCCTTAACTTGTCTGGGTCTCAGTTTCCTCCTCTGTAAAACGAGAGGCTTGTTCAGGAACTCTTAGGCCCCCTGGATGTCTGAGCCTGTGCCCCGCTGATGCCCCTTCCAGTGCTGAGATCCTTTGCTTGGGTGACTTCTTTCTGGAGAGAGGAAGGAGGAAGTGTCGGCTGCTTGTGTTTTTCTGTGAAGCCTTCCGCCGGTCATGGCCGTGCCCCACCAGAGGCATCCCTCCTGCCTTGGCGTTGCCTCCCACATCTGCCTCTGGGGCAGAAGTGCCAGCCAGGCGTGACCCGTGGGGCTGAGTGTCCGAGTGAGGGGGGCTGTGGCCGGTGGGCCTGGGGTGCCGACTGGCCCTCCGCGGGCAGGACTGTTCATTCAGAGGTGCAGTGCTGGCTGCAAGCCCGCGAAGATCTCCCTGAGCCAGACAATTCACATGATTTCCTCCGTCTGCCAGGCTTGGGCCCGCCCTGCTCCTCATCCCCTGCTTTCCAGTGGTTCTGTGCGTGTGTGAGTGTGAGTGCACACGTGTGTGTGTACAGATCCGTGCTAGTAATCATGAGATCACATGGTGACATCCGCGTCCTCTGGGGCCAAATTGATTGAGTCCGAGTGTAGTTACGTGTTATATACAAACGTCCTTCTATTCTGAGTGGCTGGAGATTGTCTTTTCTACAGCTGTGATGCACAGGGGCAGATGGTGTGGGCTTGTGTGTGTGTGTGAGTGTGTGTGTGTGTATGTGTGTGCGTGTGCGTGTGCGCGCGCGCGCGCGCGCGCCCCTGGCCAGAGGGCCGGTGGCCGGGAGTCTCACATTCCTTGCTATTTTTAGGGACCATATCAGAGCAGCTGTCAGGGAACCAGGGGGGTGTTCGGAAAGGCTGGCCCCTTGTCCGTGCCCATGTCCCAGCTCTGCCTCCCTTTCCCCAGCCCCACCCCCATGAGATACTGCCCCTCCCTTGGGTGCTGCCCCCAATGCTAGCCGGTACCCTCAGTACTGGAGCCTTCCTGCCCACCACTTCCAAGCAGGGTAAGGCAGCTCCAGGGCAGCCGGGAGGGGCGGGGGGGGGGCAGGGGCGGGGCTGCAGCCAATGCTATTTTGAGCCTTTAACAGAGCAGACAGAGGAGACTCCGCTGCTCCGGGCAGGGCAATGCGGGTGAGTGTTCCATGGGCCCCCCACCCCCAAAACTCCTGCCTCCCTCGGGTACCCACATGCTTCTCCTGCTGGACAGTTTTGCTTCTCCCCTCCTGTCCCGGTTTGTCCTAGGGGTTACTGTAAGCCATGGAGTTGACTACTCTCTCTGCCCTTTCTGGGGTGGGGCAAGGGGGTGGTCTGACACTTCCTTGTCTTCCCCCTCCTAGACCTTGGGTTGACTTGGGGTGGTCTGGCCCTGCCTGTCTGGCCCTGGGGCTTGCCTCTGAACTGACTGGAAGCCTTAAGATGATGCTGGGACCTGAAGGAGAGCTAGGGGGGAAGACTGAGCTTCCCCATCCCCAGGGGCCTTGGGACTCACCCAGGCCCCTGACTCTCCTTGCCTGTAAGGTTCCAATCCCCCTTCTCAAATCCTGCTCCTTTGAAAGCCCCTGAACCCAGAGCCTAGGCCTCTTCCAGTGCAGGTCCTTGAGATACCTCTATCCCACAGTGATAATACTACTGCCAGCACACCCATTGATGAGACAGAGGCAGATGGCTCAGACCAAAGGGCAGGGGGCCCCTCAGGAGCAGAAGAGCTGGCTGGGGGCCTGACACAAGAGCCCGCTGTTGCCAATCTAATCCCCCACTGTTGGGGGCCGGTGGAGGCAAAGGGCTGAAAGGGACCGGTCTTTTGGACAGTGAGAGGGTTGGAGCTAAGGGATTTCCAAATGATTTGTAGAACCTAGAATAGGAAGACCTGGTTCAAATCCTGCTTCTCATTGTTATGGATTCTGGGCAAGCCATTTACCTTCTCCAGGCTTCAGTCTCCTCATCTGTAAAATAAGGAGGTTGGACAAGCTTCCAGTGGTAGAGCTATGATCTTGTGACCCCACAAGTGCCCTTAGACCTCCCCTTTCTGGGTACAGGATTCCAGAAGGGGTCAGAGAGACAGGATGGGGGTGGGACGTGGGGAAGCTACCCTTGATGACAGTGGGTTTCCTTTGTGATGGGAATGAGTCTTCCAAAGAGTCAATCCTTTGAAAAAGGAGGTGAGTTGACTTGGAGGTACACTTCCTTAACTTCCATTCTTTTCCTCCCACTCCTCTGGCCAACAGACTGGGGACTGAGAGGGGTGTGTGTGTGTGTGTGTGTGTGTGTGAGAGAGAGAGAGAGAGAGAGAGAGAGAGAGAGAGAGAGAGAGAGAGAGAGAGAGAGAGAGATTCTGTTCTGTTCTCCTGGAGGAGGCCTGTGGCTGCTGATGGGGACTGGATGGTGTGTGGGGCAGGGCAGGGATTCCAGCCTGAAGCTGGCTCCGCTGTTTTGCTGGAGGAAGAAGCCTGGCCCCTCTTGCCACTGCAGCAGCAGCAGGAAGCCGCGCCAACGCACCTGCTTCCGTGAGGCCAGCCTGGGAGGAATGGCTGGTTGGGTCTCTGCTGTTTTCTGTTCCTCGGTGGGTTGGGGGCAGGGCAGGCCCTCTGACAGGGAGTACTGTTCTACCCGGAGAGGACTGAAGGGGCCAGTGTCTGTGCCAAGTCCTTTTCCCCTTCCTTCCTTGGCTGACAGTATGATTCCCCAGCCCTTTTCCCCTTCCCACCCCTCTCTGAGAAACTCTAAAATGTTCTCATTCAGGTGTCGGGCTAAGAGGCAGCTTGTCCCTCAACTTCTTCCTATAGGGTCAGCTATGTTCCCTTGACCTGACAGCTGATGAACCAAAAAAAGCCATCCCAGAGAACTGAGGCAGACCAAGAAAGTAAAGGTGATAGCCTCCCCCAGCTGTTTTCCTGCCTTTGAACTTGGCATTTGAAGTATCTGCTCAATCCTCCCTTCTCTGCCTTTTAACTCCCCACATTCTCTGGGAAAAAAATAATCACCATTACAGGCAGGCTAACCAGAAGCCCCTGAAGAATGAGATTTCCCCTTGGCCAGAGCAGAGCAGAGCCCTGACTTGTATGACTCAGTATAGTCAGTGGGGAGCAGTGACAGTCTGAGGTATGGGAGGATGGGGAATTGGGAGTTCTGCTGTGCCCTCACTCCAAGTTAGGATGGGGGGCTGTGTGGGCCCTGGGTTCCACTGCTCAGGCTGATCAACTGGGCAGTAGGAAATCGGAGAGGAGATGGGCCACCACATCTCCCTTCGCAGAAGAAAGATGTGGGAGGTGAGATGTCTAATAAAACTGGATAACAGCTTTGGTCCCAGAGATCGTGCCTGTGTCCTGGGCTTTCCCTTTTAGGGCTATAGGGGTCCTCAGGTCCCAGGAGGCACCAGACGTGTCCATCTGCCATGCTCAGTCATTCATCAGAGCTGGATGGAACTGGGTGTTAGGAATGACCCTTCAGGAGAGCCCTCTCTAAGTTGTACAAGACAGGAGAATTTAAGGAAGGTAGGCACTGCCAGTCATTTCAGAGGAAAGGCCTGGAATCACTGCAGTAGAGAAAAGCATTTTTTACCATAAGGAAGACCTCAGACTCTTCTTCCAAACAATGCTTTTTTTCCATATGGCCCATTCACAAACGGGCCCCACAGTGCGCAGGCAGGAAAATTGAATACAGCCTTGTATATTTGTATAAACTGAGGCAGGATGGACTGAGCAAGACCAGGAGAACTTTGTATATAGCCTTGAACAACAGGAACTCTAACTCAGTGACCGACCACAGCTCCAGAGTACTCAAGATGAAACATTTCACCTGCCTCCCGATAGCAGCTCCACAGACTCAGGGCGCAGATTGAGACTTATTGTAGACATAGCCAATGAGAAAATTGGTTTTGCTTGACTGCGTGTTTGTAACACATTGTTTCTCTTGGTGGAGGAGGAGGGAAGGTGGCAGGGAAAGAAAGCAGATCTTTGTGAGAATATGAAATTTGAGATAGTTTGTGTCATTGCATATTATATATTGATATAATTTACATTTACATATAGAAATATAAATGATATATAACAATATATAATATAAATTATATATAAATATATATTATAATATATATTAATAGTATATAATATAAATTTATATATAAATATACTTACCTATGATATATAATTTTATTTTTTTTTAAAAGTCATTGGTATAGTGAATAGGGCATTGGATTTGGAGTAAAAAAAAAAAACCTGGGTTGAATTCCACCTTAGACATTAACTGTGTGATCCTGGGCAAGTCACATAATTTCTCTGAAACTTAGTTTCCTCATCTGTAAAAATGATCCAACTCAGAATCTATGGTCTTATTTGTATAATTATCAACTCAATAAAAGGACTTAAAAAAAAAAGTTTTAACTGAGTTTTTTAACTCAGTATTTTAACTTTTTAATTTTATTGTTTTAAACCCTAGACTTCTGACTCCTATGGAATATCTTCCGTCGACCCCTTTGTAGAAGGATCAGTTTGTGCAGATGGAATCAAACCTATCTGGGGCAGTGACTGTGAAAAGCCTCTCTTCCCCTTGCCCAGTGAGGTTTTTGTTTCTGTTTTTATATCTCTAGTACTTAGTGTAGTGTTTTGCAGATCAGGCTGTGATTTCCTTGGTGAAGGGAAACTCCCATATAAGGAAACGCCCTCTACCATTGTGTCTCACATCTTCTCTATTTAAAGTTGCAGAGAGTTGCCCAGAGAGAGTAAGTGACCTGTCCAGAGTCATACAGCTAGGATGTAGGATGGAGCCCAGGTTTCCTTGATTCTGAGGCCAACCCTTTGTATATAATATCACAGCTCTTCTCTGCCTTCCACATAGTAGGCACTTAGTAAATGCTCATTGAATTTGTGCCAGGTAAGGGGGAGAGAGGGAAAAGGAGAGAAAGGGCGGGGGGAGGCGAAAGAGAGAGAGAGAGAGAGAGAGATGGAGAGAGAGACAGAGACAGAGACAGAGAGAGAGACAGAGAGAGACAGAGACAGAGAGAGACAAGCCCTGCTGGTATTGTTCATTTTGCCATCCTGGGTCTCCTTCCCTTTTTGAGTGCAAGCAGCTTTTGGTTTCTTATTGAGTAATGTTGACTCCAGAAGACAAGAGGTACAATGGGGCAAATGTTGGCCTGTTTTTGAAACAAACTTCCTATCCATGGCCCATAGTGGAATGGGCTGCCTTGCACAGTGGAGGGCTCTTCCTCCTTGGAGGTCTGGATAACCATTCCTTAGAGCTGTTTCAGTGGGAATTCACATGTCTCTGAAGTCCTCTCCAACGTTGAAATCCTGTAATTGATTAACAATTCTACAAGAGTAGAAGGAGCTAGACACCAAGGACCGAGATAGCTGTATTTGGAGTCTGGGGATGTGGGTTCAGATTCTGATTCTGCCATTTTTCTACCTGCATATTTGGGATAAGTGATTTTATCTTCCTGGGCCCCAGTTTTCTCATCTCTAGAATGAGGAAGTTGGGCGAGATGGCCTCTTCAGCCCCTCCTGGTTCTAGATCTAGGATTCTGGATGTCTCTCTGCCTAGGCGCGCTTCATTTTCCTTCTCTTTAAAATGAAGGAATTGAACTAACCTCTGAGGTCTCTTCCCACTGGATCTGAGCTGGGTTTTAGTTCCAGCTCTGACACTTACTGGCTGAGTGACTGTGGCCTTGTCACTTCCTCTTTCTGGGCCTCAGTTTCCTCATCTGCAAATTGAGAACAATATTTATCCTAGCTCCTACCGAGGGCTGTGGTGAAGAGAGCACAGTCAGTTCTGCTATAACTCGTGCTCTGAAAACTCAAGATTTTTTCCAGTATGAATGATGAATGAGGGAACGTTTTAAACCTCTCCTGGATTCCGTGTTTGCTTCTTTGAGATTTCCTCCATGAGAAACTCAAAAACACAGAAAGTTGCCCTCTTCTCGGTAGCTCATCAGATGCCTGATTCTACAAGCAAACTGTCGAGTCGAAGGGCCGTTGTTGTCTGTCCTGTCTGAGGGTACGATGGGAGCTGTGAGTGGGGGAAGGCTGGCTGGCAGCTCCTCCTTCAGCCCTTAGGCCTTGGCCTGCCCATTGGGCTTGTGGCCATCATATATTATACTATTCATGTATTTCTTCACCATTTAACCAACATGTATAAATTGGTGCTTCTGTTTTCATTAGATTCCTATCTTTTATTTTTGTGGCACTGATGAAGTTTTTGAACAATGTGCCCCTACTCCCATTTCCTCCATGAGCTTTGTGGTTTTTATTGCAAGATTTTGCAGAGTGAGGTGCTCTTTGGGAATGGGTAAGTCACTTTATAGCAGAACTGACTGTACCTCGTCAGTCTTGGGGTGCTATTGAAGACATGGGGGTAGAGTGTTGGAGGTGCAATCAGGAAGTCCAAGGTTCTAATGCAGACTCCATCCACTTACTGGCAGTGGGATAGTGGGCAACCAATCAGTAAACATTAAAAAGAAATTTAGACTAATATTAAAACTTAAATACATAACAAGAAAAGAAAAAGAAACATTATAAACTTAAATATTAGACTTAAATGCAGTAAACACTTATTAAGCACCTACTGTATGCCAGGCATTGAGCTAAGTGCTAGGGATACAAAAAGAGGTAAAGGATGGTCCCTGCCCTCAGGGAGCTTACAGTCTAATAGGGGAGACAACATGCAAACAAATATATAAAAAGCAAGCTCTATACAGGATAAATAGGAAATCATTAGAGGAAAGGCACAAGAATTAAGAGGGGTTGGGGAAGGCTGCCCGTATGAGAAAAGATTTTAGTTGGGACTTAAAGGAAGCCAGGGAAGGCAGTAGTCGGCAGCGATGAGGAGAGAGTGCGTTCCAGACCTGGGGCAAGAAATGGAGGGTCTTGTTTGTGGCCCACCCAGGAGACTGGCGTCACTGGACTAAAGATTATGTGGTGGGGAGGAAGGCGTAAGAAGACTGGAGAGGCGGTCGGGGCTAGGTTAGGAAGGGCTTTGAATGCCAAGCGGAACATTTTGTATTTGATCGAAGAGTTGAGTACGGGGGTGACATGGTTGGATCTGTGCTTTAGGCAAATTACTTTAAAGACTGAATGTAGGGAGAGACTTGGCGGGCAGACCAAGCGGCAGGCTTTTGCAGCGGTCCAGGTGTGAGGGGGTGAAGGCCTGCAGCAGAGTGGTGGCAGTATCAGAATCCCTGAATTTTTCCAAGCCTCTTTCTTCACATGAAAGATTGAACTAGATGACCATTAAGGCCCCTTCCAGCTCTAAATCTGTGAACCTGTGATCTATCTGGGCCTCAGTTTCCTCATCTGTAAAATTAGGATATTAGACTAAATGACTTCCAAAGTCTATGATCCTATGATCTCTCCAGGTCTCAGTTTCCACATGTGTAAAACGAGGAGTTTAGAGGTAAGGTCACTTTAAAGCAATGTGAGCCCCTCGAGTGTGGTTGGAAGAGAAGACCCAAGTCTCTGTGAAGAGGCCCACTGTCTCTTCTCCTGCCAGGAGTCCAGAGGCTGCTCCTCCCCCAGCCAGGTGTGACATCTTGGGCCTTGTTTCTCAATGGACTTTGGAAGCCTTGCCACCCACCCTTCGGTTTCTTTCTTTTTTTTTTTTTTTTTTACTTTGTTGCCCACAGCATCCACCCCAGCAGGGCCTGGCCTCCAGGATGACCGCCTCCTAAACTCGGACCCCCCTGAGCCCTGACGTCCCCTCTGTTTCCTCTCTTATTCTCTCTGATCCCCCAGCCTTCTCCATGCCAGCAGGGCCATGGCCTTTTCTTCGAAATTTGCCTTCTGGGAGCAAAAGGGAAGTCTTGTTTAAAATCTCTCGTGTCTCTCCCCCTGGCCTGTGTGTTTGTAGGGATTCAGCTGGGGGCGGGTGGGAAGGCTGACAGGGGACTTTGCTTGTGAACCCCTGGGCTCCTGCTGGCAGGGCAAGTACTTCCCTTGCCCACTTCCACTTGCCACTAGTGACCTTTCAGCTGCCTAGATGGCTCCCCAAGTTTGTGCCTGCTCTGCTGCAGGGGAGGAGATGGCAAAGGGGACAGACTGATGTGGCTGTAAGCTCAGGTTACCCTCTGAGAACTCTCTGTGGCCTCTGGGATTGCAGATCCTGAGGTCCAACCAGCTTCATTTAGCTTATTGGTAGAGGAGGGGGAAGCAGGGAAGGTATCTTGGTCTGGCTAATACAGAGCCACAGGGAGGAGTTGGGCCTGGCAGGCAGCCTGGGTCCAAGGGTGACTCAGTCGCCAGAATGGGGCATGCCTTTGTGTGCACTCACAGCTCCAGGATGGGGCTATGACCCAATGCCAGAGTCCCTTGGTGGGGAGTGGACAACTGGGTGGAGAGTGAGTCAGTCCTAGGCTAAATCCAGGGACTGAGCTGTGATCCCAAGACACTTTAGGGAGGCAGAACTGTCTCCCCACTTCCCATGTGGATCCAGTTCTTTAAGGGGGGGCGGTTCAGAGCTGCCTGGAGGGAGCATAGAGCTAAAGCCATTTAAAGACTGCATGGACTGGAAGCCGGGCGGGTCCTTGGACCTGAGTTTACAGCCACTTCTGTACATGTATGTGCTGGGAGTGGGGGATTGGGGATTGCATTTACTGCCCTTCTGTCCTGCATGTTGGGGGAAATAATGCATGTCATGAGCTTGGTGTGGGGGAAGAGGGTCCCATGGGAATCCAGAGGGGGGAAGCAGTGAGGCAGCCCCTTGGCTTTATTTAGATGACCCCCAAGACGTTGCTGTGTCCTCTGCTCCCCATGCCCTCCTCTTCCCTCCTCACCAATTCTATGACCCATCTGCATTCTAAACTAGTGGGTTTTCCTTTTAGAAATCATTCTAATCTGCTTGACCCAGGGAAATGTGGCCTTACTTTGAAGCTTCATGCAAAACCTTGAAAGCGGCTCCACAGAGATAGATGGCTTGTCTTTTGTGGTCATGCTGGTCTGGGGAACCTGGGCAGCCATGGGAGGGAAGCGGCCAAGCGGGCCAGTGCCCTAAGCCAGTCCTATTGTTCTGTGCTTAAAATTAGCCTGAGTCCTTGGTTCAAAAAGCCCAGAGAGTTTTCTTCTCAAGGGATAATTAAGGTCATTCTAGAAGCATTCCCAAATTCCCTTTCTCTTCATGATCAATCTGTGCTTTCTCAGAGAGCGAGATGTCAGCCTCTTGGCCCCCTTTCTTATGGCCTGAGTCCCTCCCCTTCCACCCCAAAAAGACATTATCTTAGGGAGACTTGCTTTCCAGCCTGTGGGGAGACAGGATGGGGACAGCTGGACCCTCTTTCTCTTTAGGGCTGATCGTGAGTGAGACCATGTAAACCCAGTGATATTATGACATTTTGCAGGGGAAAGTTTCTCCTGCTTCTCAGTGAGATCAGAAGATAGAAAGGTGGTGGAAGGAGATTTCAGAGCTCACAGTCAGTCTGCTTTCTAATTTCAATCTTGAAGTTAAAAAGTAAGGAACCCTTTTGGGCTACACATTTCCTGCCATCTACCTCCAAGCCCCCACCTCCCTGTTTTCCTGTCTGCTGCACGTCCCCAGTGATAACCCTTCTAACACTGGCATCAAACCTATAGGCCTGAGCATCTTTAGATACTAATGCCTCCCTCTGGCCCCCGCCCCCTTTGCATAGCTGCATGGTTGACAGTATTGTGGGTTTGAGGTTGGAAAGCAGTGGGGAAAAGCATCTGACCTCCAAAATATCCCCCTTGGTGTGATTTCCCACCTCTAACCAGAGCTGGGGTAAGAAGGCTCCAGCCAAGCTGGGGCTGCCTATCCCAGGGGATGAGCAATTCTCTGTCAATTCAGAATGACATAGGAATAAGTTGAAGCCCTTTACATTTCCCCTATAAAGTTCTACTGAATCCTGGGTCTACACAGCAGAAATAATGCCATCTTGGTGTTATTTTCTCCTGCTAAAGGACTGAACCCCCAGGTTGGGGCAGGAGGGGGTGCATAGATGTTAGCTGAGGGTGGCTCAGGCTGCTTTGCTCTCATTCAGGGGCAATGCCAGTGGTTAAGTAGGGAGTGAATTGGCTTGACAGTGTTATTCAAAGTGGGTTAGCCCCAACCAGTGGTATTACTCTGACTATAGGGCTTCTGCACAGTTGGGTTGAACCCGGCTTGCTGCTTAAAGGAAAATACATGGTGATAGCTTGGAGTAGTGGATAGATTGCTGGATTTGGTATTAGGAAGACTTGAGTTCAAATTGTGACTCATATGTTCACTCTGTGACCCATAGTCTCCATAATCCTCAGTTTCCTCACTTGAAAAACGAGGGGGTTGAATTTGATGACCTCCAAGGTCCCTCTGGCTCTGAATCTACGACTTCTCATCCTACAAAAGACCTTTAGTTTTGAAATTGCTTTTAGATCCCAGAATTGGAGACCCCCTAACCAACATGGGCCTCCCAACCACCTCCTCTCAATCCCCAGTAACAGGAAGATCTCAGAGCTCCATCCTGCTGGGAGAATAGGGCCAACTTGGATGCTTGGCTCAGGCCTCAGCCCCAATCCGTTGGTGACCCTCCCCTCTTTGCTCCCTTAGGTTAAAGATGAGGACAAGATTATTCCAAAGCCGAGCCCTCTTGGGAAAGAAGAGAGGGCTGTAAGTGTTCTTTGGGAGTGTGTGTGTGTGTGTGTGTGTGTGTGTGTGTGTGTGTATGTGTGTGTGTCTGAGTGGGTCAGGGTGGGTCCCCTCTGGAGGTCTGCACTAACTTGAGGGGAGATCACAGATTGCCTGGGGACTCCTGGATGTCTTTCCTTCCCAAAACCAGAGAGATAATGGGTCAGGAACCTGCAGGTCCCACTGCCTGTTCAGAGAGCTGCTTCAGCAGGGCCAAAAAAAGACGGTTTTTCCCTGGGGGGAGCCTCTGTTTAGCTTTCAGCCCTTCTCCTGTGATCCCCAGCTTGGCTGGAGAGAGGGGGAGCACACTGAGGAAGTTCAGATGGGCAGAGGCTTCTGGGGCCAGCTCCCGGGAGGGGAGGTGGGGGCAGACAGGGACTCCATGCAGCTGCTGCTGCTCTTTCTCCAGCCCTGGTCAGCGGCTCTGCTCTGGAGACCTTGAGGCAGGCCCTCCTTCTCCCCTGCCCCATCCCCAACACACATGCCCACTTCCTGCCTTTAAGCAGGAGGAATAGGGTGGCAGAAAAGGAGACTGGGGGAGTAGATCCATAGGGAGCTGAACTGAGGCTAGAAATAGGGGGTCAGGAGGAACCCAGGGGCCAAGATGGGTGAAGGCTCCTCCTTCATGGCCCAAGAAGATGAATCTTCTCTCCTCTCCACCTTCCTCCCTCCTGCCCCCACCCCACAATTCCCTGCACATGGGATGGGGTCATGTTTGGAAGAGAAAATGTTCCCCTTCTGACTAAGCGTCTTTGTGAATCAGGGCTTCAGTGGTCAGACTAGGAAAGTCCTGTTTACCTCTGTGACCCTGCAGGACCACTGGAACTCTAGATATGTGTTTGTGGTGGGGGAGGGCACAGGATCAATGGGAAGGGCAAGGTTTGAGTGTCCTAGCTGGCCTGCTCAGGGTAACCATCCAGCTTCACCTCTTTCCCCACGCCTGCTCCATTGGCATTGATATGGCCCAGGTTGGGCCCAAGGTTGGCGGGGTACCCTCAGGGAAGGGAGAGCAATTTCTCCCATGGGGTGGGGTCAGGATCACTCCTACAGGCAGCAAGCTGTCCCCAGTGCTGAATTCCTCCCCTCCCCTCCTGGCCTGCCTGACCCCTTGCAGTGGTAGATGGCTAGATGCTTCCTGAGCTCATTGCCCAAGAACCACCAAGGCCTGGGGAGGATCCTGGCAGAAGATATCTGTGGGCTTCTTCACAACTCTCAGGAATAGGGGGTGAAGATAGAGCCCAGGCCTGCCATAAGCATGGGGCTGCCTCCTATAATTCAGTTGGGGTAGGGTCCCACTAGCCAAAGAAGAGAGATAGAATACTGAGCCTGGCACCTGCAGGCTAATCTCATGCCCTCTGGCAGCTTGGATCTACAGGGAAGCCAGCTATGAGCCCCCAGAATGTGGTTTCTCAGTGATATCCTCTTGAGTTGGGGCTGGCACTCCCCTCTGGATGCCAGGCTTCTCCAGGGCAGGTAGGGGATGGATTTGTCATGATGGGTTGACTTTACTGCAGGCTGACTGCTGGCCAGCTCGGCTGTTATTCCCCAGGATTCAGGAGAGGCAGCATCAGCAGGCTTGGGGGGTGGGGGTGAGGATGAGTGTGAGGGTGTGTGCAGGGGGTGATGAGCTTTGCCATCAGCTTGAGTGGTTAACCCGTGGTACGCCAGAACGGACTCCATACCCCTACTTCCCTGCCTCCCCATCCTAGGGAGCCCTGTAATGTGATGCTTAGAGGATCTTATGGAAGGGAGGAGCTCTTGAGAGCAGAGCCAGAAACCAAGCAGAGAAAGGCACTTAATGGACTCCTCGGACTGGGTTTAAGGCGGTAGGGGTGGTGTCTGGGAGCTAGGAAAGCCACCAAAGAAGCAGCTAGGAGAGACCCCTGGCTGTTCGGGAGAGAGAAGGCACTCCCCCGACCCTTTCTCTACTTCTAGGCACTGAGGTATGGACAGGGCTTAGGTTCGAACTCAGCCCAGAGGACTGGCATGGGATGGGGGCATGGAGGGGCCACGAGCCCTGATGATTGATTGAAGGGATGGGAAGCCCAGGGTGAGGGACTGGTGATGAGATGAGGATTTAGGAGAGAGGGAAAAGGGGAGTTGGGATGAAGATAAACTGGGATGGCAGGGAGTGGCAGGATGTCTAGAAAGGGAAATCCTGAGTCTTGACCAGGCTTTCTTGCAGATTTCTTGCACCAATAGATAGAGACTTGGGTTCTTGGGCAAACGTGCTCCAGCTAGGACTGGGAGGGGTGGCAGTGTATGTATGTGTGTGTGTGTGTGTATTTGGCTGTTTTTTGCAGAACCTGTTGGATGTTGGGGTGGGAGGGTGGGGGAGACGCTGGGCCAGGTTGCCCTTACATTTCCCCCTGTGCATGGTGGGGCTGTGGCCTAAAGGCCTTACCCTGATGCCCCCTCCTCCCCATGTTTGTGAATGTAGTTAGAGGGCACCGTGAAGGACAGAGCCTCCCCCCTCAGAAGCCCAGTGCCCGTGGAGACCTGCCAGAGACCCAGTAGCCCTGCTCACGTGTTGAATGGTGACACCCCTATGCCTTCCATGAATGGCCTGGGGACAACCTCATCCGAGCCCCAAGGGGAGGAGCCCCAGGGAGTCTCCGGCAGTCGGGTGGTGAAGGCTGTAAGAAAGGTGGTGAGCAAGGTGCTCCCTGGGGATGAGCCTGGAGGTGCCAGGGAGGCTCCTGCCAAAGGTGCTAAGCCTCCTGAACTCCCTGCCCATGCCAAGAAGGGGGGAAAGGTCCCTCAGGCTCCTCCTGCCCCCAGTCCTCCTCCCCTCCCACCCAAGCCTGAAGCAAAGAAGGAGCCAGCCAAGGATGAGATCTCTCTGGGCCTTCGGAGCCTGATGTCTCGAGGCAAGGGCAAAGAACATAAGCCACGGAACCGACCGGCTTCTGAGAAGGCAGGGGAGAGGCTCACAGGCCAGAAAGCTGGCCTGGCCAAGAAGCCAGACTCCCGGGCAGAGCCGGAGTCTGTGAAAAAGCCGTGCTCCCCATCCCCACCGAAGGAGGATGCAGACACCAAGCCGGATGTTGTCCCCAGCTCAGACCACGCCCCCGCTGAACTTCCCCTGGTGCCGGCCCCTGGCATCCAGCAGGAGGTACTGTTATCCCCGTCTGGAGTGTTACTAACCTCTCTCGCCCATAGCAGTGGCACTACCCTACATCTCCCAGGCTTATACTTCCACTGGCCTGCCCCAAGTAACAGTGCATGCTTGGGAGGTCGGGGTGCGGGGTGTCCGGTACCCTTTTGGTTAGAGGGGAGTGATGCCAACACCATGAACCTCTCCTTCCTGGATATTACTCAGCTCGACTTCAGAGATCCAAACCTTTGTGAGGCCCGCTCCTAGAGCCCTTTGGGCCACGCAATGCCCCAGACACTCTCTGGTGCCACATCCCTGGAAAGAGAGCCCTAGGGTAGCATCATGCCTGGTGGAAGACCCCCAGGGAGAGTGTTTGCCCTTGGCCCTCTTTGCTCTGATGGGCTGTTGGGAGTCCTCTGGGCCAGGAGTGGTTCCTGTCTCCTAATTAACACACTGTTTTAGCAAAACCTAGGAAAGTGGGCGTGGGTAGAGGGAGGGAGGAAGGTGCTGGAGGTGTTGAGGTGGGGACTGCCAACAGAGTCCTCCATTTGGGGGACCCCAGAGGTGGGCAGTGATCTTCTTTGGCTTCTTTCCTTGTTGACATTTCCCCTCCCTCCCCCCACCAGTTTGGGGGGGCAGCCTGATACACCAAAATAAGTCAGGAAGATCTGGGTTTCAGAACCCACCTCAGTCATTTGACTTTTCTGTCCCTCACTCTCCACCAAAGGGGTTGGGCTCGATGGCCTCTGAGGTTCTTCCAGATCCAGACCTATGCTTCTCTGGTGGATGTATGCCTGCGGCCCTCCACCCGTCCACGCCACTCCCGCTGTCCTGCCAGAAGGCTTCGCTGTGTGTCTTGGGCGCGTGGAGTGGCACTATTGTCATGTTTCCCTGCCAAGCTGTGGTGGAGTTTTAGGAGCAAAGCATTTTAAACCGAGTCGTTCTTCTGGGGAGTGGGGTCTCGGAGGCAGCTTGTGGGTCAATTGACCATCCTGAGTTCAGGAATCTCTAGATCACTATAACCTCTCTGCCCATTCACCCCCCCACTCCCCAGGTTCCCTGGGGCTCCCAGGGCACAGCCCTGCCCCCTCAACATGTCCCTGTGGTCTATGGGAGAAGCAGCTTGGCGCAGGGGAGAGGGGCCTAGGGTTAGGAAGACAGGTTTCAGTTCCGCTTCGTACACGCACTGGCTGTTACCCAGGGAAGTTACCGAACCTTCCTGGGCCTCAGTCTTCTCATCTCAATCAACTTGTTTCCTGGTCACCATGCCAGGGATCAGATGAGATATGAAATCTGTCGAGGGCTCTGCAAACCTCAAAGCCCAGTGTTGCTGTTGTTGGGGTTATGAATTTTAAATGGACTCCGAAGTCTAGATGATGTCCCTTTGGGCCAGAAGGTTTGAAGGTCCCTTCTCACTCTGAACCAATGTCTCGGGCCCTGCTTTTCCCCCATGATTTCCTAGTGGTCCCAGTAGCGGGCTCTAAGGAGCCCCTTAGTTTCTCTCCCCAGATGGTCTAGAAATTCCCCAGAGCTTGGCCTCTCTCCCCTGCCCCTTGTCTTCCTTGGCCTTCCCTGTCATCACAGGCCAGGGGCCTGGCAAAAGCTGCCACCCCCTCCCAGGGTAAGGACTAATGTTGGTTTAACCTCTAGGCAGGACCCGTCCTGGAAGCCCAGCCAACCCCCGGAGAGGAGGCACATGCGCGGCTGGAGAGGATCTTCATGACTTCTGTAATTCCTTCCGTTTTTTTGGGGGGGGTCTCCTTGTGCCCCCCAGTCACTCCGTGCTGTGGGTGGTCTGGGGGTTTAGGTCTCAGTTTCTGGGGAAGGGTGTGTCGGGGGGGAAGCTTGTGTGTTAGGATATCTATTTGGGCCCCCCCTTCTGCCTAGCTAAAGAGAGAAGACCCTGGCGAGGGGGGTGCTTTCCCACCTCTGCTCCCTTGAGTTTGGGGTGGGCCGGTGTCTCTTGCCCCTGTTCCTGTGTGTGGTCACTGTACTGGGCAGCAGGGTGGTAATCTGGCCCAATTGCCAACTGATGAACTTTTAGCAAGGACTCACTATGTGCCAGGCCCTTGCTAAGCGCTGGAGATACAGAGAAAGGCACACCATCTTTACCCTCAAGGAGCTTATATCCTGAGGGGCACAAAAGCACAGGAGTAACTGTGTGTGTGGGATATGGGCATCTGGACCTGTGGGAAGTATTTTTCCGGCTTGACCCAGTGGAGCATGGGCTAGGAGGGATGGCCAGGGGGTATTGAGCCTGCTCAGAAGCAGGCGGAAGGGAGATGGGGTGCAGTGGGGACAGGGGTTGCCTGGGCCTGGGTCCGAGGATGGTGCTGATTTAATGAGATGGAGGTGTGTGCTGTGGCTGGCTTGTGGCTCTGAGTCCCTTGGGACGGTCATTAACATAGAGATGGGCCCTTTTTCAGGCTCATGCCCTTCCTTAGGCTGGGAGACCCAGCTCCTGGGGTGGCATTAGATAGCTACAAACAAGAAGGCTAGGCCTGGGTGATCCACATGGCAAACTCCCTCCACCATCGAGGAGGGCGAGTAGCTGTCTGGGGCCTCTCTCTAGGTCCCTGGGCACTACTGAGGAATGCAAAAGAGAAGGAGGTGTAGACGGGGAACAGAGAGGCAGTGTGGTCCAGTGGCAAGATCCCTGGCCCCGGAGTGAGAGCTGGGGCTCAAGTCTTGCCTTTCATGCTCACGGCCTGTGTGACCTTGGGTAAATCACGTCATAGCCCTGGGCCTCAGTTTCCTTCCCTGTAAAATCTCTGGGATTTCTTTCGTCAGCCTGGGGGAAGGAACAGACTGGCCCCAGGGTGGGCTGAATGACTCCATTGCACTCAGTCCAGACTGAGGAGTGCATTGTGAGCTCTGAGTAGCTGGAAGCAGCCCGCCGCTGTTGAAGCTCAGTACCCAAGTGCCTAGCTCGGAGAGGAGCCTGGCCTGGGGCTGAGTTGGCACCTCTACTTCCTGGTGCTTGGTAGGAGCTGGCTGAGCCCCTGTGTGCCACGCCTCCCCCATCACCGTGGCTCATTCCAATGGGATGAGGGTCTTGTGTGGCGTCTCCTTTGGAGACAGTGATCTGGGACTCTCCACCTGCCCTCTGGTCGTCTGAAGGGCTTGTCCTTGGCTCCACTGCCCAGTGATGGACCTGGGGAAGGAGTAGGTTGGATTTCATTGGCCTCTGAGGTCTCTTCCAGCTTTGACCATATCTTATCCTATGACCTTTGCCCCCCCCATGCCGTGGCAGTGGCATACAGATGCTCCTATGCCTGCCTTGTGCCAGATGGAGGATATGTGCCCATCCTCTGCTTGTATTTTCACCCCTCTTCTTTTCCCCTCTCTCCTTCATTCCTTTTGCTGCTGTCAGCTGGACACTGAGGCTGTCTCTACCGCCCAGAACCAGGTAGGGTGCCCCTGTCCTCAAGAACCCTCTGCTTCCACTGATCGATCGATGCCCCTGGTCTGCGCCTGGGCTGGTGTCTGTGCTCGGGCCTCATGCTGGAGTGTAAGGCCATGTGCCCCTGTCCATGTTCCCCTCTCTTTCCCCTCTGTACCACCCAGAAGGGTAAATGACCTCTCTGGCCTGGACCCTAGACTACGGGTCTCCACAGGTGGACCTTACATAGCTGTGAACCCCCGGAAATAGGATCTGGCTATGATGGCATCATGGGGAGTGGGACAGAGGGATGCCAGCTGAACACATGGAGCAGCCTCCTTGGTCCATGTTCTTGGGCAGAAGGATGCCAGCTGAGCACATGGGGAAGCCTCCTTGGTCCATGTTCTTGGGCAGAAGGATGCCAGCTGAGCACATGGAGCAGCCTCCTTGGTCCATGTTCTTGGGCAGAAGGACGCCAGCTGAGCACATGGGGCAGCCTCCTTGGTCCATGTTCTTGGGCAGAGGGATGCCAGCTGACCACATGGGGTGGCTTCCTTGGTCCATGTTCCTGGGCAGAGGGATGCCAGATTACCACATGGGGCGGCCTCCTTGGCCCATGTTCTTGGTGACTGGCTGGTTGCCCTGCATGTGACATGTCTGCCTGGCCAGTTTTCAAGGCTGGAGTTGGGGCTGCATGTTTATTTTATTCTGAAACGAGGAGAAAACAGATCAGCTTCAGATGCCCTGGGGCCACGGGGACCCTGGGCTCTTATGGTTATAGAATGAATGAATGGGACCATGTGCGTGTAACCAGCCCAGCTTGAGAGTGAGCAGTTCTCTGTCCCCATCTGGTGGTCAATAGGGAAACTGCAGCTCAGAACCAGAGTTAATGCACTTTAGGACCCCAACCCAACCAGTAATCCCTGTGACCCTTTTTTCAACAAAATTCATTAATCCCTCCTGACAGGTGATAGTAATTGTACTTCCAGTTATCCAGTGATAGAGAATTCCATGTGGATAAAAAAGTACTGGAAAATCAGTAGCAACATTTCAGTTATAATCTATTAATTGCAACAGCTACATCTATTTTGGGGAAAATAAGAGTAGATTTATTTCTATTTATTATATATATTCATTTAGACTATTTCTGTCTCCAGAAGGCACATTTATTATGCCAAGTCACTCTTCATATTTTGTTGGAGCAAAGTCCTATGAGTGAAAGCCTAGGTTCAAACCCCAGCTCTGCTGCTTAATACGTGTGTAGCCTTGGGCAAAGCACTAAACCTTTCCTGGTCTCAGTGGCCTCTGAGAGGTATCCCATTATAATCATAAAATACCACACCTGCCATTTCCTTCTCCATTTTTTGTCTTTGTTGTTCAGTCATTTCTGACTTTTCATGACTTCAATTGGGGTTTCCTTGTCAAAGATACTGGAGTGGGTTTGCCATTTCCTTCTCTAGTTCGTTTGACAAGTGAGGAAACTGAGGCAAACAGGATGAAGTGACTTGCCCAGGGTCATACAGCTAGTAAGTATCTGAGGCCAGGTTTGAACTCAGGAAGATGAGTCTTCCAGACTCCAGGCCCATCACTCTGTGTTCTGTGGCACCACCTCGCTGTTGCCCCTCATCTTACAGATGAGGAAATGGAAGTTTGGTGTGGGCAGCAAGTGACTTGACCAAAGGCACACAGTTCATTAGTGGCAGAATTCAGAACTAGAGAGGGAGGCAGCAGATAGTCCATTAGGAAGAATGTTGGGCTTGGGTGAGTCATGCAATTGCTTTCCTGCCCCTGTAATAAGAGGGAGTTGGATAGCATCTAAGGTCCTTCCAAGCCTGAAGCTGTCCTCCTTTGAACCTGTGAGTGCAGTTCGAATTTCCCCTTAACTCCCAGAAGTTTGGCAGAGGGCATGCCACCTGTTTCTGTCCCCTTCCTCCTGCCACCTCTGCCATTCCCTGTGATGTGTGCTATAACCAGGAGCATGAGATACATCCTTGGATTTGTGGGACGGGCAGGGAAGGAGGTTTCAGGACAGCTTTCCCTGTGAAGCCGACCTAGAGGCTGTGGGGACAGAATCATAGCCTGATGGGTCCTCAGCAAACACCCCCCTCCCCCTGTCATTTGCTCCAGCCCCCTGGGTAATATCTGCTATCTGTCAGCCCCTGTGTTGCAAAGGGACCCCCCCAGGGAGCCTCAGGGGACAGGATAAGTCTTCTCTTGCTTCTACCTTTTCTCTTTCCAAACTAATGCATGGTTTGATTTCCATCTCCCAGCTGGCTCCCCCTAACCCCCGCTCACCTGCTCAAGTTTATGTTACTAGGAGTGAAGGATTAACTCTTTCTTCAAACCTTTCCTTCCTTCTTCCTCGATGGCTGGTGCCCTGGGCCCCTCTGGGCCTCAGTCCCCTGCATTGCTGGCTCAGGTTTGGCAGCCCAAGGCCTGGCACTGTCTGCTAGGACCCGTATCCAGTTTGTCCCCACCACAGCATCTGTGTGGGTTCCCTTCACTCCCTCATGCCCGTGTCTGTGCCTTGGCATGCAAGTGTTCACCTGTTTGATGAAGTATAATACTCCCCTCGATGCTGTTGTTTCTCTGGTCGTGCCTTCCCTCATACTTAGGTGTGTTGGTATGTCCACGTTCGTGTCCCCGTTGGCATCTTGGTGGGAGAAGGGCCCCTCTGTGACTGGGAAGTCCTGTGGGCAGCTGGCACATATAGTGGGGGCACTCTCCTGCAGGATGCTGGGGAGGAAGGGGTCAAGGCCAAGAGGTGGCAGTGCCCACCTTTTGTAGGAGGGTACCCAAGAACACATATATCTCCTTGGCATGATATGGGAGCAAACTATTCTTTTTGATGGAGTCCTCAGCAAACATCCCCCTCCCCACATGGGTGTGTTCCCTGCTTAGTTGCTGTGGCCCAGGGTGGGGAAGTCACTTTTTTTTTGTTGTTGGAGCAGAGTTCTGGGGGTCAATGACCTGACAGACTGTGTAGGGAGAAGGAAATGGACGTCTAAGGACAGTTTGGATTTTCCATAGGTCTCACCTTGCATGGAATCTCTCCTCTCCCTACGTTTCTATTTTTACAAAAGATTCTGGCTAGTTTAGCCATTTTTGACCCGTTCCTGTGCTCCTTCCTCCAGCCCCCACTCCAAATGTTCCCCGTTCTTTTGTCTTCTTTTGTTGTGTCCCTTTTTGGTCCACTAGGACCTGCTGCCTCTCCCTCCCCTCCCCCTCTCGCCATGTGCCCACCCTCCTTGTCCAAATCCTCTTCCATCTTCTCTTCCTGTGTGCTTTCAGCCCCCCAGAACCTAAGTCTGACTCTGTGCCCTCACTGCCCCAACAGGCCAAGACAGAGGAACAGATTGCCGCTGAGGAAGCCTGGCACGAGACAGAGAAGGTTTGGCTGGTCCATCAAGATGGCTTCTCTCTTGGTGAGTCTTTGGGGCGAGGGAGGTTGGTCCCTGCTCACCTGCTGTTTCTTTCTTCCTGCTAATCCCTTCTTCATGTCCCACTGTCTTCTTTGTCCACTCCTATTCCTGGCCAACGCTCATAAAGTCTCAAAACTATGCTTTTTTTTTTTTTCCCATTCTTGACTTATGCTATGTGAATGCAACTAGGCCCTCAATCACTTCCTGACTCCCTTTCCCATATTTTTTCCCAGCTTCCTCCTCTCTCTCCAATGCCCTGTTCTCATCAGATGTCATCCCTCCCCACCTTCTTAACAAAATCAAGGCTGTCAGAAGGGAAGTTCATTCATTTCTCCCCTATCTCACTTCAAAGGCCAAGTTAAAACCCAAGACTTGTCCATGCTTCAATGCTCAAAATGAGAGGAAGGGTCAGAGGATCCCTTTCTTCTTTCAAAACCAGCTAGGGTTCTCTCCTAGTATTTTTTCTTTTCAGTAGCTTTCAAGCCTTCCTAGAGGCAGCTGGTGGCCCAGTGGATAGAGTGCTGGGCCTAGGATCAAGAAGACCTGAGTTCAAATCCAGCCTCAGACACTTACTAGTTCTGTGACCCTGGACAAGTCACTTTACCTGATTTCCCCAGTTTTCCTCATCTGTAAAGTAGGGATAATAATACCACCTACCTTCCTTCTGGGGAAGTCAAATACTCTCCCTAGGCCTCAGTTTCTTCTATCTATAAATGAAGGAGTTGGATGGCATCTAATGTCTGGAGCTGTGTGCTCCTTTGAGCCTATGAATGCTGCTCTGGTTTTCCTTAACTCCCAGAAATTTGGTGGAGGGCACGCTGTCACCTCCTTTGCCCATGACATGTGTCTTTACCAGGAGCATGAGATACATCTTTGGATTCCAGGATGGAGTGCAGGAATGGGGAAGGAAGTTTCAGGATGACTTTCCCTATGAGACTTACCCAGAATCTTGAGACCCATCCTCTTGCTTAAGCTGTGGGGTGAGGAATCATATGCTGAGGAGTTCTCAGCAGACACTTCCCTCCCCATTATCTGCTCTGTGGTTGTTAAGGATCAAATGACAAAATATTTGTAAAGACTTAACTCCTCCCTCCCTCCCTCCCTCTCTCCTTCCTTCCTTCCTTCCTTCCTTCCTTCCTTCCTTCCTTCCTTCTTTCCTTCCTTCCTTCCTTCCTTCCTTCCTTCCTTCCTTCCTTCCT
>NW_027185798.1:21634778-21675920 GCF_028583685.1 Petaurus breviceps papuanus
TTCCTTCCTTCCTCTCTCTCTCTCCCTCCCTCCCTCCCTTCCTTCCTATGGTTTCCTTCTAAACAAGACTAACCCTTCTATGTATTTGTACCTAGCTCCCATCCTTTTGTGGGCCTCAGTAAAGGGAAGGGGTTGACTTAGATACCCTCTACAGATTCTTTTCAACTCTAGATCTGTGATTGTGAATCTAAATCATTTCCCTTCTCTTGTCCTCAGTTTCCTCATCTGTAAAATAAGGGGGTTGAACTAGTTGACCCTAGAGGTTTTTTCCAGCTCTGAATTTATGCTCCAAGAAGCCATTTTTAAGTGGCTTTTATGCAGTAGACATTGTACTAGGTGCTAGAGATACAAAAACAAGAATGAAACCATCCCATCCCTCAAAGAACTTCTAAACTATTGGGGAAAAACCCTGAGCACCTATATACAAAATAAATACAAGATAATTTGTGGGGAGGTAGCATGTGTAGCTAGAGGGAATCAGGGAAGGCTTCCGGTAGGTGGTAACATTTGAGCTGAGCTTTGAAGGAACCTAGGGATTCTAAGTAATGAAGGTGAGGAGCAAAGAGAATACATTCCAAGATAGGGAACAGCCTAGGCAAAGGCATAGAGATGGGATATAGATTGTAGAACGCATAAAGGGAAATCACAAATGATGACTGATTACTCAGCCCTTCTCCTTCTTGTGTCTTCAGTCTTTTTCTGTCTTTGGGGTTGTCTCTCTGTCCCAAAGGAAACCTTTCCTTGATCCCACTGTCCCATTGGGCTACCATCCCATTTGTCTTTTTCCCCCTTCACTGCCTAAGCCTCTTGAATGAAGCATCCATACTGGCTGCCTCCATCTACTTGCCTTCAGCAGTCTGGTTTCCATCATCATTATTCTATAGAAACTACTCTGCCAGAGGTCCCCAGTCACATCCTTTCTGCCAAATCTAGGTCCCTCTTCTCATCCCGTATCCTCTGTGGTCTCTGTGCAACAGTAGATTCTGTTGACTCCTTTGATATATTTTCTTTCATCCCTTGACAATGCAATCTCTGGTTCTCACATCTTGCTGACATTTTCCCTTTCTTGTTTCCCGGTGTTCCTTCTTTCATTCTCTCTCATCTTTAATGCGAAGTTCAGCCTGGCTCTTTCCCTTGTCCTTCTGTGAGTCTCTTACCAGCACCCTCTCCTTTGGCGAGCCAGCCAGTCTCCTGGCTTCATGAGCAGATGACCCTTAGACCTGTGTCCAGCCTCAGGGCTTCCCTAAAGCTCCAGACTTGGCTTTCCCAACCAAGCACTGCACCTCCACACCTGAATGTCTGAGCTTAGGATGTCTAAAGCAGACACGTTATTGATGCTTGTGGATTAATGGATTGAATGATCCCTTTTATGATCTTCAGTTTTTCATTAATGACAATGCCCATAATATGTTTCTCTGTTGTCTCAACAGAGTGAATCCCAACTGAATTCTTCTTTTTAAATATTTTGATAATAGAATTTCAATATAATTGGTTTCTTTTTTAATCCTGTTGTTTTATGCTTTTAAAGCCATTCTTCTGAGAAGGGGTTCATAGGCTTCCCCAGGACACCCAAAGGAGTTCAGGACACAAAAATGTTACAAATCAAATTCCTGGGACTAGCCAATACCACATTGTTTCTTTTTAATTATGATTTATTTTACTATTATATTATATATTATTTATATTATTTATTATTATTATGATTTTAACAATCATCAACACACAAACATTTGACTATACAAAGAAAAATATGCATTGTATAAGAAACTGTAAGATTTGGGTTTGTACAGTTTTGTTTTGTTTTTTAGTTTATATTAGGTCTTACAAGTTAGTAACAAAGAAAGGCAGCAAGATGTATGTAGTAAGTAGTTGGCCTCAGAACCAGAAAGACCTGGGTTGAGTCTTACCTTTGATACAAACTGGCTTCATGACCCTGGGCAGTTCACATAACATCTCAGGGCCTCAAGCAATTCTTTAAGGCTGTAAATTACAGGGGGCAACTAAATGGTTGCTAATTGATGCAGTGTATAGAGCAGTGGGTTTAGAATCAGGAAGACTCATCTTCATGAATTCAAATCTCGCCCCAGATGCTTAGTGGCAGGGTGACCCTGGGCAAGTCATTTAACTCTCTTTGCTTCAGTTTCTTCATCTGTAAAATGAGCTGGAGAAGGAAGTGGCAAATCACTACAGTATCTCTCCCAAGGAAACTCCAAATGGGATCCAATAAAGAACCAGGCATGACTGAAACAACGCAGCAACATAAATTACAGAGAAAGTTCTTATCTTCATTGTAGAGTTCCTTATAGCATTGAAATTACCCAATCCCCAAGAATAAAATTGCCCTCTTTGTGTATCCTTCTGAATTTCTTGGACATAAGACATTTTTTATCCACTGGGTTTTCCCCATGTGGATGGTTGGGTCAAATTTTGATTGGTTATAAATCTCCTCTAGGAGGTGCAATAGTGTACCGGGCATTGGTACAGTCAACACAAACTCCTTGGCATATAGGAGTATCTGAAGGACCTTATCATTTTCAGGAAACCCCTCTTTTGTTTGAGCTCCACCCCCTTATTATCAAACATAGCAGTCTCAGTTACAGCATCTTTAAAGGAATTGTGTATGGTCTTAACATTTGCATGGGAAGCACCTTGTAGAAGAAGATCCCCCAAAGTAGCATTCAGCGCTACCAAATCAGATGTTTCTGTCTAGTCAACAGACAATTGACACAGTGGGAGCTGGTATTCTCTTCATCTTTCTGTCAATTCTGTGCCTGTCAAGACGTGTCCTCCTGCAGAATAATGTTTGTTGGGACTTCCTTTTTCATACATGGCCAATGATAGGTTTTATGTGACTACTTGGTTGTTACAAGCAGGGGCTTTTATTATTTTTCTAGTAGAGGGGATTTGTGAGGCAAGTGGGGGGTAGGGAGAGTGACATGAGAAAAAAAAGGAAGAAAAGAAAAAAAAGAGTTCATCAATGAATTATTAAAAAAAAATAAACACAAGAGAACAGAAGAAAGTCCAGAAGGGGACAGAGATAAGCAGGGCAATGTTGAAATTACAATGTTAAATTAAAAACAAACAAGCACAAAATCAAACCCAACTACAACAAGCTGTACTTAGCAGAGATTTACCATTTCCTGTGCTATCTTTTTCTGATCTTCTTTGTATGGTGCAGTGGAAAGAATACTGGTTTGGGAGTCAGAGGAGTCGTTCAGATTTTATTATTATTAGTTACCACCTGTGTAACCTTTGGCAAAATCATTTAACCTCCCTGGGTTCCAGTTTCCTCAACTATAAAATGAGGGAGTAGAATTAGACCTAGGTGACCTCTCTGGTTCCTTCTGGCTCTAAATTATAAGCCCATAGGTCACTTCTTCTTGGGTCTCAGTTTCCTTTCTTGTCTGTAAAAATAAGGGGGAGGCAGGCATGGTGATAGATGACTATAGTTCCTGCTATTTGGGAGGTTGAGATGGTGGATCATTTGAGTTCAGAAGCTTTGAGCTGTATGTCATTGTCATTTTCAGTCCTGTCCAATTCTTCCTGACCCCATTTGGGGTTTTTCCTGGCAAAGATATTGTAGTGATTTGCCATTTCCTTCTCCAGCTCGTTATACAGATGAGGAAACTGAGGCAGACAGGGTTAAGTGACTTACCCAGGGTCCCACAGCTAGTGTTTGAGGCTGGATTTGCACTTGGGTCTTCCTGACTCCAAGCCTGGTGCTGTATCCATTGCAGCACTGTAGGCAAAAAGCCAAACAATATCCTTGATAAGCATTTGAGAAGGGATGTGTGTGTGTGTGTGTGTGTTGTGTGTGTGTGTGTGTGTGTGTGTGTTTCCCATTAAAGATTCTGAAGATACGGGAAAGCAAGCACCCAACAACAGAGGAATTGCTTGACTTAACCGTGGTGCATTAATGTAATGGAATACTATAATGCAATTAAGAGCAGCAAGTTTGAGGAATATAAAGAAAGCCAGAAAGACCTTAATGAAATAACGCCAGGCTGGGGAAGCAGAGATGTGTGAACAAAGCGCACACTGGCACCATAGACCAGGGAAAGTGAATGAGAATGAACGGGCAAACACAGAATCCTGATGAGCCCTGGGAGGGAGTCGTGAAAAGGGCTTATGCTATTTTAGGCATTGAAATTAATGAATTTAAATGTAAATGATTACAAAGCCATTTTAATTACTTGTATTGATGTGTAATACTAAGTTTATAATCCTTTTTTTTTTTTTAAAGAGAGTAGTCACATGGATCGGTAGTTCTCCTGTTTTCTTAATTGCCTTTTCTTGGTAGTAGAAACATCTCATTTTGCTTTTAAGTGTTTGGTCACCTCCTTTCTTCTGGTTGTCTTGAGAATCCTGCCTTCGGCACCTTCCTTATCCCTCCAACATGAGCCTCCTCCATAATCTGGGCTGGTGCACAGCTGCTATTTCTCCCAATTCTGTTTTCTTTGGTTTTATCCATACCCACTATTGCCATATCGGTTTCCCTGAAAGACACATTTTAAAGGTGACTAAGTTGACTAACAGAGTTTAAAGTTGACTAATGGAGAGGCATCATGATGTCTGGTCTTGGAACTACAAAGATCTGGGTTCAAGTGCTGCTTCTGACACAGACTGACTTTGTGACTTGAGGCAAGTCGAATAACTTCTCCTTGTTCCCAGGATACTCTTCTGTGACAGAGATTGCTTTGGTAGAGTCTTCCTCAATGAAATTATAGAACTTATCCCATCTCTAACCCTAGTAACAAATTTAGATTCTGTCCTATGTAGCCAGGCTTGGATCACATCACTCCACTCCTCAAATACCTTCAATGGCTCCCTGTTGCCTACTGAATCAAGGCCCAAAATCTTAGCCAGGCATTACAGACCCTCTATGTACAATCTAGGTTCAGTGGATTTTCTAGCATTATCCCACTCTACTCCCTCTGATGGACTCTGGTTTTAGCCAAATTGATCTCTTACCGTCTCCCAAATAGGAGGCACTGTGGCATAGTAGATGGAGCCAGGAAGACCTGAGTTCAAATCCTGCCTCAGACATTTTTACTGGCTGTGTGACCCTGCACAAGTCACTTAACTCAACCTGTGTTGTCATCTGCAGAATGAGGGGGTCAGTCTTAGCGGTCTCTATAAGGCCCCTTCTAGATCTAAATCTATGATTCTGTGATCTTAAGTCATTGTGCCTTCCTGGGCCTCAGTTTCTTCATCTGTAAAATGGGGAAGTTGGACTCAGTGGCTTCCAGCACTAACTCTATAGTCCTTTTTTCTATATATCCCCTCCTCTGTATAGGTATATATGGTATAGGCAGAGAGCACATCCTCTCCCTGTTACTTCCTACGTGATGCATTGGGGTGTCTCTGTGAACTTTCATGGTGCATTAATATAATTGTTAGGAAATGTCTTCATCATTTATTATCTATTGTTATTCAGTGATTTATTATGGGATATGATGAGTGCCTGATAATTAGCATGTACCAAGCCCTCTAGAGTAATACAGTTTTCTCATGACTTACATTAATGTACCACCAAAAGCTGACCAACACAATCTGATTCCCTATATCCTATTGACTTGGGGCCCGTCTTTCAAGGCCCAGATCAAGTGACACCTTCTCTGGGAAGCCTCCCCTCAGCTTCAGGCACTTTTCACATCCTCATTTCTATTTGATTTACCTGTGTCTTTGTGTCATAGCCCCTACTGGATGGAAGGCAGAGACCATGCCTTGTTTATCCCGGCATTTTCCCTGTGCCCAGCATGGTGCTGCCAGTTCAGTCTTTTGTTAGCTTCTGTCTGGCTCCCCGTCTCTTTCCTCCTACAGCTGTCTCTCAGGTGCAAGTTCTTGTCACCACTGACCGGTACTGTTGCTTAGCCTTCTGAATTACCCTCCCTTACCTCAAGTCTTTTCCTTCAGCAATCTCTCCCTCACCCAGATACCAACTGTTGGCCCTAAAGTGTAGGTCTGACTATGGCACCTCACTTACTCAAGGAGCTCCAATGGCTCCCTCTTATCACAGGATCAAATATAGAAGCCTCTCTTTGGCTTACGGAGCCCCTCACAACTTGGCTCCTTTCCTGCCTTTCTGATCTTTTACATTTTGCCCTCCCCTGTATACTCTGATGGTCATCTCTCATCTTTATCTATGACTTTTAGCATCCCCGACTTCCTTCAAGACTTGGTTCAAATCCTACTTTTGTAGGGCTCTTTTTTATTTTTTCAATTATGTGTAAAATATTTTTAAACATTCATTTTTAAAAATTTTGAGTTCCAAATGCTCTCCCTCCCTCCCCTGCCCCTTCATTGAGAAGGCAAGCAATCTGATATAGGTTATACATGTGCAGGCATGCAAAACATATTTCCATATTAGTCATGTTGTAAAAAAAAAAACACAGACCAAGAAAAATAAAGAAAGTAAAAAAAAAAAACGTGCTTCAATCTGCATTCAGATTCCATCAGTTTTTTCTCTGGAAGTGGATTGCATTTTTCATAATAGTTACTTTGGAACTGTCTTATATCATTGTTTTGCTGAGAAGAGTTAAGTCATTCACAGTTTATCAGTGTTACAATGTTGCTGTCACTCTGTACAATGGTCTCCTGGTTCTGTTCATTTCACTCTGCATCAGTTCATCTAAGTCTTCCTAGGTTTTTCTTTTCTCTTTTCTTTTTCGCTTTTTGGAGGGGGGAAGACAGGGCAATTGGGGTTAAGTGACTTGCCCAAGTGAGTGTTAAGTGTCTGAGGCTGAATTTGAGCTCAGGTCCTGCTGACTCTAGGGCCAGTATTCTATTCACTGTGCTACCTAGCCGCCCCTCTTTCCAGGTTTTTCTGAGGGCATCTTGCTCATCATTTCTTATAGCACAATAATATTCCATCACAATCACACCACAACTTTTCAGCCTTTCCCCAGTTGATGGGTAAGGGTCTTAGGTCCCCTTGACACCTTTGTTCTCTTTTTCCTCCAAGATTCCTTTCCATCTACTCTGATTACATTTTGTCTGTACAGTTATTTGCACATTGTCTTCCCTTTTAGAATGTGAGCTCCTTGAGGGCAGGGAGCTTGTTTTTGCCTTTCTCCAGAGATTAGTACAGTGCCTGACGCTTAGTACTTAATAGATGCTTGTTCCTCTTCCTGTATAGCCAGCCAACTGAAGTCAGAGGAGTTAAGTCTACCTGAGGGGAAGGTCCGAGTAAAACTGGATCATGATGGGACCATACTGGACGTGGATGAGGATGACGTGGAGAAGGTACAGGGCAGGCAGGGGCCTAGAGATGGGGACTGCTTGGCTCTCATGAGAGGTGGGCGTAAATGCTTCATGTTTCTCCCTTTCCTCTAGGCCAATGCCCCATCCTGTGAACGACTGGAAGACCTGGCCTCCCTGGTGTACCTCAATGAGTCGAGTGTCTTGCACACCCTCCGCCAGCGTTACGGGGCCAGCCTGCTGCACACATATGCTGGCCCCAGCTTGCTCATCCTCAGCCCCCGAGGGGCCCCTGCAATGTACTCTGAGAAGGTATGGGCCAGATGTCCTCCCTCCCAGCATTCCCACCCTGTCTCTCCATTCATAACCCTAGCATCTCTCCAGCGTCTTCTTGTCTGGCTCTCTCTTCCAATCTGCTTGTCTGGCTTCCCGTCAAAAAGCAGAGAAGACAAAAGGGTTTTTTTCAAATACCCAACCCCAGGATGAGACCTTATGTCTGTCTAATGACTGCATTTCCATTCATTGCCTAGGCTCAGGCACAGGGAGGAAGAAGGGAAAGGAAGGTGGGAGGGGAAAGGAAGGTGGGAGGGGAGAGGAAGAGGGAGAGGGAGAGAGAGAGACAGAGACAGAGACAGAGAGACACAGAGAGAGAGAGAGAGAGAGAGAGAGAGAGAGAGAGAGGGAGAGACAGAGAGAGAGACAGAGAGAGAGAGAATGATAATAAATTTTTAGTATGTGTCAGGCACTGCAAGCCTTGGGAGTAAAAATCCAAGCAAGAAATTCCTTGCCCTCAAAAAGCTTATATTCTAATTCTGGAAGATATAAAGGGAAGCTGGAGGGGTGAAGTGGAAAACAGGGATGAGGGTGGGACATGGTGTGAGGATGGCTTGGAAGTGATATGTATGGTTGTTTGGTTTATACAAGGTAAAGTTAACTTTCCTATCAGAGCCAGAGAATCCAGGAGTAGGACCCAAGTTTCCAAGAACCGGTCTGGATAGAGGTGGGGGTAGAGATGAGGATGATGGCCAGAGTAGGCAGCACAGTGGTGAGATGGCCCAGGAGGGGGCATGGAGGCTGGTCTCTGCCTAGATATCAGAGCTGGGGGACCCAGGTGGAGCCCAGGGCTTCATTGTTGGGTAAGGAGAGGTAGGAAATGAAGCTGATAGTCAGTATAGGCAGCATGGTGAGATGTCTGGGAGGGGTAGAAGGCCTGGGTTCAAATCCTGTTTCTGATGCTTACTACCTTTGTGACCTTGGGCAAGTCCCAACCTCCCTGGGTCTCTATTTCTTCATCTGTAAGATGAAGGGCTTGAAGTAAATGACCTTTATGGTCTCTTCCAGCTCTGAGTCTATGATTCTGTGGCCTGGACATCCTCCTTTCAACTTGAAAGCTCTAATGCTGAGCCCTTGGACAGTGGAGTGTTCCCAGGGACTCCAGGTCTGATGTTCTCTCCTCTTTCCTCTCTCCCGCAAGGTGATGCACATGTTCAAAGGGTGCCGGCGGGAGGAGATGGCGCCCCACATCTATACTGTGGCACAGACGGCATACCGTGCCATGCTCATGAACCGTCAGGACCAGTCTATCATCTTATTGGGCAGCAGCGGAAGTGGCAAGACTGCTAGCTGCCAGCATCTGGTGCAATACCTGGCCACCATCGCGGGCACCAGCGGGAACAAGGTGTTCTCTGGTGAGGCGGAGGGCAGGCCCCAAGCTTGCATGCTGGGGAAGTGAGCGGGATGTGGGGAGAAGAGGCCAAGCTTCTCTGCTGTCACTCTGTGATTCTGCTTCGGCACCAGCCTGGCACAATAAGCCTTTGCTTCTGAGATGGCAAAGTGGGGTGTCTCCCAGGGATCCATCCATCCCCTTCTGTACAACAGGAAGGCAGTGGGTACTGGGCTTGGCAGTGGGAAGGGTTGGGCTTGAGTCCTGCCTCAGGCACTGGTTTGACCTTGGTCAAATTACTCAAATTCCTGCAAAATGGAGTTGGATTTGATGACCTCTGAGGTCCCTCCTGTCTCTGTATCTAAAATCCTATAATCCCTAATAGGCTGACTGCAAGCTGGTCCATTTGCCATGTCTGGTTTTCCCCAGTCTGCCCTGTAAGCTCGATGGGTTCTTGAGGAGCAAGTTTGGGTCAGGGGCCAGCATGGCTCCTCTGAGACATTGTCTGGCCTTATGTGTCCACACTTTCCTCCCCACATGCCCTCCTTGTCCCATTCCCTGTGTCCTCATGTTTCTCTGATTTGCCCTTCACAGTGGAGAAGTGGCAGGCTTTGTACACTGTCCTGGAAGCCTTTGGGAACAGCCCTACCATCATGAATGGCAATGCTACCCGCTTCTCTCAGATCCTCTCACTGGACTTTGACCAAGCTGGCCAGGTGGCCTCAGCCTCTGTTCAGGTGAGAGGAGACCCCCCTGCCCCTGGACCAGAGGTTTGGAGAAAAGAAGGCTTAGCCTTGATGTCTTGATCTGGTGGGGTTAGGAGCATGGTGGCTAGAAATTGGTGATCTATCTACAGCTTTTATTTTGTTGAATGCGGGCCCATTATCTGGGCCTTCAGATCCTCCATCACGGACACAGGCAGCCCATGAGCACACCCCAGTTAATACAGCCTTCCCTCCTCTAGGGGCTGCTCCATTGAAGTATATATGGGATGTCAGATCTGTGGCCCCAGTTCCCTTCACCCAGTTAGGATCAGGTCCTTGGAAAATGATAGAGATCAGCTCCCTTAGAGACTCTTAACTCCCTCTTACTTCTACCCCCTTCATCCCCATGATGCTTGATGGAACCTGGAGATACATGAGGTTTTGTCAGTTGCCCCCCTCACCCATATCCTCAGCTCAACACCAGTAACTGACTGGTCTCGGTATCATTTACACCTAGTGCTGAGTAGAGTCATGGTTTGTCATGGACCACATGGACCACGTTCCATCCCCGCCAAATGGCCACAGCACTTCTGTTCTCTGAAGAAGGGTGGTCCTCATGGGTTAGGAGGTGCCACGGGACTCAGCTTTGAGATCTGAGTGACTAACCATCTCTTCTGTTTTGGGTCCCAGGCCAAGGCTTGGGGCAGCTATGTAGCATGACGTAGAGGGCTGGATCTGGAGTCAGGAAGGCCTGAGTTCTAATCCTTCCTCAAGTGTTTATTAACTATGTGACCCTGGGCAAAGTCACCTGTCTGCCTTACTTTTCTCATTTGTAAAATGAGAGTGACAATAGCACCTCCCTCCCAAGGTTGTTGTGAGGACTAAATCATCATATTTGTAAAGGACCTTGCAAACCTTCAAGTGCTAGCTGTTGTTATTGTTACTGTTATTATTATTGTTATTCTTAACAAAAGCTCTGGCCGGCACTGCCTCTGATGGCAGAGTTGGCATGTCTCTTGAGAGCCAGATGGGGTGCCCTGTCCTTTGGTAGCAGCCCTTTCTGGTGAAGGATTCGGGGAGGTGGGGAGCACTTGCTGGACTGGACCCACCTCCCTATCCTGTCCTTTCTTGTAGACGATGCTGCTCGAGAAGCTCCGAGTCGCCCGGCGCCCATCCAATGAAGCCACCTTCAATGTCTTCTACTACTTACTGGCCTGCGGAGATAGCACCCTTAGGTGAGACAGGATGGGTGTTTGGGAAAAGAGAGCGCCCCTCACCAGAGGATCGGGCCCCTGAACTTTGGCCCTTGGGTAGATCAACTTTCATTTCTGGGCTGTCCCTTCCTGTGTTTGAAGCAGTAAAAGATATGGAAAAAACTGTGGGGAAAGAAAAAGATATGGGAATCTGAGTAAGGACTGTAAGTATATCATGTGATATAGGAGGAGAATGTTTGGGACTAAGGAGGAGATGGTTCCATATCTGGAAGGCTGTGTTCAGTTCTGGACTACACAGCTTAGGAAGGACATTTATTAACTTGAGGACAACCAGGGTGGTGAAGGACCAGTGCCTGACAATAGATGGTTATTGATTGACTGACTAGTTGAGTGAGGTCGTGCCTTGTAAGAATATATAAGAAGGAAATGGAGACAGAGAAAGATTCAGGGCAACATTGTAGGGGTCTTCAAGTTTTTAAAGAACGATTGTGTAGAAGGTGGCATAGTGGATAGAGAGTTAGCCTTGAAGCCAGAAAGACCTGAGTTCCCACCTCTGCCTCCTACTGACTCTGTGACCCCAGGAAAGTCATTTATGTCCAATACTCTTGGTAAGACTCAGATTCTTTTTTGTTTTAGGGGGGAAGGCAGGGCAATTGGGGTTAAGTGACTTGCCCAAGGTCACACAGCTAGTGTGTCAAGTGTCTGAGGCCAGATTTGAACTCAGGTCGTCCTGACTCCGAGGCTGGTGCTCTATTCACTGCACCACCTAGCTGCCCTGTGACCTGAATTCTTAACCTCTGTCTGTGCTATGGACCACTTTGGCTATCTGGGGAAGCTCTTCATCCACCTCAGGTTAAGGACCCTGGCTCGAAGATTCTAAGATGCTGCCCTCTATTGATAGAGAAAGTGTCCTCACCTAGCAGTTACCTAGAGCAATGGAAGCACAGGTCCAGCCTGGCCTATCCTTAGAGGGTTTAGAGTCTAAATCCTTTTTATTAAGGGGATTTGTTCTATGAAGTTTGGATTCAGGCAAAGGGCCGCACCTGAGGACCTAGAGGCCTTGAGGCTGCAGGTTCCCCAGCCCTAGCTGCAGAGGGCTGAACTGGTAGTGGCCAGTGGAAGTTGCCGAGAAGCAGATTTAGGAGTCAATTGAGGCAGATGTAAGGAAGCTAAGGCCTTCCCCAAAATGGGTTCAGCTGCCTCTGGAGGCCGTGGGCTCCCCCTCACTTCCAACAGAGGCTTTGGGGGGTCAGGCAGGCTGCTCTCGGAGGTCACTTCCAGTTCAGAGGTTCAGTGAGCCATGTGACAAAACCTCAAGTGTGCCTTTTGATCGCATAGAGGGACAGGAGGGACTCGGAGGCCGTGGGTGGTTGCTCCCATGTCCTCTTCTTCCCCCTCAGCTCTTAGTGCCACAGTGGTCACGACTGCAGTTTTTCTTATTTCCCAGGCAGCACGGATGTGCCACTCCATTCAGCAGGCACCTACTATGTGCCAGGCACCGGGGATATAGAGACAAAAAAATGACATAATCCCGACCCTCAACGAGCTCACATTCTACTCGGGGGATATGACGCAGAGCCACAGGATTTGGGATTGGGAAGGGACCTCAGTGACCATCTAGTCTAACTCACACATGAAAAGAATTCTCTCTTAATGCCCTGACAAATGGCTGTCCAGCCATGTGTGCAACAATAAGTAGAAGCAAAGTAATTTGATAAGAGAGAAGCCACTAAATTGGGGGAATCAGGGCCACTTACCTGGGTGACTTTGGGTGACTCATTAACCCCTCTAAGCCTCACTTTCCTCATCTGTGAGGGGGTTGGATTTGATGACCTGCTTAGCTTCCTTCCAGCTCTAAATCTATGAGTCATCTGGGCATCTTGAAGCAAGGTCACAACCTATTGGGGGTTCTCTCCCACACCACCCCAGGCACACAGCTCCTGCCTTCTGAGAGCCTTCTGGGACATAGAGGGCACTCGTTCCATAAGAGGCCTTGGCTGTGGGGCCCAGGGCACCCCCCACTGGACATCCAGAACAGATGGTCCCCTCCGGCCCTAGATCTATGACCCTTAGGACTGAAGGCGTCATGGAGGTGGCAGGCTTGGCTGGGCAGCACTGGCAACATCTGTTTCAGGTGACTGGGCACCTCATGGGAGAAAGGAGGTGGGATCTGAAAGTAGGGGCGCTGTGCTGTCTGGATAGATAGAACTTAGGAGTCTAGAAGCTGTTTAGACCTTGACCGTAAGAAGACCTTGACGTGTCTATCCTGACCGGTGCTAATGCCAAGTTTACACCCACAGGACAGAACTACACTTCAACCACCTGGCAGAGAACAATGTGTTTGGGATCGTGCCCTTGTCCAAGGTGAGGTAGCCCCAGGGGCTGGAAGCTTGTTTGGCAGGGCTTGGAGTGGGCATCCCTGGTTAGGCATGCAGGAGTCATATTTGATGACCTCTGAAGTACTTTCTAATTCAAAATCTATTTTGGTCAAGTCACTTAAATTTTTCTGGGTCTCAGTTTCCCCATCTGTAAAATGAGAAGGTCCTGCCTAGATGCCACTTGTAGGGCCGCTCTGTTCTAAACGTGACTCTTTCCAGGGGCCTAGCAGCCACTGGTCTTCCTGCCCTTTCAAGTCAGACTCTGGGTCCCGGGCTCTCCCCAGGTCTTCCTACCCTGGTGAGGAAGGCCCACTTCCATTCTGCGCTGCCATGGCCCTGGTGCCAATAAGCCTTGTCACTCCCCTATAGCCCGAGGAGAAGCAGAAGGCCGCCCAGCAGTTCAGCAAGCTGCAGGCTGCCATGAAGGTTCTGGGCATCTCCCCCGATGAGCAGAAGGCCTGTTGGTTCATCCTGGCCGCCATCTACCACCTGGGGGCTGCAGGTGCCACCAAAGGTAAATGACCATTGGACAAAGCTGACCTCACTCGGGTGGGAGAGCCGTAAGCCCGAGATCCAAAGGACCCTGGTTCCATCTAGGGAGTCCCCAGAAGTTTTAAGAGATGCCATGGCCTTGAAGTCAGGAAGCTCAGGCCTGACCCTTACTAGCCTTGTGACTCTGGAAAATCCCTTCCTCCCTCTTGGCCTCAGTGTTGTCACAGGTACAATGAGGGGGTGGGGCTAGATGTCTTCTGAGAGTTCTCCTGGCTCAGACTCTGATCCTAAGTCACTTAACCTCTCTGGCCCTCAGTTTCCTCATCCGTAAAATACAGGGGGTTTGGCTTGCTGACCTTGTAGGCCCCTGACCATTCTAAATCTATGAGCCTGTGAGCCGTCTGGACACCCTGAATCAAGGCCATGACCTGTTGGGAGCTCTTCCTCCATCCCACCTCAGGCACACTGACTCTCTTTACCTTCTAAGAGCCCTCTGGGACACCAGGGCACTTGTTTCCTGGGAGACCCTGGCCACAGGGGCCATGTCACCACCAGGTGGTCATCTGTCCAGGATGGGACAGTCTTCTCTATTTGGGCATGACTATGTCTGCAGTTTCCACTGGAGCCTACCCTGACACCTCATTGTGGCGGCTAGCAGCCCTGGGCTCTCAAAATGTCTGCCAGCAGAGCTCAGGCTCAGGAAGGGCATTGAGCCTGACTGTCCTCTTGGCTTCAGCCTGGCTAAGCTCAGAAAGGCTTATGGTAGCATGAAATCTCTGATGGAGTCAGAAAGACTTGGGTTCTGTTCCCACCTCAAACACCTGACTAGCTGTGTGACCCTGGGCAAGTCACTTAACCTCTCTGTGGACTTTATTTGCCCCATCTGTAAAAGCTGGATGACCTCAGAGGTCTATTCCAGTTCTAGGTAGACCTAGAGTCAATGATTCTACCTTTCTGGGCCTCAGTTTCCTTGTCTGTAAAATGAGGCAGTTGGACCACAAAGTCCCTTCTGCTTCTTGTTCTGTAAACATCTTTGATCCAAGGGGGCATGACCGTGGTCAGCACCCTGGGCTCTGAGGCTGAAGGGCTCCATCAGTCAGTAACATGCATTAGTGCCTGTGTGCCCAGTACCGTGCTCAGAGCTCACCACGTTATGGGGGAGACAGCTTGCAGACAATTTTGTTCAGACAAGCCAGAGACAGGATAGCTTGGAGATCCCCACCAGGGAAGCCGCCAGAATGATGGGGGATCAGGCAGGGCTTCCCACGGAAAGTAGGATTTGGGCTGGGATTCGGAGAAAGCCAGGGAGGCCGAATCACTGGATTGCCGGGGATCTGGTTGGATTGTGGGGTATAAGAAGACTGGCCAGTGGAGAGCTTGTGAAGGTCTTCGAACACTAAACAGAGGGTTTTATGACTGATCGTGGAGGCCATAGACAGCCACTGGCATTTCTTGAGTAAGGGGCAACATGGTCAGGCTTTTAGAAGGTCAATTTGACTGATGAGTGGAGGGTAGACCAGAATGGGAAGAAACTTGCGGCAGGGAGACCCGCCAGCAGGCTATTGCAGTAGTCCAGATTTGGGGTGGCGAGGGGGCAGCAATGTCAGTAGAAGGAAGGACATGATTTTACAAGGCCTTGGCAATGGATTGGATGTGGGGGGGAGAGGAGAGTGGTGAGAGTGAGGATGGGAGGATGATGCCTAGGTTGTCAGCCTGGGTGACTGGGATAGTGGTGATGGCCTCAGCGGTGACAGGGGAATTAGGAAGAAAGGAGGGTTTGGTGGGAAATGTGAGTTCAGTTTCAGATATGAGAGACTGGAGGTCAGCAGAGAAGTTAGGACTGAATGGGTTGATTTGAGAATCATCAGCGTAGAGATGGTCCTTGAATCCATGGCACCGATGAGAGGTCACCAAGTGAAGCAGTGTAGAGGGAGAAGAGAGGAGGGCCAGGACAGAGTCCTATGGGATACCCACAGTGACTAGGCATCCCTTGGATGAAAATCCAGCAAAGGTGACTGAGAATAGGTGACAGTCAGATAGCAAGGAGGAAAAGGACTAGGAGAGACTGCTGTCATGGTCAGGGCATTGGACACAAGGAAGGAGGCGCAGAACTTAGGGGACCCCCCATGTGAATAACTCTCATTCCTATTCCCTTCCACACAGCACCCCTTGAGGAACAATCTGGTAACTAAGCCCCTGTGACCCTCCCTATTGGGGGTGAATGGTGCTTTCCCTCCCCTCCCCACTCCTAGGGTGAACGGTGCCCCCTCCACGGTGTTCCCTCTACTCTCACTCCAGGGTGCTGGGATGTGTCTGGCTCAGTGGATGGAGAAGGAAGCCGGCCTGGCCAGAAGCTGGGGAAAATCCAAGCAGTTAGGGGTCTTTGGGTGGTGAGCCTGCAGTGGTGCCCAGAGCAGCTCTATCTCTGTGCTAGCCAGGGCTCAAGGCCTGCCCCTCTTGCCTCAGCTAATGGGCTGTGCTATTTCCCATGGGCCAGACACAGTGGGCTTGCCCCACCCCAGCTCCTGGAAGCCACAGGCCGGCTTCCCCTAAGCCCCCCTTCTTTGGAATCCCCCCACCTCCTCTCTCTGTCTCTCTCCTCTCCTATTTGTCTCTCTTCCTTTCCTTTATTTCCTCTCTCCTGTCTTTTTCCTCTCTCTTTTCTCTTCTCTCCTTTCTCTCCCCTTCCTCCTCTTTCTTCCCTGTCTCTGTCTCTGTGTGTCTCTCTCTGTTACTGTTTGTCTGTCTCTCTGTCTCTGTTTCTCTTTGTGTCTCTGTCTTAGTCTGTCTCCCTCTCTCTCTCTTGCATGATGGGGTAGTGGCCACTAGGGGGCAGCAGGTGCCAGACTGCAGCTTTGCATCTTTTTGCTTGGAGATTAAGGCATGGCTGAGATCATTCGGTTTGTGAGGCGTGGGGGGAGGGGGAGGAGTGCTTGGTGCTGCCAAGGGTGCAGATACCCCAGGGGCTGGGATCTTCTGGGAAGCAGAGGTGGGGAGAGGCCCCTGCCCACCTCCTGGGGCTTGCATCAAGGGAGTCAGGTTTGGAGGATCCAGGACCTTGGACAGCCCTGTCCCTCCTTGGGCAGAGAGGCTAGGTGCTGGGTCCAGGCGTTCCTGCTGGACCTCTGCTCCTGCCCCCATCTCTTTGGGCAGGAAGACTGTTGAGCTAAAGAAGGTTGCAGTGGGTGCCTCACTGGGGGGTCTGGCTTGGGGCTGGTCCCTTCTGTGGGTCCAGCCAGGAAAGGGGAGAAGTCAGTGCCTGGCTTTAAAATGTGGGCTCCAGAGTGTGTGGGTGTGAGCATCCATGGACACATGTGCCCCCAAGGAGACCCCATCCCATTCAAGGCAGGCACTGGGCAGTCCTGGAGCTCCTGTGCAGCCCCGACTTCTTAGAGGGCTGCATGCGTGTGTGTGTGTGAGTGTGTGTGTGTGTGTGTTGCTGTATCTGTCCCTGTCTCTGATTTTCTGTGCATCACCTGGGGGTGCAAGATATATGTCTGATAGAATTTCAGAGCATGTTTTCCTTTGAGCTAACTTCTGTGTGTTTGAGGCTGGGAAACCTCACTGAGGCATTGGCTTTGTATGTGTATGTGTGTATGTATGTGTGTGTGTGTGTGTGTGTCTGGACTCAGCCTGCCCCCATCATGTCCCCTTCCCCCCCACCCCCACCTGCCTCCCTCTACCCCCATCCCCCTCACCCACCAGGCTGTGTTTATGATTTTGTTTGCTAACAAACTGTTTTCCTTTGCATGCTGCATGCTGGCCCTTTGCCTTACAGAAGCTGCTGAAGGTAAAACCTTGTTTCTCGTTAGCTTTCCTTAATTACCGTGATTAGCCACATGTTGGCTGAGACGTGTGTCTGCGTGGGCCGTTCCCCACAGCTCCCTCTGGGCAGTGGGGGGGGGTGCACGCTCCAGGCCTCCTTCTCTGCTCCCCCCCAGAAGCTGCTGAGGTGCCACTGAGTGGGGGAGGAAGGTGGGAAATGGGGACATGAGCCCCCCAGACGCTGGCAGAGACGGGCGCCCTCTGCTCAGCTTCTGGCTGCTCCCCAGGCAGGCGGCTCTGGTGCCATGCCCATGTTTGGAGGGGGCTCCTAGAGCCCTGCCAGGTGCGTGGCTGCTTGCCACCTCTCTGCTCGGAGAAGGAGGCACAGCTGAGATGGATCTCCTGAGGGGTGGGCAGCAGGCACACTGTCCTGTGGAGGCCGCAGGTGGGAGTCACCAACCTCCTCTTCTTGTACCTGCCTCCTTTCTGTCTCACTCACCTTTGGGGTCCCTTGGGCCATCCAACCTCCCTGGGCATCCCTGATGCATGCCCTCAGATCATCAGAGGCCAAGGCCCTGCTGAGCTTCAGGCCCCCCACCCTGAAAGAGAAGGTGACAGAGGCTGCAGGACGTTTGGTCACCAGAGGGTGGGAGGAGGCTCTCCTGAGACTTCCTCTGCTCCTTTCTGCAGCTGGGCGCAAACAGTTTGCCCGCCACGAGTGGGCGCAGAAGGCAGCGTATCTGCTGGGCTGTAGCCTAGAGGAACTCTCCTCTGCCATCTTCAAGCATCAACCCAAGGGTAGCCTCCAGCGCTCAACCTCCTTCCGCCAGGGCCCTGATGAGAACAGCTCAGGAGATGCTGCAGGTATTGTTGGCTCTCCTTCCCCATTACCTGGGCATCAGCCATCCTCTTTGCGGCTGTGTCCGAGCCTCACTTTCCTCATCTCTAAAATGGGCTTAGTAATCCCAAGAGGCAGTATGGCACAGTGACTGCATCTTGGCTGTCGTGGCTCTTGTCCCCAAATGACCAGGCACCACTGAGCCAGGAGGTCTCTGACTTGTGCCTTTGGATAATTTGGAGTTAGAGGGTCCTGGGTTCAGGTCCTGCCTCTGACACATACTGGCTGTGTGACCCTGGTTGAGTCACTTGAAGCAATGCTCTCTAAGTAAATTGCAGAGTCTGGTGCTGATCTGCATTGGTAGAGAGAATTTCCACACTGGGAATTCTTGATGCCATTGAAACCACAGACTCAGTTAAAAAAATACCTGTAGTAACTGTCTCCCAGTGCTATTGTCAGGCTCAGATGATGTGACTTCCATAAAGGGCTTTGCAAACCTTAAAACACCGTTGGCTCTGAGGGCTGCCTGGTTCTTATCAGTATCTGTGTCAGGTAAATGGGTGTGAGCCAATTCACTCCAGCACATGGGCCCATTTCCCAGGCCAGGTGTGGGTGTGGCCCTGAAAACAAGGACTGGTCTCTGGGGCTGGGGGCAGGAGCTGTGCCTGAGCCCCCCCTACAGGCCAGGGCATCCCCAGGGGACACAGGGAAGAGACCAAGGTCCTTGGGTTTCCCACAGGCTCCAAGCTGAGTGCCCTCGAGTGTGTGGAAGGCATGGCCTCGGGCCTCTACTCCGAGCTCTTCACTCTGCTCGTCTCCTTGGTGAACAGGTACGTCCCTGGCTTAGGGCTGGCCGTGGGCCCCCAGCTGCATGGGGAGCTTTCCAACCTCCCCGATGCCTTCCCTGCATTGCAGCACACCCCTCCCCACCAGCCCAGGGCGGAAGGCTGGTGCCTGAACCAAGGCTCAGGGGAGGGAGATGCAGGGGGTAAGGAGGACCCATGTTAGGGGAGGTGGGGTGGGACACTGCCAGGTGGCGCCCTGGGCCGGGCAGCCTCTCCCTGCTTCCCTTTCTTCATCAGTAAGATGTGGGAGCTGAACTTGAAGACCTCCAGGGCCCCCTCGAGCTCTGACCCAATGACCTCCAGGGCCCCCTCCAGGTCTAGCTCTGTGACCTCCAGGGCCCCCTCAAGCTCTGACTCTCTGACCTCCAGGGCCCCCTCAAGCTCTGACCTTCTGACCTCCAGGGCCCCCTCAAGCTCTGACCCAATGACCTCCAGGGCCCCCTCCAGGTCTAGCTCTATGACCTCCAGGGCCCCCTTGAGCTCGGACCCAATGACCTCCAGGGCCCCCTCCAGGTCTAGCTCTATGACCTCCAGCGCTCCCTCGAGCTCTGACCCTATGACTTCCAAGGTCCCCACCAGCTATGACCCTATGACCCACTGACCTCCAGGGCCCCCTCCAGATCTGACCCAATGACCTCCAGGGCCCCCTCCAGGTCTAGCTCTATGACCTCCAGGGCCCCCTCAAGCTCTGACCCACTGACCCAGTGACCTCCAGGGCCCCCTCCAGCTCCGACCCAATGACCTCCTAGTCTGACTATGCTCACCTCCAAGACAGAGGTCCTTAACCTGGGGTTCATGAACTTGTTTTCCTTTGTAATATTTTGGTGTAACTGGTTTCCTTTGTAACCTCCCATGTTTCATTTTTTGCATTTACACACCCACTTCTGAGAAGGGTCCATAGGCTCCCCTAGAGTGCCAGCGGGGCCTAGAAGGTGGAGGCTCCTTGTGAGCCCGGTAGCCGATCCTCCTTCCCTGGAAGACACAGAGCATTTTGGAAAGGAATCCAGAAGCCTTGTGGTCCTGGCTCCATGGGGGCGGGCAGCCCTTTGGTGGGGACTGGGCCTGGAAGGCGCTGCTGCCCCTTACTCTGCCTCCTGTCCTCTCCTGAAGGGCCCTCAAGTCCAGCCAGAATTCCCTCTGCTCCATGATGATCGTGGACACTCCTGGCTTCCAGAATCCAGACCTGGGGGGCTCGACTCGAGGGGCCTCCTTTGAAGAGCTGTGCCACAATTACACCCAGGACCGGCTCCAGACCCTCTTCCACGAAAGAACCTTTGTACAGGAGCTGGACAGATACAAAGAGGTCAGCTCGTCCCCAGCCTGCCTGCCTCAGCTGGCAAAGCTCCCTGAGAATGTGAGGGATGGGGGCAGTGTTTGTGGGTGGGCCTGCTGCCTTGTCCCTCACTCTTGGTGCTGTCATCCTTCCTAGGAGAACGTTGAGTTGGCATTCGATGACATGGAGCCTGCCGCGGTGGACTCGGTAGCCGTTGTGGACCAGGCATCCCACCAAGCCCTGGTAAGCTTTGCGGGGGTGGGGCTGGCCCACGTCCTCCCACTTCTCATTTCCTCTCCTTTCCTCCCCTTAATGAAAGTTCAGTTCAGCAAACCCTGATTCATGAGTCCTATGTGTGTCCCTCTCTCTGCCCCAGTTTCCTTCTCTGTAAAACAAGGAGGTGAGGCCCCTTCTGTGAGCTTGGACAGAGACAGTGTGTTCAGTGGCCAGGGTCCTAATCTAACATCTAAAATCTAACTAATCCTGATCTAAGATCTAACATCATAGGGCCTGGGTTTGAATCTCAGCTCTGCCACTTACTGCCTGGGCAAGTCATAGCTTCTCTCTGGCCTTGGTCTCCTTGTCTGTGAGATGTGGCAGTCGGACTAGATAGTAATAATATAATAAAAACTAGGATTTATATAGCACCTTAAAGTTGCAAAACACCATGTGTATATGAGGGAGGGAGATGGGTCCTGTTATTATCCCCCTTTTACAGATAAGGAGACAGGTACAGAGAGGTTGTAGGACCTGCTCTGGGTCACAAAGGTAATAGGTGTCAGAGGCAGGATTTGAACTCCCTGTCCAGCTTTTGCCTGCTAACTGATATGGGTACCTATGATCTCTAAGGCTCCTTCCAGCTCTGAGTTCTTATGACTTGCAGACCATACGACCTGGATAGTCAGACTAGAGACCTGTCCTCCCCTGGAGGGTCTTTGAGGGGCCTCGTGGTTAGAGCTGTGATCAGGAACCAGAAAGTAGAGATTCTCTTATCCCAACGAGCCTGCCCAGGGAGGGGCTGGCTTTGGATTTTAGCGGGGTGTTCCCACTAAGCCGTCTGGGCCCCAACAGGTCTCTCATCACCAAAGGGTTTTGTGATCAGAGATTGAAGGGTTGGAAATTGGGGAGGTTTCCTTGATTCCCCCACTAGTGGCGAGGACCCCAGAAAGCCATGCTGATTGGCTAGCTCTACCTGATGTGCCTGATGCTTGCCATTTGCCTTTAATTAGGCAAATTCCATGACAGCTTATTAGAAAATTGATGTTGATGCTGGGTTGCTAATTTCCCTCCCTAGCTTTGATCCCTCTCACCCTCTTCCAGCCCTTCCCTTGGGAATGGGCTTTTGTACAGCTGGCATCAGGGGTGGAGACGGGGTGGTAGCTGCCATCACCCCAGGACTGTGAACCCTCTCAATGCCTAGGCCCAGTGGCTTTTTGGGGAGGTCCACCTAGCTTTATCATGATCTTGGGGCACACAACTTAGAGAGCTCCAGATAGCCCCAGAATGGATTATTGAAAGTGTTGGAGAGACCCAGGAGTAAATTAGGATGCTGTGGGCAGGGTTCAGGCCATCCCTCATTATTACCATGGGGGCTGAGCATCGAGGCACCTTCCAATGGCTCGACGTCCATAATAGACTCCCCTCCCCCCATTAAGGAGTCCTGCTTGCAAGGGAGAGCCAGGCACCCACTTATCATTCTAATGGACTGACTCTGTATTCCTGAGGCCCAGCCTAATCTGTCATGGTACCTTAATCACCCATCAGGCCTCAGCCTTGTTCTGCCAGGGTCCCTCTTTTATCCTTTTAGTGATAATGACTCAGGCAGCACCAGGAGAAGGTGTGAGCAGCCAGAGCAGAAGGGAAGGGAAGCAGCTGGGGGAGAATCAGGGAGCCAAAGGGGAAAGTAGCTCTCTCTCTGTCTCTCTCCTCTGCCTCAGAGCCGGGTCATTTGGGGACCATAATAATGGGGAGAGGGAGAGAAGTGAAGTAGGTTCTTTCTGGTCAATCAAACAGCAGACACTTATTATTAAGCACCTACTGTGTTCCAGAGGCTGTGCTAGTCTTTTATAGGGAAGGCCTAGGAGTTCCTCTGATCCCATCCTGGAGCAGTCATAGAGTCCCAGATCTAGATCCAGGACCTCAGTAGCCAATGATTCCAACTCCCTCATTTTACAGATGAGGAAACTGAGGCCCAGATGGGTTAAGTGACATATAGACATCATAGACTGAGCTGTAAGGGACCTCAGAGTTCCTCTCATCTAACCCCTCACTAAACTGAGGCCCAGATGAAGCCACTTGCCCAAGGTTACATAAACATTACATAAACCTGGATTTGAACCCAGGGCCACCAAAGCCAGTGTTCTTTTCACTGTACTATGCCTACTCCTTCCTCCACCTCTTCCCATGGCAGTTTCTTGCAACTCCAGGTAATGTAGGCCTCTGTCCCCTTTTAGGTGCGAACCCTGGCCAGGCCAGATGAGGCTCGGGGCCTCCTGTGGCTGTTGGAAGAGGAGGCGATGGTCCCAGGTGGCAGCGACGAGGCCCTGCTAGAGCGGCTTTTCTCTTACTACGGCCCCCAGGAGGGTGACAAGAAAGGTGGGTGGAGCAGCTCCCCTCCTGGAGGGAGGCTGATTCCGCCCTTCCCCCTGTCTGTGGGGATCCCCCTAGGTGTGCCCTGCAGTATCTGTGACTGAGTAGGACCTGGAGCCCCCGGGGTTTCCTACAGGGCAGTTTCACCCTGAGTCTCTGTGCCCAGTCCCTTGGGGAATTCTTTTTTTTTTCTTAATTTAGTATTTTATTTTCCCCCAATTACACATACAAATAATTTTTCTACATTCATTTTTAAAATTGAGTTCCAAATTCTCTCCCACTCTCCCAACCCCTCTCATTGAGAAAGCAAGCACTTTGATATAGATTATACATGTGTGGTCATACAAAACACATTTCCATATTAGAAGACATAGACCAAAGCAAAAATCTGAGAAAAATAAACAAAGTAAGAAGAGTCTGCTTGGATCTGTATTCAGACTCCATCTGCTGTTCCTCTGGGGATGGAGAGCATTGTTCAGAGTCCTGTAGCTCTGTATTGCTGAGAAGAGCTAAGTCATTCACAGTCTTGCTGTTCCTGTGTTTAGTGTCTCCCTGGTTCTCTCTGTTTCCCTTTGCATCCGTTCATGGAAGTCTCCAGGTTTTCCTGAGAGCCTCCTGCCCATCGTTTCTTATAGCATAATAGTATTCCATCACAATTGTACACCGCAAATTGCTCAGCCATTTCCCAGTTGATGGGTGTCCCCTCAATTTCCAGTTCTTTGCCTCCCTTGGAGAATTCTTCCCCCCAGCCTCAAGAGCTGGTCCCTGAGCACTTCTCTTTCTTCCCTCTAGGACAGAGCCCCCTCCTCCGAAGCAGCAAGCCTCACCACTTCCTCCTGGGCCACAGCCACAACACCAACTGGGTGGAATACAACGTGGAAGGCTGGCGGAACTATGCCAAGCAGAATCCAGCCATGCAGAATGCCCCACGGCTGCTGCAGGATTCTCAGAAGTAAGTTGCCCCCCCAACCTTGTGGCTCCAAGTAGGGCCATGGGCTCAAGTCTAATGGACCACTGGGGGCCATGGAGAAGTGTGCCCAGGGCGTCTTTTCCCATGGGGTATACCAGACGTCACTGCTTCCTACGGTGCCTGCCACACAGTAGGCAGTTAATAAATGTTTGTTGCATTTGTTGTTGGCTCCCAAGTGGCAGCAGGAGAAGCTAGCGCCAACCACAGATCATTCAGAAGCCTTCATGGCTAGCCTCGCCACAGAGGAAGCCCCTGGAGGCCTATGAAACTTAAATTCTCTCTTTAGGGAAGACTCATGGGATACAGCTCGAGGGGTCCAGGTCTCTCCCCACGGCTGGGATCTTATACCATCACCCCCACCCCTCCCCCATGATTTCTTCTTAACCTGGGGTCCACGGGCCCTCCAGGATTTGGTGGACGGATTTCACAGGGTTCCGTGGAATTGGATGGAAAAAAAAGACATTCACCTTTTACTGAAATGTAGCCTTTCCTTCAATTATTTAGAAGCATTATCCAAGAACAGGTCCATGAGCTTCCCTGGACTGTCCGAGGGGCCATGTTAAGAATGCTCTAGGGAATGAGAGAAGTGCTAGGAGGGGAGGGGAATAAGCATCTATATGATACTTACTGTGTGCCCGGCACTGTGTTAAGTGCTTTGCAATTATCTCATTTGATCCTTACAACAGCCCTGGGACATAGGTGCTGTTATTATGCCCATTTTACAGATGAGGAAACTGAAACAAAGAAGGTTAAGTGACTTGCCCAGGGTCACACAGTAAGGGTGTGGGGCTAGATCTGAACTCAGGTCTTCCTGACTCCAGGCTCCCGGCTCTATCTCCTGTACCACCAGCTGCCTCTGACCTAAGATGGGCATAGCCTGATGGGAATTGGTCTGGTGTAAATAACCATTCCATTATAATTCCAGCATACTCCCAGAATCTCTGACTCAGCTCCTGTGGGCAGGGGTTCTGGGTCCCCTGGGTCACCTCACTCTCCATAGATGGTTCTACATTACTCCCCTTTACAAAATCCTAAGGAGAGAAAGTACCATGAAAGGCACTAGACTGGGACTCTGGGAGGCCTGGGTTCTAATCCTGCCTCAGATACTAGCTTTGTGACCCTGGGCAAATCACCTCAATTTCCTCATTTGTAAAAGTAGGCAGGTAGCCTCTGAGGTCCCTTCCAGATCTAAATCTATGTGCCTGTGAGCCCAGGTGATAATTAAAGGCATTGAATAAAAAGCTTTCCTAGGGGGTTGCATGGCCATTTTTTTTTTTTGGCATCAACAATAAAGAAATGAAGAGGTATTTTTAAAGTGATTATTATGTGCCAAGTTTCAGCAGTTGGGAGTTGGGATGGGGACTCCACCAGCCATTTATTTGACTAGTTTAAAGACCTCCCTGGGGAAGAAACTCTCTACAAATCCAACTACCCTGCAGTTTATAGTCCTGGAGGATTGAGAGGTTAAGGGAGTTGCTCTGAGTCCCCACTGGGATCTGTATCAGAGACAGGACTTGAACCCAGGTCTTCTTGGCTCTCTGGACACTGTGAGGTACAAATATAGACGCAAAGAGACCCCCTGCCTTCTGGGAGCTTGCATTCTAACAGGAAGTGCTAGCCTGAGATGGACACTTTGGTCCTGAAAGTTACCCATGACAGGTGGATAGGGATTGAGGAGCAGGTTAGCACAACCCGTCCAGGGACAGTTACAGAGTTGATTTGGTCATGTAATGTGTAGTGCTTGCTGGTGGTGGTGGTGGGAGGGGGTGGTTCTCAATCTGTTCTCCTATACAGAGGATATACGCTGCTCTCCCTCCCAGGCAGACTGGCTTACTTGCTGTTGCTCATATATCACATCATATCTCTTGCCTTTGCACCTTCCCCTGTGTCTTGGAATGCCCTTTCCTCCCTTCCCCTTCTTACTTTCCATTGCTACTGTTAAAGTTCAGGTCAGGTGCCGTTTCTACGTGAGGCCTCTCCTAATCCCCATCCCCGGCCTCCTAGATATTGGTGTTCTTCCCCATCCCCAAAGCTGCTCTTTATTTTCATTGGAAATATTTTGTATGTGTTTTCTCTGTGCATGTTGCTTCCTCCCAGTGGAACGTAGCCCTTGGACTGTTTGGTCTTTGGCCCCCCAGTGCCTTGGGCAGCGCCTGGCACTAGAGTCCTGATGCTTGACCGCCAGGGCTCATTGAGTTGAGCTGACTGCCTCTCCCCTGTACTCTGTTAGGAAGATCATCAGTAACCTGTTTGTGGGCCGGGCCGGCAGTGCCATGGTGTTGTCAGGCTCCATCGCAGGGCTGGAAGGTGGTTCGCAGCTGGCGCTTCGCAGGGCCACCAGCATGCGAAAGACATTCACCACCGGCGTGGCTGCGGTCAAGAAGAAGTCTCTCTGTATCCAGATCAAGCTCCAGGTGGTGAGTGTGCCCTAGGGCTTTGTCCTTGACCCCTGAGTGTCCAAGGCACCTTCTTCTTCCTCCCCCACCCCTCCCTCCCCCTCCTCCTCTCCTCCCCCCCCCTATTCCTCTTCCTCCCCTTCCTCCACTCCTCCTCCTCTTACTCCCCTTCCTCTTCTTCCCCCTCCTCTTCCTCCTTCTCCTCCCCACTCCTCCCCCTCCTCCTCTTCCTCCTCCTCCTCTTACTTCTCCCCATCCCCATCAGCCCAGCACCCACCCACCCCAGAGTGAGGGGCCTGAGGCTGTCTTGAAGCAGGGGCTCCCCTGGGTCCTAGTCCTTGATGCTCACCCGAGTGACTGTGTCACTCCCCTAGAATACAAGCTTCTCTGCCTGGAGGGGCCTTCTTGCTGTCTTCACACGTGATGCTCAGTTTCCAGCCTTCATGCCTTTGCACGGGCTGTGGCCTGGCAGGCATTCCTTCCCATCTCTGCCCCTTTCAAAGCTCAGCTCAGGTACCACCTTCTGTCTCCATGGGCTCACCGAGCCAGAGAAGGAAGAGACCTCCATCCGGCCAGATGGTCCAACCCCCTCACTTTACAGATAGAGAAACTGAGGGAGACTTGGCCAAGGCCACGCAAGTAGTAAGCCTCAGAGGCAGGATTTGAACCCAGGTCCTCTGACTCTACAATGCCTCCCATCAGACCTTTCCTGATGCTTCATCCTGCCTCAGCTAGACTAGTGTTACTCTACATTCACTTGGCTTATACTTTGTATCATATGCTGAGATAGAATATAAGCTCCTTGAAGGCATTTCTATCTTTGTATCTAAAGTATCTAGCATAGGGTTTAGCGTGTAGGAGGTGCTTAAGAAATACTTGTGATTTGATTGGTTGAAGTTATATCCCAATAGCTGCCTTCTGAGGTGATGACCAAAGCATCTGCTGCCCTCCAGGGAGTGGAGTCCGAGCCTGCTGGGGGCAGGGCTGGTCAATGGTAAAGTCTCAGCAGCGTGGAGCTAGGAGGAGACAGGCTGAGGTTATTTTCCTGCCTTTGCATCTCCTAGCCATGTGTTCCGGGGGCAAGTTCCCGAGGCCTTTCTAGGCCTCAGTTTCCTCATCTGTAAAATGGAGCGTACTCACAACTACCCTTCCCTAGGATTATTGTGAGAATCAAATGAGATAATGAGTAGAGAAGTGCTTTGCAGGCCATACATCACAAATCTTGTTTTCATTCATGTTTTGTTTTGTTTCTATATATCCCAATATCATTTCCAAATACATTTCTTGCCCTCTTCTACCCAGTGAGCCAATCCCTTATAAGGAAGATTTTATTTTATTTTATTTTTTGCTTTTTAGAGAGGGGAGGGCAGGGCAATTGGGGTTAAGTGACTTGCCCAAGGTCACAAGACTAGTAAGTGTTAAGTGTCTGAGGCCGGATTTGAACTCGGTCCTCCCGGCTCCAGGGCCGGTGCTCTATTCATTGCACCACCTAGCTGCCCCTATAAGGAAGATTTTAAAAGAAAGATGAAAAAAAAGAACAGTTCAGCAAAACATTAATTGCGCCTAAGGGTGGATTCCACATTCCATATCATAGCCCACCTCTTCAAAGAGGGGACAGCGAGGAGTCTTCCTGACTCCTTTCTGGGGCCAGGCTTCACCTTTACGATCCTCACACAGTGCGCTGTAACACTGACAAGGTTTTTTTCAGTATACATGGTTGGTGTTATTGTGTGGTTTCTGCTTGCTTTGCCCCGCATCAGTTCAGATAAGTCTCTCCATACTTCTCTGTATTCTTCAGTCATCATTTCTTAGACCATGGTAGTAGTTCCATTATTTTCCTGTGCCACAATTTGCTTAGCCCTTCCCCAGGTGACGGGCACCTTCTCTGTTTCCAGTTCTCCATGACTTCCAGCTAGGGCTACAGAGAGAAAATCAAGATGGTCCTTGTGCCCCAGGAGGCCACATTTTAATTAGGGGAGACAGCCCATAAAGAAGGACTCGTGTTCACATTCCTGTTCACGGCAGATGGAAAGGCCAGGAAGTGTTTGGGTAGGGAAAGCGGTAGATGGCAAGGCCCCCAAGGACCTGGAGGAGCAATGTCAGAGTGGAGGGTCTACAGCTGAGATAGCCCCCCCGAGGGTCAGGTAGGCTCTGAGATCCCTCCAGCAGACACAGGAGCATGGGACCCAGCACCAGTTGTCAGCGCCTGAGGGGCGCCAGACAGTGGGACGCCGAAGACTTGTCTCCCCATTAGATTGTAAGCTCCCTAACTTTTGCCTCTTTTTGTATCCCTGGTCCTTAGTGCAGTGCCTAGAACATAGTAGGCAATTAATAAATGTTGATTGATTGATTCTCCTGGACAGAGGCAAAAGCTGGCCTCCTGGTAGATGATCCCTCTCTTCTTCCCGCCTGCAGGATGCTCTCATTGACACTATCAGGAAATCAAAATTGCACTTTGTTCACTGCTTCCTGCCTGTAGCTGAGGGCTGGGCAGGTGAGCCCCGCTCGGCCTCGTCCCGACGGGTAAGCAGCAGCAGCGAGCTGGACCTGCCTCCTGGGGAGCACTGTGAGGCCGGCCTCCTGCCGCTGCATATCCCCCTGCTCCGGGCCCAGCTCCGCGGCTCTCGTCTTCTGGACGCCCTGCGCATGTATCGCCAAGGTAGGGCCTTTTCTCCTCCTCCGTTCTGTCCTCAGCTCTTCTCTCGGACACCTCCCTCCCCACCTAGTTTTTCCCCTCCTGCTTCCTTTTCCTTCGCTCACTTCCCTACCCTTCTTTCCTTGAGTCTTTCTCTTCTTCCCTCCCCTAGTCCTTCCTCTTCCTCTCTTCCCAGGTCCTAATTCTGCCTCTCTCCCATCCCTCGTTTACTTCCTGGTACCCCTCCTTTTCTGTTTTTCCCTTCCCAGATCCTGTCCCTTCTTTCCCTCTTCCATTTATCCTTCTCCCTGCTAATTCTTTTTTTCCTAATCTCATACCTCATCCCTACCTTGTCCATCCGTGGTAGTTGGAAAGGTTGGTTAGTACTTAAATTCTGACAGGGAAAGCATCAAGGCCTATGGCAAGCCCCCAAGGACCTTGGGGAGCAAAATCAGGACAGATGGTCCTTTGCCAAGAGTATTGTGAGGTTTAGGAAGGAATTGGGTTCTGGGATATTTCCAGCAGAGGTAGAGATGTGTGGGATCAGCATGTATCTGACAGTCGGCATCCTGCTCATGGGGGAACCCTGGTGGCTCCTTCTCTTCCTCCTTCCTTCATGCCTCCTAATCCTACCCCTACTTCCTTATACCCTTCCTTTCCTTTCTTTTTATCTTCCCAGGTCTTTGTTTTCCTCTCCCCCACTTCTGCCTATCCCTCTTTGTCCTCTCTTTCTTCCCTCTTTCCTCATCACACCCACTCCTGTTCCCCTCCCCGTCTCTCCTTCCCTTCTCTCCTATTGTAAAGGGTCAACATCATTCCAAAGCTCAGTAACTTCATTCCAGATTCCCAGTGACAATAGTTCACCCAACTAGGGTACTGTGGATTGACTCTCTCCCTCAAGTCAGTGGGCGTTGGGTCAGATTTTAGCAGAGAATAAGGGGGAACCTGTCTCTAAATAACTAAAATTCCTAAGGAAGGTCAGGTAGATGCTAGCCTGTTTGGTAATCTCTTGGAGTGGTGGGGGGGTAGGTGGGTGGGGAGAATGAAATGAAAGACATTGTTTGTTTGAGGCGTCTTCCTTTTGCCTTTGGTTAGGTCTGAGCCGGCAGGGTGAGTAGGTCCCACATGTCCAAGGCCAAGGTCACCAGCAGCCTTCTGACAACACAGGCTCAGAGCTGTAGAAGTAGAAAGAATGTCAGGGACCATGTGATCCAACCCCCTCATTTACAGAGGCAGAATTTGAGGCCCAGGGAGGCGATGGGACTTGTTTGAGGTCACGCAGGTAGTAACTTCACAAGTGGCCTTTGAACCCACTCACTCCAGGCCGAGGGAGGTGTGGGCATGTCTTTCCACCGCACCATTCATAACCCTCCTCTCAGCAGCCTGGGCCTCAAGACAGGGACTCCCTTTACTGCTCTGAATAAATCATTGATCTGTCCCCATGTCTTCATATGGAGTTGGTGTTTATTATTTCAAAACCAGATTGTTACCGCGCTGAACCAAAATCAATGTACTTTACTCAAACAAGCAGGTCGATGAGGCTGGCGGCAAAGGGGGGCCTCCCTCCTCCCCCCGGGCCTCTCGAACCATCCATCGTGCTGATGATTAATTAAGATGCCCGGCGTCTGCAGCCGCTCTCCCAGCCCATCAATTTAATTGCAATTCAGATACAATCAATAGCTTGCTCCATCCCAGCCCCTCAGAGGACCCTGGCCTCCTGCTTCAGTTATCAGGCACATGCATCAGCCTCATTCCCAAGCTGGATGGCTGCCCAGAGCCGATTGTGAGCACCAGGGCAGCTCACCTGCCTGGGCCCCTGCCCTCCCGTTGGCATCACTCTTGCAGGGTCTGGTTTCCTCCGGGGGCTACATACTCTAACACTGTTCTCCCTTTAGAACCAGTGGAGTCTTGGCTGTGTGACCTTTGGACACTGTATAACTTTTAGGGGTCTTCTTTCTCTCTGCCTCTAATCGGGGCTAAATCCTGAAAAGGAGTGAGAAAGTCAGCATGACCTTTATGGATGAATATTCCACCACTGTTTGGGTTGGCCAGTCTAGGAACCCAAAGCCTCCTGGGAACACCTTCCTGACGCCTAGCTTCAGTCTTTCCTGGTGCCCTGTGTGCATACTACTGCTTAACCTTAGGTCCATGATGTTGTTTTAACAAATATTTTAAATTTAAATATTTTTAATAACTGTATTTCAGTAAGATTGGTTTCCTATGCATTTAAAAGCATTATTCTTGAGGGAGTTTGATTGTGTGACCTCAGAGTACCTATAGAGGCAGAGGGTCTGGGTTCAAATCTTACCCCTGGTACTTGATACCGCTGTGACCTCTCCGGGCCCCAGTTGAGGAGGTTAGACTGGTTGGCCTCTGAGGGCCCTCTCACCTCTAGGCTTATTGCCTCCCACGCCTGGGCACTGCTTCTCTGGCAGGCATAACCTTGATAACAAGCTGGTCCCTATTCTCCTCCATCTAGGTTATCCCGACCATATGGTGTTCTCAGAGTTCCGGCGACGTTTTGACGTCTTGGCACCCCACCTCACCAAGAAGCATGGGCGCAACTACATTGTTGTGGATGAGAAAAGAGTAAATTGTTTCCCTCGTTCTTTCCCTGTCCCCTTTAACGGTATCTCTGACACCCCAGGGCTCGCTTTCCTTCCCAAGGCAGGGGGTCCTGTCTGCTCATCTCTGTTGAAAGAAGGATAGGAGAGCCTTGGGGCTGGCTGCCCAAGGTGCAGGCTGAGCATTTAGTTAGAGGCACAGGGAACAGCATGAGAGAATCTTGTTTTCCCTGGTGGGTACAGTGATGAGGTTGGCCTCTTTTCCTTTGAGATGTGGAAATCCCATTGAAAGTGGGTCGTGCTCTCTCCTGATCAGAACCGCTCTCCCCGATGTCCCGCTGATGTATGACTGCATTCTGTAGGCCTGCCCTGACCATTAGTAGCAAGCAGGACAGTGGTGACTGGCACCCTCCTAGGGGAGGGAGCCTAATGCTTCAGGCCTCTGACACTGGCCTTTGGGGACAGTGAAAGTAGAAGCCCCTTCTGAAGTGGGGTCTTGAAGTGCCCGGCCACATGGAGGGGATCAGATACATAGGCTAGGGGAAAGAACTCAGTGCCTGGCATACAGTAAGTGCTTAATAAATGCTTGTGATTGACTGACTTTGGAGTCAGGTGACCTAGGTTCAGATCTTACCTGTGATACTGACTGCCTCTGTGATCCTGGGCCAATTACTTAACCTCTCAGTCTCCTCCTCTACAAAATGGACCAGATGGTCCCTGAAATCCGTTTCAGCACTCGAGCTAGGATCCTATGACCCTGTCTAGCCATCAAACAGCAATCATTTGCTAAGTCCCTACTGTGTGCCCGGCTTTGGGCTAAAATGGGTGCACAAAGAAATGCAAAAGCTGGTTCCTGCCCTCCAAGGAGCACCGCCACTTCTGGCTGGGAGGCACCAGTGGGGGCTTCCCAAGGCTGGTCCCTTGCAGACTCTGATGGCAGACTTACCATGAAGGCTGGCCTTCAGCTTCATTCTCCCTAACGGTCTTTGACGGGCCCTGTGTTTAGAAGACAAAAAGTCCCATCTCTCTGCCCATCTTCACACCCCCATCCCCCAGCCTTCTTTTGCTGGCAGAGCCCCTTCCTTCCCAGAGTGGGGGGGTCAGGGGCTGGCTACCCTCATTGCTGCCATGCTCTCTTTCCAGGCTGTAGAGGAATTATTGGAGTCCTTGGACCTGGAGAAAAGCAGCTGGTACATGGGCCTGAGTCGGGTAAGCTGATCCTGGAAGGCTGATAAGCTGTTCCTGTTCTCTGCACCCTCCCTTCCTCCCCCTTGGCCATCCCTCCTCGCCTGAGCTCGCCCTGTCCTCAGGAGTGCCCAGGGAGTAGCTGCCACGTCCTGCCCTTACGATTCCTTCCTCGACTCTCAGCCACCCATCTCTAAATAACTGGATTATCTGGTGCCTTGAGAGCAGTCTGTGATGTCAGGAGGGAGTGGGCACAGGGAGACCTTGAACCTGGGCCGAGACATTAGGCAGAAGATGGAGGAGAGGCTGGGCTCGGGAAAAGGGGAAGAGGGTGACAGCATGGTGCCCGGGAGGACAAAGCCCTCTTTGCCTGAGCTGGCTGGGCACCATAGTTGCCGGGGTCCCACAAGCAGGCGGGACAGGAAGAAGCCTGTACGGCTGCCTTCCCACAGGCTGAATTCCTCATGTGAATGGAACGTGTTGGATAAAAGGCCAGGCACACCCGCCCCCGGGTGCCAGTCTGCCGCCTTCCCTCCTCATCAGAGAACCAGCTGCCTGCCCCTCACCTAATACTGACCTGCCTGTCATCCTCCAAGTACGTAGGTCAGGGGGCTGGGGGAAGGAGGTAGAAAGGCCAGGAGCCAGAGGAAGAGGGGCCAAGGACCACCTTCTCCAGGGCCCAGGGGGAAGAAATTCCTGGCCCGGGATCTTTCCAGGCCAGAGGGTGGCACTGAGGGGAATAGTAATGAAGAAGCTTGGCAAGGAGGTTTTCTGTGTGTCTGTGAGTGTGTGTGGGGGTCCCTTCTCTGGTTTTGGCTTTTTCTCTCACTATCACCCTGTTTTATTCCCTCTTTCTCCTTCTCTGTCTCTATCTCTGCCTCTCTGTCTCTGTCTCTGTCTCTATCTCTGCCTCTCTGCCTCTCTGTCTCTATCTCTGCCTCTCTCTCTCATTTTTCCTGTTGGTATCAGTCCCCATCAGTCTCTTTCATTTTCTGTCTTCATTGTTTTATGGGCTTTTCTTTCTGTGTTTCCGCCTTATTCTCTCTCCTTCCCCTCTCTGTCATGTCGCTCTCATTCTGTCTCTCTCTCTCATTGTTCTCTTTTTGCTCATTATACTTGTTGTCTCTGGTTTTGTGTCTCTGTCTTGGCCTCCCTTTCTTTATTTTTGTTCTCTCCCCTCCCCCCTTCTCTCTCTCTCTCTCTCTCTCTCTCTCTCTCTCTCTCTCTCTCTCCTTCCCTCTCTCCCTCCCTCCTTAGTGTTCTTAGGTGTTCTTGGCACCAAGGATCTTGCTGAAATAATTTGGTTTTTCCTCGAAGTAGGTCATGTCCCATTCAGTGGTGATTCTCCTCAAAGGGTGTAACAGGCAGGCTTGCTGAGATTTGAGGCTTGGCAGGAGGTGGGGGGAATGTTTCTGTGGGTCAGGTAACAGGTTTCCAAGCATGTCCAAAGCCTCCCGGAGCCTCTCCAAGCCAGTCCCCTTCTGGACAGTCTTCTCGGGCCCCAGTACTGTTCTGAGCAATGCTAGCTCCTTTGGCTGAGACAGACAAGCCCTAGTACCTGCTCCTGCCCTCAGGCCCAGCTGGAGGTCAGGCCTGGGATTTTCAGGGCTCTTGTTGTTTGGGGATGAGTGATATAGGCCTAATTTGATTCAGTTTACCAAGGACCTCCTGTATGCAGAGATCTGCTGTGCCATAATGGGAAGAGGCTAGTTGGCAGAGCATTGGTGCCATACATGGTCAGCTTGCTACTCTAGGGAAAGGGTTCCAGACCCCTCAGGCAGGCTGACCAAACCTATGGACCCCTTCCCAGAATAATATTTTTAAATGCATAAAATAAAATGCATAGAATTACGAAGGAAACCAATTAGATTGAAATATAGTTATCAAATTAAAGTTCATGGATTCCCCAGTTAAAACCCTCTGCTTTAGGGGTTCTAGGCTTCTGGCCCTCATCTCTAAACTGATCATCATTACATTTCTCAGCCTTAAGACTTGGGGTCTTTTCTGCTGTATTTCTTCTCTCCTCCAGGGATTCCTTCCTCTCTCTCTCTCTCTCTGTCTCTCTGTGTTCCCCCACCCTCGCCTTGCCTGCTTAAGTTAGCTAGGAATTCTGCCCAGGTGTGACTGCCTGGTCCCTGGGGAGCATCACAAGGGTGTTTTATCACTCCCGGCCCCTTGTGGCAGAATCTCCGTCTCTTCTTGGCTTAAACCCAGAGGGTGTCCCAGGAGCTTAAATCCAGGTGTGCTGCTGAAGGGAGAAGGGCCTGAGGACCGAGTTTGTCTGTGACTCTCAGCTGCCCTGGGGAAGGAGGTTTTGATGGATATTCCAGAGGCAACATTTCCTCCACAGAAAACTTTACTCTGTATAGATGGAGGGGGAAGAAAGGCAGGAGAAGTGGAGAGGCAGAAGCCTTAGGCACAGTCCATCTCCCTGTCCTTTCTTAGAGAAGAATCAATTAATCAATTCTCAGGTATTGATTAAGCCAAAATTAAGCAGTCCCTGCCCTTGAGGGGCTTATATTCTAACGAGAGAGACAAGGGCATATATAAGCACATACAGAAGAATGAGAGGGAACAAATCAAAATAGATACTGGATGTTAATCCAGGGGCATTTGGGGGCACAGCTTCATGGAGGAAGCCAGCTCTTGGATCACTGTGGCTAGTGTTGGCCACTCTGCACCGTCCACATTACCCACATGCCCTGCAGAGAGGAAGTTAGCGACTTTAGGGCAGCTTTATTTTGAAGATGAAAGCCAAGAGGGTCCTGACTGAATTGTTTTCCTTTCTGATTCTCCTTCTCCCCCTCAAAGAAGGCACTGGTTCCAGCCAGGTCCAGCATGATAGAGTGAGGGGTGAGACAGGGAGTGGGGGGCGCCTGCTGGGCTGGTGCCTCTTATGTCTACCCTCCAGCCCCAAACCTGTAAGACAGGTCCCTTGCCTAAGCCAGCCACCACCCACCCCACTGGCTTTACCACCAAAGAGAGGAAGCTTGGGTGTGGGGAGGGGTGGGGGACTGAGGGCTGGGGCGTCACCACATGAAAGAGGAGGCTGAGTGAGGAGAGGTGGGGCCAGGGGTGGGGCCAGGGCCCTTCTGTTCTCTCTCCCCTCCTCTCCTCATTATTTTTCCTATATAGCCCTATGTCCTAGCACAGCTCTGAATTCTAATGTAGCCACTGTGAAAGGAGGGAGCTGGGGTCCCCTCCTGAGATAGTCCTACAGTAATCATCACTCCCAATCTTGACCACCAAGGTGGGAAGCCAGAGGCTGAACTTTCTGGGGGAGGAGGCAGGAATGGCCTGGAACCCTTTGGCATTTTCAACTGGATGGCTGATAGGAAATGCCACCTCAGCAGCCCCCTCTTTGGCCCAGCCACCACTGGTTTTGATGCCTCCATGTTCCGTCTCTTGTCCGTTTCTCTCTACTGCATCCATCTTGAGAACTGTGGGGCTTCTCTTGGCCTGCATGTGCCCTTCCCTTCTTCTGTCCCCACCACTTTATTTCTGGTTCTCCCCCACATGTGACTTTTGCTGGCTCATAGAGGGAGCCTCTCACTTCATAGATGCTCCAGGCTCTGTTCCCTGGTTCTTCATGTCCTGCTGACCACTCAGGCCTCACTCCCTGCCTACATCTGGTTCTTCCTTCCCACAGGTATTTTTCCGGGCAGGCACCTTGGCCCAGCTGGAGGAGCAGAGGGATGAACAGACAAGCAAGAACTTGACCCTCTTCCAGGCAGCGTGCCGCGGTTACTTGGCCCGCCAGCACTTCCAGAAGAGAAAGGTACCCCCCCCCCCGGGGCAGACCCTCGCACCTCCATCTGGCCACTGTCCTGGCTCCAGACACTTGTCTATGGCTCGTTCCCCGGGTTTGGGGGGGGAGGTATAGTGAGAACTTGGGGGAAAGATGTACAAAGGACCAAGAAGTGGGCCTTGGGGCTGGACAGTGTGCAGGAGGTGAGCCAAGGCATTCCCAATTGCATTAATCCCTAGGGGGTAGGGAATGCGCATCTTAGCAGATTGAGAGATGGCAGGGACCTCAGAGATCATACCATCCCTCATTTTATAGACATGGAATGTCCTAGACACAGGAAGGGACTTGTTCAAAGTGACATGGGTGGGATTCAAACTCAGGTCCTTTGGCTCCAAATCTCTTAGTCTTGTCACTGTCTCTCCTGTGGCTTCCTCAGCAGCCACCTAGGATGAGTGCCAGTGAACGTCTCAAGTGCTTGGGGTATCCTTGCCTAGAGAAGGCGGCGTGGTCCCCGGGAGAGGGGTACCTTGGGGGTTAGGGCTGGGTCGGGCTCTGGCTCCTGGGATTTTCCATGAAGATTAAGGAGCTGTGTCAGGGGCTCCTTTTCCTATTAGCACGTCCATAAAGCAGCAGGCACCAACGCCTCTTGTGTTTCAGCAAGATTAGGTTTTATGGTACATCCAGGCCAGAGTAGGAGGAAAAACCAAACGGCCAATAAAGCAGATGAAATTAGTCCTGATGGGAGCAGGACAGAGGGCTCCCGAGGTGGGGGTCAGGCCTCACTCTCTTACGGGCCGGGGGCAGCAACCAGAGAAAGAGCCATGTTGGGAAAACCAAGTGGATTGACACCCCCCCCCCCAGTTGGTAGGATCCTGGGTCTGGAGTGGGAGGGAATGGGACAGATAAGGCAACAAGGCCCTGGGAGGTTGAGGAACAAGCCCCCCTCATCTGACAGATGAGGAAACGGAGGCCCAGAGGAATGAGTTGGGTAGCTTGCCCAAGGTTATCCAGGTAGTAAGCATCAGACGTGGAAATTCGAACCCAGTGTCTCTAATACTTACCAGCTGTGTGCCCTTGGGCAAGACAGTGGGCCTCTCTGACCCCAGGTTCCTTCTGGGACCATAACACTCAGGGTTTTCCAAGCCTTAAAATGCCAGGTAAGTGAGAGCTTCTGTGATTACAGATCCAAGACCTGGCCATTCGCTGTGTCCAGAAGAACATTAAAAAGAACCAAGGGGTGAAGGACTGGCCGTGGTGGCGACTTTTCACGGCGGTGCGGCCTCTCGTCGAGGTGCAGCTGTCCGAGGAGCAGATCCGCGGCAAGGACGTGAGTCGGTGGGAGCTCCGGGCTCCTGTAGGGTTGGCCCTGGAGGGGGCTTGGAGGCCATCTCATCCCCACCCGTCATTTTATGATTATATTTCAAAATTCATTTTATTATTTCAATGAACAACAAGCATTTTCTCTCTTTCTGATCTCCTCCCCTCAAAAAAACCTAATAACAAATGTGTGCAAAGCAACCACGTCCTCCCATTGGCCACATCCATCCCACCACCTCCTCTTACAGAGGAACCACCTGAGGCCCAGACACTCACCCAGTGCTAGAGAGTTAGAGTTAGAGTTAGAGCTGGGCTTTGAGCCCGAGTCCTCTCTGCTGCCCCAGAGGCTCAGGCACCTGCTCTCAGGGTGTGCCAGGCTGCTCCCAAGGGCTCCCCTGATCAGGGCTCAGGAACCTGCTCTCAGAGTGTGCCGGGCTGCTCCCAAGGGCTCGCCTGATCAGGGTTCAGGCCCACATGCTCCACAGAAGTAAAAGGTGCCCACCCACTGAATGGGGCATGTCTGTCTCTCTTATCAGGAGCCTGGACTTGTCCCCTCTGTCCACAGCTTTACTTGCTTGTGGTTGGGCAGTATTAGGAAATGGATACCAGAGTGAGGGTGGGCTGGCTGTGCCTCCCAGAAGCAGTGGATGGGAGTAGGGGGAGGTGCTCCCGAGTCTGCTTCCAGACACCCCCTCCTGGCCTTTCTATCCAGAGAGTCTCCCCAGAGCCACAACTGAGGCATCGGTTTGTTTTCTAGAGCAAGCTTGGTTTGTGCCCCAGAGTCCCTGCAATGGTTCCCCAGACCAACAGTCATTGACCCTTGGATGGTCATTGGTTTAGTGCTAGGTCATCTAGTCCACACACCCTCACTTTTCAGAGGGGAAAACTGAGGACCTGAGAAGTGATTTGCCTGAGGTCGCACTGTAAGTGTCAGAGACCAGATCTGAACCCAGGCCTTAGACTCCCTGCATAGCGTCCTCAAAGAGACAACCTCACTGCCATCTTTGTATGGCCGGTGCCTAACTGATGCATGGCACACAGGGGACGCTTAATAAATGAGCCCAACTGGTCGATTGTTCTGTTTCTAGGAGGAAATTCAGCAGCTCCGGAGCAAGCTTGAGAAGGTGGAAAAGGAACGCAATGAGCTTCGGCTCAACAGCGACCGGCTGGAGACGCGGGTGAGCGGCATCCTCAACCTTTGGCCAGCAGGGACCACTTGCTGGAGACAGGAGGCCCCGTCCCTCTGTCCGCCTGGGGCGGGGGGGGGGGGCGTGGGAGGCCTCCCTCTGTGACCCGAGAGCAGCCTGGCCCAGGTGGCGTTGCTGGGTGGCGGTCTCCAGGTGGGAGAGCGGTTGGCATGACTTGTCTCTTCCCCCAGATCTCAGAACTGACATCAGAGTTGGCGGATGAGCGAAACACCGGAGAGTCGGCTTCCCAGCTCCTGGATGCCGAGGCAGCCGAGAGGCTCCGGGCGGAGAAGGAGATGAAGGAGCTGCAGGTGAGGAGGAGGGCACAGGGGGAGCAGGATTAGGGCACCCGGTGGAGGAAGCCGCCAGCGCCTTGTCCCCTTGCCTATCCACCATTCAAGCTTTGGAACAAGCAGGTCAGGCGCAGGCTGGGCTGTCCACTGGTGGTGGGTGCCGATGGAGGGGTCCTTCTCCTGAGTGCCCTCGCCCTCCCACCCTGCAGACCCAGTATGACGCCCTGAAGAAGCAGATGGAGGCCATGGAGATTGAGGTGATGGAAGCCAGGCTGATCCGTGCCACTGAACTCAATGGGGAGATGGATGAGGATGACTCAGGTGAGGGGAGTGGGTGTGGCAGGGCCCCACCGTGGGTGCCTGTGTGCCCCTGAGCAGGGTGTGACCCGTCCAGTAAGGGGGACTGGATCCTCCTGGGGGGTCCTCCAGCTGGCCCCAGGGGGCTCAGGATGGACTTCAGGAAGTCTGTGAACTTGCATGGGGGAAATGACCTTTTTAAAAACTACCTCTACCAAAAACTGAGCATTGCCTTCAACTACTTAAAAATATTATTTTGAGGAGTCTGTAGGTTTCACTCGACTGCCCAAGGGAACGATCCCACTGTGAAATTTCATTCCAAGCCCTATGATCTCGCCCTTTAGTCAGGCTTGGGGGCAGGGGGCGGTATAGGAGGAGCTGCCCTGCTTGTGTCCCCAGCCCCAAAGCTCCTCCTGCTTCATCCTTCACTTTGTCATGGGCTCAGCTCTCCCCAGCCCCACTCTCCCTCCCTGAGGGTTCCCAGCCCTTCAGCCTGGCCCATACCCCACATGTAGGTGGGGAGTGGCGCCTTAAATACGAGCGGGCGGTGCGAGAGGTCGACTTCACCAAGAAGCGGCTGCAGCAGGAGTTTGAGGACAAGCTTGAGGCAGAGCAGCAGAGTAAGAGACAGCTGGAGAGGAAGGTGAGCATGGGGGGCCTCAGGTGCCCCGGGGCCAGGGGGACCCTCCTTCCTGCTCAGTGACTTTTCTGGAGGGGTCCTGGTGTTAATGCTGGGGTTTGGTCCCTGGAGGGGCCCGAGATTTTGAGTTGGAAGGAACCAGAGGCCATCTAGTCCAAACACCCTTATTTAAAGATGAAGGAACTGAGGTCCAGAGAGGTTAAATAGTTGACTTGTCCAAGGTCACACAGGCAGGAAACATCAGAGGCATGATCTGGCCCTTGATTCCAAAGCCAGTGGTTTTCCACTGTCTCACATGGCCTATTTCCTGATCCTAATTCCCTGACTTTTGATCCCAAAGCTTCTTTCTTCCCCACCTGGTGGTGAGTGATAACCCAGTGAATGCAAACTCACCTAGACCAGTAGACGGCAGCCTGAGCCAGACCAGACCAAGCTCCACATTCCACCCGGCCAGTTCACCCAGCCAGCTTCCCTTTGGCGTTGCTGCAGAGCTCACGCCCCTCCGATCCCCATCCCCCCCCCCCCCCCTTCCCCACTCCTGCTTTGGGCATGAGAAGCAAAGTGGCATTGCTGTGGCTTCTGGAGAGGGCCGTCCACCAACTCCTTCACTCGACTCCCTGTACCCCCCAGAGAGCTCTGCCCTGACCACCCCTCAATCCGCTCCACGTGTGGTGCCTCCCCTGCTAGAATGGAAGATCCTCCAGGCCAGGGGCTGGATCACTTTGTCTCTATATCCTCAATGCACTATCCTTAATCATTAGTGCTTAAACAGTGTGCTTTCCCTTCCCTCCCTTCCTTCATTCCTCCCTCTCTCCCTCCCTTCTTTCACTCCCTCTCTCTTTCCTTCCTTCCTTCCTTCCTTCCTTCCTTCCTTCCTTCCTTCCTTCCTTCCTTCCTTCCTTCCTTCCTTCCTTCCTCCCTTCCTCCCTCCCTCCCTCCCTCCCTCCCT
>NW_027185798.1:21676020-21676616 GCF_028583685.1 Petaurus breviceps papuanus
CCCTCCCTCTCCCTCCCTCCCTCTCTCCCTCCCTTCCTTTGACTCATCCTTTTTCCCCTCTTCTCAAGCATTCTAGAGCTATTTCTTTTTTCATTGTTTTAATTTCACTTAAGAAAATCCTCTTTTCTTCCCCTCTCAAGTTTGCAAGATCATTTCCCTAGTCAGCGGTGCCCAGGGCAGGTCTCAGTCTGTGCCTGGAGTCAGTCACTTCTCCATTTCTGTTCCATTAAGTTATGTTCTTGCCTTTAGCCTGCACGCCGCCCCCCCCCCCCCCCCCCTTCTCCCCACCCCCCCCCCCCCTCCTTTCCTTCCCCGTGTTCTATAGTCCTCCTCTCCCTGCTTCTCCTCCTTACCTGAACCTACGCAAGCTCTCTCCTTGCCTCCCTCCGTCTCCTCTCTCATGCCCTCCCTTTCTCCTTTCTCTTTTCTTCCCCTCTCTTCTCTCTGTCCTCTCTGTCTCTGTCTCCTGCTTCTCTCTCTTCTACCTCTCTCCTTTCCTCCATCTCTCTCCCCTTCTCACTCCCTCCCTCTCTTCTTCCTTCCCTCTCTCCCTTCTCTCCTTAGCTCCCTCTTTTTGTCTTCTCCGTCTCTGTCTC
>NW_027185798.1:21676626-21677123 GCF_028583685.1 Petaurus breviceps papuanus
CTCTCTCCTTTTCTCTCCCTCCTCCTCTCTCTGTTCTCTCTGTCTCCCTCTCCTCTCTCTCTCCCTCTCCTTCCCTCCTTCTCTCCCTCTTCTCTCTCCTTCCCCATCTTCTCTCTTTCCTTCTCCCTTTCCGTCCTTCCCTCTCTTCCTCCCTCTCTTTCATATTCTTCCTTCTTCTCTCTCCTACCCTCCCTCCTTCTCTCCCTCCTTCCCTCCTCTCTCCTTTCTTCCCCCCTCCTCTCCTTCCCTCCCTTTCTCTCCCTCCCTCCTCACTTTCTTCTTCCCTCTCTTTTCACTTCCTTCCTTTCTACCTCTTTCCTTCTTCCCTCCTTCTCTCCCTCCCTCCTCTCTCTCCTTCCTCCCTACTTCTCTCCCTCCCTCCTCTCTCTCTCTCCTTCCCTCTTTCTCTCCCTCCTCTCTCTCCTTCCTCCCTCCTTCTCTTTCCTTCCTCCTCTCTCTCCTTCCCTCTTTCTCTCCCTCCTCTCTCTCCTTGTTCC
>NW_027185798.1:21677133-21683068 GCF_028583685.1 Petaurus breviceps papuanus
CTCTCCTTGCTCCCTCCTTCTCTTTCCTTCCCTCCTCTCTCTCCTTCTCTCTTTCCTCTTTCTCTCCACCCCCCTCCCACTAGACCCCCACATCCTGCTCCATTGCTCCCTGGCCCCTCTCCCACGGCCCTTGAGTTGCCCTGACTCCCTCCCCCCTCTCTGCCTTGGCTCCTTAGCTGGTGGACCTGCAGGCCGACAGTGACGAGAGCCAGCGCACCCACCAGCAGCTCAAGAAGAAGTGCCAGCGGCTGACGGCAGAGCTGCAGGACACCCGGCTGCACCTGGAAGGCCAGCAGGTCCGCAACCATGAGCTGGAGAAGAAGCAGAGAAGGTAGGTGAGATGGACCCACTTGGGCCTCCCCGGCTTCCACGTGCTCCTGCCTTTCCTTTCTCTCTCAGCATCTGAGGGAGCCAAGGCAGGGACACCCTGAGCCCCTCATGCTGAGAGATCCCCTGATACACTGAACTGGGCCCCACAAATGCACCTCTCCCCACCCTGGACTGGGAAGAAAAGAAGGGAGTACACAAGCTTGACTTCTCCTGACATGCCAGGTGTCAGGCGAGGGGCAAGTTCCACTCCTGCAGTGGGCCTTCGGAATAAACCCAGGGCAAGACCTGGGTAGCCACACCAGGTCGACAGCCTGCTGTGGCCACTCTGGGCTCCCACTCTTCACCACGCCGCCGCCGGGGCAGTCATTGAACCCAGAAGGAAGGAGCAGCAGCTGAGGACTCCCCAGGATCCAGGCTCTCCCCTTCCCTGAAACCCACCCAGCCCTCCTCCCTCATGCCTGAAAGCTCCCATTCCCTTTCACTCAGCTTTCCTCAGTTACACAAACACACAAACACACCCTCCTGACTCTGATGTCGTTAAACTGCAGAGCTAGAGATACTGCCAGCTCATTATGGTAATGACACAAAGGAGGGGGGCCACAGCCCTCACTGGAGGAAATCCAATCTAAATTAATTTCCCTAGTGGGGGCTTCTTCATTAGGAGAGGAGGGAAAGCTTAGGAGCCTGTGCCCCCCGGGGAGGATGGGGAGCCCCAGGGGGGTGAGAACAGATCCCAGCTCCATTGGGATGGCCAGAAGATGTCCCTCCACCAGTGCCAAAGGGCTTGTGCCACCTGGGCACACCTTCCTCTTGCTGGCCTGCTGACCAGGTCATGCCTCTGAGATTTCTAGTAAGAACAGTGCTCACCAAGTGGGGGGAGCTGTGGAAAGGGCCCTCTTAGAGCTCACCATTGATGCAGCTGGACCTTCTAGGCCTGAGTTCTAGGGGACTGATGGGGGTTGTGGGTGGGTGGTCTTATTCCCCCTTAGATCCCTCCCGCTCCTTTCCCCCCAGCAGCCTCCATGACCCATCATCTCCCCAGATGCTGGCATCCTCAGCAGGACTAGTCTCAGAACTCCCCTGCTCCCTTTTCCCTGAGCCCCCCTGGGTGATTGCACCAGCCCAGGCTACCGAGCTCCCTGCTGGGCACCTTATTAGGTCTGGATACCCAGAGTTTGTGGAGGGGGTGGGAGAGCATTTCATTTTTCCACGGGGCTGCCTGATTAGCTATTCAGAGAAGGTATTAAGAGGAATTTCAGCAATTTGCTCGTTATTTAGGGTCTCTGGGCGGGAAATGAAAGCCTTGAGTGAAGGAGTAAAGAGAGAGGGCCCCCCAACTGTGTGCCCAGCAGGGAGACAGGGGAGGGGAAAGCAGCAGCCTAGGGAGGGAGTGCAGTGCGGGGTGGGGCCTGGGCTGTCTCCAGCTGCTCCTGGGGTGGGCGTGTCTGCTCCCAGAGGTCAGAGCAAGCAGGCCATGCTGCTTGTGCCACCAGCTTAGCCAGGGCCTGGTCCTGGGGCCCCCTTGTTTTACAGATGAGGAAACTGAGGCCCAGAGAGATTAAACAACTAGTGTCTTAGATTGGATCTGAACACAGATGCCAAGCTGCATCTCAGTTGAAAGCCCTAGGAAGAAGGGTTGGACGAGCCTCTTGTGCTTCCTTATGTCCAGGAGGCAGAGCAAATGACCCAAGCCCTGACTGCCCCAGGGAAGGGCCACAGCTTGACCTGGGATCCCTATCTACCCCCCAAATATCTTTTTCTTTTCCCAGGCAATTAGGGTTAAGTCACTTGCCCAGGGTCACATAGCTAGTAACTGTCTGAGGCCAGATTTGAACTCAGGTCTTCCTGACTCCAGAGCTGGTGCTCTATCCACTGTGCCACCTTAGCTGTCCCTGCCTGCAAGTATCAAAGAGACAGTACAGTGTATTACAAAAAGGACTGGCTTTGGAGTCAGAGGAACTGAGTTCAAATCCCACCACCTGTGTGGCCTTGAGCAAATCACTTAATTTCCCTGAGTCTGTTTCCTCCCCCTGTAAATTGAGGGGGTTGGACTAGGTGGTCTCTGAGGTAATCTTCAGCTCAAGAGTCAGCTTTCTGCCGGGATTCTCTGCACTGTTTCCTTGCCCACAGCTCCCTAGTCATCCCTGGAGGTAGCAGAGCAGAAGTCTGTCCCCTCAGTCTGATGGGCTACACTGCCATGTGTTCTGTCCTATCCCAGGTTTGACAGTGAGCTCTCCCAGGCTCACGAGGAGACCCAGCGGGAGAAGCTCCAGCGGGAAAAGCTGCACCGGGAGAAAGATGCCCTCCTGGCTGAAGTCTTCAGCTTGAAGCAGCAGATGGAGGTGAGCATGGGCTCTGAGCCCCCAGCGGTGTCCCCAACTCACTCACCGCCCCCATCCCCGGCTGATGTGTTTTCTTCTCTCACTCTAGGAAAAAGACATGGACATTGCTGGCTTCACGCAGAAGGTGGTCTCCCTGGAGGCCGAGCTCCAGGACATCTCTTCTCAGGAGTCCAAGGATGAAGCCTCTCTGGCCAAGATCAAGAAGCAGCTCCGGGACCTGGAAGCCAAGACCAAAGATCAGGAAGAGGAGCTGGACGAACAGGCGGGGACCATCCAGATGCTGGAGCAGGTGAGGGGGGCAAGGCACTGATAGAGAAGGAGCTGAAGGAAGGAGAACAGCACTTACTAAGGGCTTCCTCTGTACCGTGCATGGCGCTAAGCTCTGATCCTCACAGCACCCCCTGCGAGGTAGGTGCTAACGTCATCCTCGTTTGCACTCAAGGAAGCTTGAGGCCCAGAGAGGGCAGGTGACTTGCCCAGGGTCACACAGCTAGTAAGTGACAAGGGTGGGCTTCAAACCCAGTTCTTCCTCAATCCCACAAGTGGTGGGACTCAACGCCCGCTGCCCCACATTGCCTCTGATGCTTCCGTTGTCTGCATCTCCTCACCCAGGTTGGTAGGGGAGAAAGGGACTCATTTTAACCCTGCTTACAAAACCCTGCTAGATACCTGTGGGAGGCAGCAAACTCTTTTCTTTCTTTTTTTTTTTTTAAATTAATATCTTCCATTTTCCCATCACCTACATTTCCCAATGTCTTTCCTTGTCTTCCCCAGCTGGATAGCTAGCTCTTTTTTCTTCTTTTTTTGGGGGGGGAGGCAATCAGGGTTAAGTGACTTGCCTAAGGTCACACAACTAGTAAATGTAGGAGGCTGGATTTGAACTCAGATTTCACTGATTCTGGGTCCAATACACTGCTTCACCTAGTTGCCCAGGTCGTCAGGGAATTTTGTGAGAGGCCCAAGGCATAAATACTAGCCTTCTCACCCAGCCTAGAGAACCACAGATGCCCTCTTTCTGAACAGGAGCCATGACCCCAAGAAGGTGAAGCCCTCTTCTCTAATAGCCTACCCTTCCATATTTGATCTCCCTGGTGTAAGCCCACCTAGGCTTCTCTGTAGTGGGCCAGTCACCACCCAGCAAGGGCATTCTCCTCATCCAGAAAGGCCAGCCACCCAATGGAGTCCACGAGAGAAGGAGATGGGATTAAAGGGGAGCCAGCTGATTTGGGGGGAGGTGCTGGACAGTTACCTCTGGAGCAAGCCTAGGATACTACCTGCTAGTTGAGTGCTAAACTCATGAGCTCTGCCGTCCAGTTCTCCCCGGGGAAACTCTGTCTCCCATCTCGGCACCTTTGCACAGGCTGTGCCCCAGTGCACTCCATGCTCACCTTCCCATCTTAGAATCCCCAGTTTCTTTCAAAACTCAGCTCAAGTGACTCTTCCTCCACGAGACCTTTCTTGACCCCAGCTACTCCCCCCGCCTTCCAAAAAAACCCTTCTCTTATTTATTTGTACAGATTTTCTATCTACTTGTATAAGCATCTCTGATGGGCAGTGTAGCACAGTAGAGGGAGCTGGCCCCAGAGGCAGAAAGGCCTGCACTCAAGTCCCAAGCTAGCACCCTCAGGCTGAGTGACCCTTGGCAAGTCACTTCTTGTCTTATTGCCTGAGGTAGCTTGCAGAAGCAGAACTGGGGCCAGTCTGCCTTAGAGAGGGCACCAGTGAAATCAGGCGTGGGTCCAGAATGCGGGGACTTGTTACCAGGAAAATCTGGGAGCCGGAAGATAAAATATCGCCACAAAAACCCATTTTGAAAAGAAGACTGTGGTAGAGTGTAAGCCCTTGGAGGACAGGGATGGTGGCATTATTGTCACTGCTTTCCCAAGATCTCCCACCCTGCCTGACATACAGTAGGTGCTTAATGAGTGCTCCTTGCTTGATTGATTTGTGTTGGGCTGTTCCCCTGTGCCTCCAGGCCAAGCTTCGCCTGGAGATGGAGATGGAACGGACCAGGCAGACTCACTCTAAGGAGATCGAGGGCCGTGATGAGGAGGTGGAAGAGGTCCGCCAGTCCTGCCAGAAGAAGGTGAGGACATGTGCGCGGCACACCTGCTGCCAGGACTTGGCTCCCCGCCCTCCCCCATTCTCCCCTGACTTTGGGCACTTGTGCTCCAAGCCTTTGGGGACAGTCACCCAGCTACACCCCCTCCGCCCTCCCCAGAATAACCAGGCCTGGCATCGTGGGGTCCTCCGCAGACCACTCTTTGTGACCTTTGTAGAAGATCACGATCAAGGGATTCCTCGTCCTTCAGGGCTGCCTATGCCGCCAGCGGCCTTAGCTGTCTGTGCCAGCCAGGCATCCACTGACCCAGCTCACCTTCCTGTTGCTCTGGGGCGATCCTTGGAGGAGGAGGAGGAGGGGGTTGGGGACTGCCCTTGGCCCCGATGGCCTCTGGGACTCCCTAATAGTTCTCGGGCATGTCCTCCTGCTGTCCACTTTGGGTGGCCTTTGGTGTGCTGTCCCCAGCCTCCAGGCGTATGATAATGCTCTAGAGCTGAAAGGGACCTCAGAGATCACCTAATCCAGCCCCCTTAGCTTTACAGATAAGGAAACTGAGGCCCAGAGAGGTTGTCCTAGAGGGGCACTGAGAGCCACAGTTGTTCAGAGCCTGTGTGCCCAGGCCCGTTCTAACCCCGTCTGTTTCCCCTCGTGTAGAAGGAGCTCGGGGATAGTGGGGGGTGCCACAATACCTCCCCTTTGGATGTGCTGCTGGGTACCGGGGCAGCCCATGTTTTCTTTCACCCGTGGCTTTAGCTGAAGCAGATGGAAGCACAGCTGGAGGAGGAGTATGAGGACAAGCAGAAGGTTCTGCGGGAGAAGAGGGAGCTGGAGGGCAAGCTCACTGCCCTGAGTGACCAGGTGGGTGGGCTGGGGCGGGCTGGGAGGCCTGGCCACACATCCTCCAAGTGGCACGGGCCATTTTGGGTCATGGAGGTTGGAGGGCTGGGCCAAGCCCCTCAACCACGGATGGCCCCAAGAGGGGCTCTGCTCACCTGGGCAGGGCTGGTCATGAGTCATCAAAGGGCTATGTCAGGGATGAAATGGGGGGGGTGGGGGGGGTGGAGAGAGACAGAGAGAGGAGACAGAGAGAGAGGACAGGGAGAGATAGAGAGAGAAGGAGACAGAGAGAGAGAGACAAGGAGACAGAGAGAGATAGAGGACAGGGAGAGACAGAGGAGAGACAGAGAGAGAAGGAGACAGA
>NW_027185798.1:21683078-21726237 GCF_028583685.1 Petaurus breviceps papuanus
GAGAGACAGAGGAGAGACAGAGAGAGAAGGAGACAGAGAGACAGAGAGAGAGGACAGGGAGAGATAGAGAAGGAGACAGAGAGAGATAGAGGACAGGGAGAGACAGAGGAGAGACAGAGAGAGAGGACAGGGAGACACAGAGAGAGAGATAAAGGACAGGGAGAGACAAAGGGGGGAGAGAGAGGGAGGGAGGGAGAGAGGAGACAGAGAGAGAAGGACAGAGACAGGGAGAGGGAGTAAGAAGGAGAGGGAGGGAGAGACAGAGAGAGAGGGAGTAAGAAGGAGAGGGAGGGAGAGACAGAGAGAGAGGGAGAGAGAAGGAGAGGGAGGAAGAGAGGAAGAGAGACAGAAGAGAGAGAGATGGGTAGATGGATAGATATACAGGAAAAGAGAGAGGCAGGGAAGGAGGGAGGGAAGGATAGAGCAACAGATACATAGATAGGAAGATAGATGGTAGGTAGACAGAGATATAGAGAAAGAGATAAATAGATAAGATGGTTGGATGGATAGAACTGGAGAAAGAGAAAGCAATAGACAGATAACTGGGAAAACAGATAACACACACAGAGGATAGTTCCACAGATTGATAGACAGAGATAGCATTTGTTAAACTGTCCCTATGTACCAGGCACTGAGCTATAACTGAGGCCCACTGAGGATGTGCATACAGGCTAACAAGGCAGGCCCCACTCAAGGACCTTCCCCTCTAATGGGAAAAGGCAGCCCATAAAAGGGAGCTGGGAGGGGGAGAAGGGGAGCGCCAGCTGGTGAGTGAGAATGGAGCGGATCGTGACTGGCCCATCTACTGAAAAGTGACCAGGTCAGGGGTCACCAGTCAGGAGTGTGGGGCCACAGGGTGGGGTTTCTCCAGGGTCGGAAGGCAGCTGGTGAGAAGCCTGGAGAGTGAAGTGAACGAGATTGGGGCCTCTCTTAAAGTGGTGGGAATAAAATTTGGGAATGGTGGGGAGGTAGTCAGCAAGGCCTCACAGCCCATGTTCACGCAGGTGAGTCAGCGGGACTTGGAGTCTGAGAAGCGCCTGCGGAAGGACCTGAAGCGGACCAAGGCCCTGCTGGCGGACGCCCAGATCATGCTGGATCACCTGAAGAACAACGCACCCAGCAAGAGGGAAATCGCCCAGCTCAAGAATCAGGTACTTCTGAGAGATGCCCGGTGTTAGCCCCAGGCATGCAAAGCTGGAGGGTGTTAGAAACTATCTCGTTTAGCCCCACCTGAGGAAATAGTGAGGCCCAGGAAGGTCACACAAGTGGGAAGTGCCCAAGAGTCAGGATTCAAACCCAGGCCCCCAGGGTCCTGCTGGTCATGCTCTGCCCACCACGCTGCTGCTAGGAGTTTATTTGTTAAATTAAACTGCCATTGGCTCTTCTGTCATTCTTGAGCTTGATCCACTGGGAAAGGAAAGACAGAGTCCCCCCAGCTTCAGCCCCCCCAAGAGGCAGCCGGAGTGACACCCCAACCTATACATAACGGTCCCTGTTTGGTCCATAGAATCATAGAATCAGAATTACAGACTTTCAGGGGTGGGGAGGCCAATTCCCTCTACAACCCCGCCAGCTTTAAGTCTCCAATCTCACCCTCCTCCCTGCTAGATTTCAAAACCTATCATAAAAAAAAAATTACCAGATCTATCTAGCATACATTTATTTAACAAGCATTTTTTGAGCGCCTACTATGTCCACCAGGCACTGTGCTAGGGATGCAAAGTCGAGAAAAAGAAAAAAGGGAAACATTCCGTATGTTCCTTTAGGAGGTGCCCGCACAGTCTTGGTGGTGGTAGTCGTAGTAACCATAGCAACAGCTAACATTTATATAGCACTTACTGTCTACCAGACATCGTGCTAAGAGCTTCATAATTATTATCTCATTGAATCCTACAACAATCCTGAGAGGTAGGTGCTGTTATGATGTCCATTTTGCAGATGAGGAGACTGAGGCAGGCACAGGTAAAAGTGACTTGCTCAGGGTCACAGAGCTAGTGAGTATCTTTATCGATACATAATCTGTAGAAAGATTGATAGCTGCATAAAAGCATCTGTAGGTGTACAGGGATCCATGGAAGATGGATGGGAAGATAAATGATCTATAGGAAAATCAATAGGTAGATACATACATCAATAATAGACACATAGAAAGATAGATGATAAATAAGAAAATCAATGAGATACAGAGGGAGGAAGCCAGAAGCACACGTGGGTAGGTTTGGAAGTGGTCCGGCCTTCTGGCTTGGATTTGGCCTCGGGTCTTCCTGACTCCAGGCCCAGCCTCTACCCAGTGCCCCACCTGCCTGCCCTGACGCCTAGGGCGGGGTCTCTGACCATCTGTCCCTGGGTGGGGGGCCCTTTTTCTAGCTAGAAGAGTCAGAGTTCACCTGCGCGGCAGCTGTGAAGGCAAGGAAGGCCATGGAAGTAGAAATTGAAGACCTTCATCTCCAGATTGATGACATCTCTAAAGCCAAGACGGGGGTAAGGACTCGGGGACAGAGAAAATGAAGCCCTGGTGGGGCATCGGGGTCACAGCTTTTGGACCCCACCCTTCAGAAACTCTCCATCCACCGCCCTCCTCCCTGGAGGCCGAGTGAGTGTTTTGTCCACGGTTATAAATCTAGAAGGTGCAAATCTCCTTTCATTTTACAGTTAAGGAAACAGGCCAGGGGAGGTGATGTGACGTGTCCAGGACAGGGAGTAAATTCAGAGATGGAATTCCATATCAAGTCTCTTGACTCCAAAGTCCAGCAGCTTCCCAGGCCTCTCCCTGTCCTCATTTCCTCCTCCAAGCTCTGAGAATCATCCCTCATATATTTCTGGCCAGAAGGGGTCTCAGAGCCCATCAAGTCAGACAGAGCAAGGTCACCTATAGGTCATCAGAGTTGGGATTTGAATCCAGGCCCTCTGATGTCAGAGCTAGGGACCTTTCCACCAGCTTCTGTCGTTCAATAGCTCCCTTCCCTTCTGCCTTGGACCAGGACTGCTGAAACAGACTCGCTGTCCCACCTTCTCTTCCCAACCCCAGCCTCCGCCCCCCAAGGGGGGCACTCTGCCCCCATGCAGGGGCTGGGGATCAGGCTGGTGAGAGAAGGTAGAGCGCGGTGAGGTCCCACCTCCCCGTTTAATCACCTGTGTTGGGGGGCTTGGCCGCAGCCACAGCGTCATAAATAAAGGCAGCTAATGTGGCGGGTGATGTAAACAGGCGCCCAGAGATTCACAGAAGTGCCAGTAAGAGGGAAGGATGTTCTTCCCCCCCGCCCCGCCTGCCCAGGCCGGCCTGCTGATGGAAAGCGCTGGGTAATTAGAGCCCTTATTTAATGTCTTCTTTTTAATTCCTCTCCTCCCTCTCGGCCTATTGACAGAGAATTCATTATGGTGATTTGAACCACGGGCACCTGCTTAGGGCTGGGGGACTGGGGACAGCGCTAGGAGGGGGCTGAGGGTTCGAGGCAGTCACAGCTGGGTGCCAGGGAGAGAGCTCCCCCCACCCGGCCCTGCCAGCCATGGGGCCATCAAAAGGTGCCAATCTCGCAGGTCTGATTCCTCCCCATGGCATTTGGGCTCCTCAGCAGTTTGCAGGTGAGTGATTCAAACTCCCTAATTGCGTTAAAAAAGGCTGTTACAGAATTACCATTTTATTTAAATCCGAGTTAATAAATTTCTTGGCGGAGCCTTTCCCCAGCTCCCCACAGCCCGGTAACAAGATGGATGGGGCAGAGAAGAAGCCAACGCAGTCGTTTTGGTTTGGAATTACGGGCTAATAGATTCATTCATTTGCTGGTGCCACTGTTGGCTGTCTCCCCCCAGGAGTGGGTGGAGGAGGGGGTGCAGTCAGGGCCTGGACTGGCCTGGGGGAGGTGGGAATCCAAGCAGATCTGTCTCCAAAGGAGCTCAGCTCAGGTCTCAGGGGCCTCTGGGAGCCCCAAGTGCTAAGACTTTACCCCGGGCTTTCTTGGGGACAAGGGATCAGTCTTTCCTTTGGGTCTGTTTGCTCAGTGCAGACGTTCATTCCTTCATTCTGGGGACTTCCCCTAGGACTTCTCCATGTGAAGGCAGGGCGGTGCCCTGGGAAGTCGACATTCCCATCCCACCCTGGCATGAGGGAGCAGCTCAGCCTGGAGACGTGGGCAGGATGCTCCCTCCCCTTGCCCTAGCCTCTGTCTATAAGCAGTGCCCATCCACAGATCTTCACCAAAGAAAGACTTCAGAGGCCATCTAGGCTAAACCTTTCATTATACAGATGGAGAAACTGAGGCCTCAAAGAGGAAATCATTCAACACTTAGCAAGCATTAATTAAGCTCCTACTGTATGTCAGGCACTGTGCTGAGTGCCAGGGATAAAAAAAAAAAAAAAAGGCAAAAAATAATCCCTGCTCTTAAGGAGTTCACGGTCTAATGGGGAAGAGGAGACAAGGACTTGCTCTGGGTCGCACAGAAGCAGGATTTGAACCCAGGTCCCCTGCCCTTTGCACACTGGCTGTGGCTAAGGAGCTGGACAGAGGCCCTTCTCGGGCGGTTTTCCCAGGGACAGCTCAGATGGAGACCCGGATGCGCCCCCTGGGGTCCACCCTCTGTGGCTAGGCCCTGACGGTCCTGTCTCCTGCCTCTCCCCAGCTGGAGGAGCAGGTAAGCCGCCTTCAGCGAGAGAAGAACGAGGTCCAGAGCCGGCTGGAGGAGGACCAGGAGGACATGAACGAGCTCATGAAGAAGCACAAGGCCGCGGTGGCCCAGGTACTGGCCCCTGCCTGTCTGCCCTGGTGCGTGCCCTGGCCCCAGTGCGCCTGGCCAGCCTCCCGGGGCAGCCAGACTGGCTTTCCCCTCTCTGCTTCTCACGCGTGACTCTCAGCTCCACGCTCCTTGCCTTTGCACTGGCCATCCCTCATGTCTGGAATGCCCTCCCTCCTTACCTTCACCTCATAGACCGCCGTTCTTCCTTCAAGACTGAACTCAGGCATGAAGCCTTTGCAGATTCCCCCAGCTGCTGGTGTCCTCCCTGCCCAGCTGCCTTGTGTCTAATTATTGATTTTCTTTTCATTTCCGCATTCATTTATATATTGTCTCCCCTGTTAGAATATGGAAGCTTCTTGAGGGCAGAGATTGCTTCATTCTTTGTCCTTAGCGTAGTGCCTGCCATATAGCATGGGCTTAATAAATAATAATCAATAAATAACGATTGATTGATAGATATCAAAGGCATGTCCTGGGCCATGTCTCGGATATTTGGGGTAGGGCCTGTCTGTCCAGGCCTCTGAATCAAGCTCCTCTTTCCATAAACAATCCCACAAGCATTTATTTGAGTGCCTACTGTGCGTCAGGCTCTGGCTTGGAGAGACAGAGCTCTGCCTCCCGAGACAGAAAGGCAGAAACACCAAAGTCCCTGCTCTCTGGGAGTTTACATTCTCCATTCTTTCCCCAGGCTTCCCGGGACCTGGCCCAAATGAATGACCTTCAGATTCAGCTGGAAGAGGCCAACAAGGAGAAGCAGGAGCTTCAGGAGAAGGTACCAGAGCCTTCTGCTTACTGGCGAAAGGGATGCTGGGATCCCTGTGTATTGAGGAGGGGAGAACATGGCAGCCCTGGGCTGCCAGAGAGGGCTCCCAGGGCCCCGGAGGAAGGATGCATGCCTGCTGAGCTCCTTCCTGGGCCCACTGGCAGGCCTTGGGAGAGGTTCTTCCTCCTTTCCTTTCTGGAATTCTCTTTGGGCCCTGAGCTTTCCTAATGCTCTCTGTAGAGAGAGATACGCACCGCGGATGGAATGTCTGAGGCAGGTGGGAGAGGTTCTGGCCTGGCCCTGCTCCTCCCTGCCCTTCCTCCAGAGCCCCCTTTTCTATCTCTTCTCTTTGCCCGGCCGGTCACCACTGGGATGAAGCTCCTGCAGCCCTGACTCCCTTCCCCATCCTGGGCTCCGTCCACGGCCTGGGAAAGGCCCTCAGTGATTTCTCCCTCTCCTCCTCCTCCCCTTCCCCCCAGATGCAGGCTCTCCAGAGCCAAGTGGAGTATCTGGAACAGTCCATGGTGGACAAGTCGCTGGTGAGTCGACAGGAAGCCAAGATCCGGGAGCTGGAGACTCGTCTGGAGTTTGAGAAGACCCAAGTGAAGCGCTTGGAGGTGAGTGCTTTCTCCGTGGGCCAGGGACCGATGCCCTGCCCTTTGATAGGGAGCAGGAAGGCCCACCAAGGCCACGGGTCCTGGCAGGGGCCTCGGTGACAGTCACCTGAATGGATGGGACCATAGAGCTCAAGCTGGAGAGACCCCAGACAGAGACAAATCCAATTCTCTCAGTTTACAGATCAGGAAACTGAAGTTCACCCAAGGTCATGCAGGTAGGAAGTATCAGAGTCAGGATCTTGGGATTCTGTATAGGATCACAGATCTTGAGCTGAGAGACCCATGTAGCCTAACTGCCCCATTTTACAGATGAGAAAACTGAGGCTTAGAGAGGAGGGAAAGTGACTTGTCTAAGGTCCCATGGGTAGTAAGTGTCAGAGGTGAGATTTGAACCGGGGCCCCCTGATTCCGGAGCCAGTGCTGGATAAAAAATCATCAGTAACTGCTCCTTCCCCCCCCCCCCCCCCCCAAACTTAGAGCCAAGGATCCTGAGTTAGATGAGGCAAGCCCCCAGTAATGTCCCTCTGAGGCCCCCCCCTTGGGTCTTGTTACTTGGGATGGAGCCCCATAGTGGGGGGTCACTGACCAGTCTAGCTGTTGTGCTGGCTCCCCGCTCCATCCCCCACCCCTGTCCCCACTCATCCCCGAACTCCCCAGTCAGCGGAGGAGGGGGAGCTCCTGGCCCATACCCCCACCTGCTTGATAGTCTGCTCCAGCACCAGCCTGCCGCCCAGGGACCGAGGCAGCGCTGCTTTTTGTCTTCCGGTTTTCCTGGCTGCCCCCTCCCTGCTCCCCCATCCATCTCCCCTCCTTCCTCCCACCCCGCTCCTCAGCAGAGCCATAAATATGCAGCAACCGCAGCCCTGTGCCGGGCCAGCTCCGGCTCCCCTGCGCTCCCCTCCCTCGCTCCCCCCTCCGCCATTCTTTCTCTCCTCCCCTCTCATTTAATTTCTCCTCACTTATCTTCTCTTCTTCCCTTCTCTTCCCCCTTTCTATTGTCTTCCCTCCTTTCTCTTCTCTCCCTCCACTTTTTCTCCTTTTCTGTTGTTTTTTTTTTACTAATTCCTCACCTTCTCCATCCTTTCCTTCCCTCTCTCCTCCTTCCCCTCCCATTTCCCCATCTCTTCCTCCTCCCCCTCTCTCCATTCTCCTCCCTTTACTTCTTTCTTCTCCTTTTTCTTCTCTCCTCTTTCTCTCATTTCCTCTCTCCCTCTTTTTTCCTTCTCTTCCCTCTTTTCCTTTCTCACTCCCTCCCTTTCCCTCTCCCCCTATCTTTCTCCCATCTCTCTCTTCTTGTTCTTCCCCTTCTCTCCCCCTCTCCATTCTTTACTCCACCTTTCTCCAGATCTCCATTTCTTCCTTCTCCCTTCTTCCTTCTTTCTCTCTTTCTCCTCTCTCCTTTCTCCCCTCCTCTCTTTCTTCCTCATTTCCTTGCTCCCCACTTTCTTTCCCTTTTACCCTTCCCCTCTCTCCTTTCTCCCCTTCTTTCCCTCCCTCTTTCTCCTTCCTTTCCTTTTTCCCCTCCTTCCCCTCTCTCCCTTCCCCCTCTCTCCTTTCTCCCCTTCTCTCCCTCTCCCTTTTGTCCTTCTTCCCCCTCTCCCTTCCCTCCATCTTCCCCTCTTTACCCCAGACTCTTCACTATGGATCACATTCAGTCCTTTCTGCTCCAGCCCCCTTGCTCTTTCAAACAAGGGCTGGAGAGAGGCTCTCTGTGGGAGGAGGGCTGGCTGCTGCTGCCCCCTCCCCTTATGTCAGACCACCTTCTCCGCCGCCCAAGGCCTCACTGAGGATCTTAGCTCTGTCTCAGCCAGATCCAGTATTGTCCTTGCTGCCTAGCATGGCCTCCTGTTCTTGTCCCTGACTTCCCTCAGCACAAGGGTTAGGGGAGATGACCTTCAGAACCGGGGCTTCGATGCTTCCCCTGTGGGAAGGCAGGGTTGCTGTGCCTCATTGACAATTGCAGGTCTTTAGCTAAGAGTCCAAGTTGGGCTGGGCTTGCGCTGGCCTTTCAGTGGTGGGCCTCAAGAGCCCAGTTCTGGGGCTAGATGGGACCTCAGAGGCCATCTTGTCCACCCCCTCATTTCACAGATGAGGATTTGGGGGCCAAGAAAGGTGACGTTACTCACCCATGACCACACAGGTAGTGAGGGAGTGGCCGAGGCAGGATTTAAATTCTCCCGTCTCCTGCCTCATCATTTTCCTCCCATTGCTCTGTCCTTCAGTCGCACTTTTATCTCAAAAAGCAATGAGTTGAATATTAGCACTGGGAGGGACCTTTCAACCTTTCCCATTTTACAGAGGGGGAAAAGAAGGCCTACAAAAGGGAACATGACTTACTCAAGGTCACACAACTAGTTAAAGGCAGAGCTAGGGCTAGACCTTCACTGCTCGCACTCCTACTCAAGCCTTCTTTCCACTGTCCTCCCCTGACTCCATGCTGCCTCCTTCTCATTCGCTCATTTCCCACCTCCAGGCCTTTGCATAGACTGGATCCCATATCTGGAATGCTCTCTATCCTCATTCCTCTCTTGTATTCCTGGGTTTCCTTCAAGGATCATCTCAAATCCCACTTTCTGTGCCTGTGCCCCCCAGCTGCTAGTTCCTTCCCCTCTCTGCGTATACCTTGTATCTATATGGCTACTTAATACTGTGTCCCCCATTCAACTGTAAGCCCCTTGAGGGCAGGTGCTGCTTTTGCCTTCCTTTGTACCCCCAGCACTTAGTGCCCTGCCTGGAACATAGCAGGTATGGTCAACTTACTAACCAATTGCCTGGCTGTGAGAAAAGACTGCCAGGATTTGGGGGTGGCTTAGGCACCGACCTACACAGAGGAAGGGGGATAGCTTGGAGGAACCTTTGGGGTCCCGTCCGGCCCTGTGATGACCCTCCAAGGTGGGCACCTCCCCTCCTGGCCTTCAGCCCACTTTCTCTGCCCCCGCAGAACCTGGCCGGCCGACTGAAGGAAAACATGGAGAAGCTGACAGAGGAGCGTGATCAGCGCAGTGCCGCGGAGAGCAGGGAGAAAGAGCAAAACAAGCGTCTCCAGCGGCAGCTTCGTGACACCAAGGAGGAGATGGGAGAGCTGGCCAAAAAGGAGGCCGAGGCCAGCCGCAAGAAGCACGAGCTGGTAACTGTCCAGTCTGCTGGGGCAGAGCTGCCTCAGTGGCAGCCTCCCTGTCACCATGGCAACCGCCTAGCTGGAGGGGCCCTTGGGGGACCTTCCCAAGGCCTGCTTTCTACACATTGCACATGGTCGGGACTGACCCTACAAAGTAGAGGGTGGGTGTGTGGTGGGGGAGCCTGTTGAGAGAAGCCAGTTTTGTTGGATGGGAGAAAGAGGGTCTGGGTAGTCTGACTGGGACGGAGTCAGGTTCAGGAGAGGGAGGGGTCAGCTGTTGTCTACCTGGAGAGGAAGTGATCAAACGCCCAAGTGTGGCCTAGCATCTTTCAAAAGGTATTCCATCAAGTATACAGGAGGGCCGCCCTTTGAATTGTCCTTAGGCCAATGGTTCTGCACCATTGATGGTGTTAGGTGGGGGTGTTAGCCCAGGGGCTGGGATCCTGTCCCACAGAATGGTTGGCTGCTGTGCCCCCCCTAGGAGATGGACCTGGAGAGCCTGGAAGCAGCCAACCAAAGCCTGCAGGCAGACCTGAAGCTGGCCTTCAAGCGCATCGGGGATCTGCAGGCTGCCATTGAAGATGAAATGGAGAGTGATGACAATGAAGACCTCATTAACAGGTGTGTAGGAGGGACCTGGGGCCGGAGCCAGAGCACTGACCCAAGGATGAGAGGCAGAGCCTTGGGCCACGGGGGCGGCCTCCGTCTTCCTCTGGGGAGGCAGAGTTGTCAGCCTCTCCCTATCTCATCCCCCATGCTGAGCCTTGGGAAGCCCCTTGTCCTCTCACTGACCGTGGGAGCATATCTTAGAGCTCAGAGGCACCTCTGGGGCCATCTAGTCCATTCCACAGATAGAGAAACCAAGAGCCCAGCGAGGTCAAAGTGACCTGCCCTTGGTCTCCCAGGGGCAGAGCTGAGATTTTAACTCAGCTGCAAGTGTGACTCCCCGTCCTCTCCTCTGTCCTCCATGGCCTCTAGCAGAGGGGAAGTTGCCAGGGTGAGCATCCTTTCAGCCCTCCCCCATCCTGCCATGCTTCGGCTCCCTCCCGGCCTCAGACTGCTCAGGATGAGTTATTCCCCTGTTTAGCTGTGTTTCCGATGGCGCCTGTCCCAGTCCAGGGAGAGCAGAGATTTAAGGGCCCGGCGCCTCGTTACTGTGCCAGCGATTTCCTCTCATAAAACCCACCCAGGGAACGGTTTAGCTGAGACAGATTTGTGGGCTCAGGCTTAGGAATCTGGGAGGCCGGAGGATGGGACGCTGTGGGGCGAGGGGCTGCCCACCCTCTTCTCTTGCACTGGGCTGTTTTTCCCCCTCAGAAATTCTTCTCCTATTCTCTCATCCCTCCCAGCTTCCCATTTCCATGGCCTGAAAGGCTTCTTCTCTCTTTCCCAGATAGCCAGGGCCCCACAGCAGCCTGCCAGGTCACCCTGTGTGGGCAGGAATGGAAGGGCACGGCCATGGGCAGAAGGTGCATTATGATGAGATCACAGGCCATGTAGTCCAGTCCCCTCAGTTGACAGATGAGGAAACTGAGGCCCAGGGAGGTTAAAGCAGCTTCCCCAAGGACACTTGAGTATTTAGGGATAGAACCCAGTTTCAAATTCAGATCCCCTAGGTGCAAACCCAGTGCCCTTGGCCCATCCAAAGGCAGGTCTAGGGTGCGGCAGCTGCACCTTGCACCCTCTCCTGCCCAGCCTCCATTTCCTCTTGACTCCACTGTCGATTTGTCCTCGCTCTTCCTCTGGCTTGTCTTTATTTTTTATTTTTTCCCATTTCCAGTTTGCAGGACATGGTGACAAAGTATCAGAAAAGAAAGAATAAGCCGTGAGGACCAGAGCATTTGCATTCCCTGTCTCTGTTGTGTGGCGTCTTCTAACCTTTGACTCCATGTTATCTCCCCCCAGGGTGGGGGGCACTCTGCTGCATGTGGCATGTGGACACACATCTCGCCTTCTTTGTCGAGCCTCTAACTTTTAACTCCCCTTCACTGCATTTTCTAAATGAGTCTTAAGTAGGGAGGGCTGGGCTCCCAGAAGTTCCCTAGGGGCAAGGGACTCAAAAAATAGCAGTTATTGGTGGGGGTGGAGACAGGTGGTTAGATGTTATCTCTGCTCTGGTTAGGAAGCTGGCACTTGGAGAGGGCAGCAAGGAGCAGAGACAGCCCCCCACCCCCAGCACAGGGTCAGAAGAGCTGACCCAGCGCTGCTGAGTCTGCTTCTGGGATTCGCTGGGCTCTGCCAAGCAGAACTCTCTACCACGCGGCCACAGCCTTGCTTTCACTGGGTTCCAGCTTCCCCACCCCCTCCTCCCAAAGGGATTGCCTCTTCTCCTAGTTACAGCCAACCCCTCCAGCCCAGGGGGGCAGTCTGATCGATCCAGTGGACCCCTTCTCAGAATAACGTTTTTAAATAATTGAGGGAAATGATAAATTTCAGAGGGAGATTAGTGAAAATTAAGATGTATTTCCCCCCCCAATCTGAGTTCATAGGCTCCCTGAAATCTCTCCATGGGTCCCTTAGGGTTATAGACCCTCCAGGTTAAGAGCCCCTGTTCTAGCTTCTCTTCCCTTAGGGTAGGCCAGAGATTGGGGTGTAATTGATCTCAATCTTTGCTTTCACATGGGGCCTGAACCAGAATAGAGAAAGCTAAGGCACTGTTTGTTGTCATAGGTCTCCTTACCTTGTTTTGGCAGCCAGAGGAGGGGACTCTAACATTGGTCTTGTCTGGGAGAAGCACTCATGCAAATAAGCACCAGCCTACTCTCCCAAGACAGAGTCATGATAACAAATGCCAGATGGAGGGGACTTGATTGCCTTGGGTATCCTGGGCATTGAGAGAAGTCTGTGTTTGTGTGTGTGTGAGTATACATGTGTGCACATGCGAGACCACATCTGTCAGGTTCTACCAGGGCCCCAGGCCCACTCCCATTTCCCATCTTCCTTTCCTTACTCTTTGCTGAGTAGGAGGGAGATGGCAGACCCAGAAGAGCTGCCGACCGGCCTCCATCCCTCAGGTCCACACAGGATCTGAGCCTGGCTGTGAGCCCCCTCCCCCATTCCTCATGCCTGCCCCCCAGGGCTCTTCCCAGGGCTAGGATGGGCTGGCAGGAGTGAAGAAATCCATAAGAGCTAATGATAAATGTAATAGTGTGTAACAGTGATCGAGGGCCGCTGGAGCCCGCTTGTCACACACAATTAATATACCCCGCCGTTCTGTCTCCGTTTGTTTGTTCCCCCGTGATTTGGCTCCCAGTTAACTAATAGCACGCTAGCCTGGACATAAATTGTGTTTGACTCCAGGTTTAATTCTGGCCATTTAAAAACTCCACTGCCCCCTGAGCCTGCCTGCCCCCAGAGTTTGTTTACTGGCCTTGATTGTTTTACGGGAAATGGCCCAAACATCATCCTGGCTCCCGCCAGAGGGGGAGAAGAGGGTGGGTGCCTGGTGCCCCAGTTGGCCGCCCAGAATATAAGGAGGAGGATTCTCATTCTGAGTCTATAATTGTCGGCCTCCCATGAGAGCCGGGCCCTGCCACAGACGGGTGTCTCCAAGCTGCTTCGGGGGCAGGCTGATAAGATGCACATTTAAGATGGTTCTCGGCAGCAGCCTCATGCCTTAGCGGTTCCAGCTGCGGCCTCAGTGATGCTGGGGAGTGGGAGCCAGCCCTGGCCCGGCCTGAGCCGCTCTGGGCCCTGGTGCTGAGTTATCGAGCGTGGAAAGGCGGGCCGGAAAATAATGTTTCGATTTACTTATAGATACAGTTGTTATTGCCATAACCTTAATGAAAGCAGTAAACAGCGCAGCATTAAGGGAGATTTATACAGAAATCCTTTTAACATGTAGACATAGTTTCAGCCTGCATTCGGCACCGGTGATCAATATGGTTATGAACGGCGGTGATAAATTAGGGAGCTTTGAAGCGAGCAAGGGAGGGCTTGGGGGGGGCCTAGGGGGGGCGTTTCACGCGGATGCATAAATCAGGTGGCATTGGTGTTCCGTGGGGCCCATGCACCACTGTAAATCTGCCAGGCGTGGATAGCACATGGCCTGCATTAGAGAGGTCTGGGCTGGCTGCTGTTAAGTCCTGTTTACTCAGGGCTTCAGCAGGCCCTGTCTTTGCTGTGATTTTGCATTTGACAGAAGCCCATAAAACCTGCCTATTTATTCTTCCTTCCCAGGAGTTAGGCTCTCAGGCAGGCCCATAAGAGCGTTGGGTGGTTTCTCTTTGGTGCGTGTGTGTGTGTGTGTGAGCGGCTGTGTACGTGTGTACGTGTACGCCTGTGTGTGGCTATTTATTCAAGAACATAATTCAAGAGCCAGGCCTCTCCTGTTGACACAAATGAAAGGAAATTTATACCAAGGAGAAACCCTAGCATTTCTGTAGCAGAGAGATGTGGAGGAATTGGCAATTTTTTATTTTTTATTTTCTTGCTACATTTCAGAAGCTTGGGGGGGTTTTCCCCTCTATCCATCAGCAAGCATTTACTAAGCACCTACTGTGTTCCAGGCACAGGAACACAAAGGCCAAAATGTATTCCTTGCCCACAAGGAACTAATGTGCTGTCAGTGGAGACAACATAAGCCTGTATAATTATTACAAAATGTCTATGAACAAATGCAAAGTTATTTTGGGGGGGAGGCACCAGTGTCTGATGGAGTGAGGAGGTCATGGAGGGGCAGGGAAAGGGGGTCGGGGAAGGCCTTGCTGTAGAGGGGGGTGGCGCCTCGGCCAAGCTTTGAAGGAAATGAGGCGTTCCTAGGGGAGGAGGTGAGGAAGGTTTGCATCCCAGACATGGGGCACGGCCTGTGCAGGGGAAGGAGACAGACTGTGTGAGGAGAAGTAACTTGGCTAGTTTGTCTGGATGCTAGCAGAGCTCAAGGAGGACAGCATATAAGGAGCCTAGGAAAGTAGCATGGGGCCGGCCTGGGAAGGTTTTTAAATGTCAGACGGGCAAGGGGGCGTTGTTTGATGGTAGCGTTACTATTACGAGAGTGTGGCGTGGCCAGACCTGTATTTTGGGAATATTACATTAGCAGCCAGGGGAAGATAATTCTTGCCAGGGGTGTAGCTTTGTCCCTACACGTGGCTGCTTTTATCCATCAACACCAGGGTCAAAATTTGGAGACCCTGGACTTCCACAGGGATGGGTAGAGCTAAGGACCACTCTGCCTAGAGAAGGGGGAGGAGGAACCCTGTGGTACAGTAGCAACCTGCCTGCCTGAGTAAGGGGTGGCAAGCAGGGCGGAGGAAGGCAGAACGCCCACTCTGGACTCTGGGCATAGCTGTGTGTCCTGAAAATCCTAAAGAGTATGCCCGGGCTCTCCAGGAATACAGTCCTTTCTCCTACTTCCAAACCTCCCCATCCTTTCTCTAGTATTTCAATCAACCAATCAGTCAGCTAGTATTTATTTAGTTCCAAGCACTGGGACACTAAGACAATATGAAACAATCCCTGCCCTCAAGGGACTTACATTCTACTGGAATGGGAGTGACCTCAAATCAGTCATTAGATGTCTACTCTGTGCCAGGCACTATACTAGGCAGTAGGGTTACAGGAACAAAAGCGAGCCAATCCCTGCCTTCAAGGGCATTCTATCTATATCTGAAGACAGGTTTGGGATGTGGCCTGAGCTGCCTTATCCTTGTAATTGGCCTCTGCCCACCATAGCCCCTTCCATTATCCGAGCAGGCCTGCGGGCTGAACTAGACTTCCCGCTATCTAAGGGCTTCAAGGAGACTTGTCTCCTCTGGTACCAGGATTGGCATCACAGTTGTGGTATTCGGGGTGGGACAGTTGGGCCGTGTCCTTCTTAGAAAGAGATGGTCGAGAGCCAGCAGGGCTGGTTTCTGATGCCCTGCTGCCAGGCCCTTTCACAGGAAAGAGGGTATCCTGACTAGTTGCCGGGTTTGTCTTCTGATGAGTCATGCCCAGTAAAGCAGCACCCACTGTGGTATCTGTGTCTTTCTGCAGTGTGCATTGGGGAGGTCATGGAGTTGTGTAACACAAAGAGAGGGCAGTCAGTCAGTCAATAAGAATTTATTATTAAGTGCCTATGAGTGCCAGACAGGGCCCCCTGCCCATGGTGTGAGCAGCTGCCTCTAATCTCCTTTTCCTACCTGTTTCCCCACCTTCCACTAAGAAGCATGCCTCCAACCCTGCCCTTGACCCCATCCCCACTCTCTCCTGTCCTGTGGACCCTGTGTGATATAACCTCCTCTCCTCCCTCCTTCCCTGGCCCTGTCCATCTCTCTGTCTTGTCCAAGCAGCGAGGGTGACTCCGATGTGGACTCTGAGCTGGAAGACCGGGTTGACGGGGTCAAGTCTTGGTTGTCCAAAAACAAAGGGCCTTCCAAGGCTGCTTCAGATGACGGAAGCCTCAAGAGCTCCAGGTGAGTGAGTGGTGGACGCTGGCCGGGGGGTCAGCTGGGAAGCGTGAGGGGCAACTGCGAGGCCGCTTCAGCAGAGTCAGGCACTTCTTGGGGCGTGGGCACACGGGCAAAGCAAGGAACTTGCCATCAGGTCTCTCCAAGTCCTTCTTGGGGGAGATGCTTTGCCTAGCTCTAGAGTATAAAGTTTGCCATGAGGCCCCAAGCAGTGACTCATTCCCATATAGGTGACTCAACAATGCTTATACGTGTCAAGTGTGATTGTGAATGTGGGAATTTTCCAAGGATTTTCCTGGGTCACAGAGACTGGGTACACTGGGTTATTCAGGTTTCTTCACAATCTGATGTGTTTTCTTTAACCTTGTCCTGTTTCAGTGGCAGACCTTGACTCTGAGATGGGGTTGGCTTCCTTAATCTTTGACCACATGATAGAGTGATCTTTTGGGGCCAGGGCCAGGATGGTCAAGGCCCCTGGTCCACAGGCCAAGACTCTGGGGCTTTAGTAGCAGTGAAACAAAAGGTACTCTGTGCCAACAAGTCCGCTGATGCCCAGGGAGTCCACAGTCCCTCTCTTCTCCCTCACCTGGTTAGCCCCAGTGCCTTGGTGATCTTAGGCACCAAAAAGCTCCTTCTGAATAATTGACTAAAGCCAGTTGCCACCCTGCTTCCCCCTTTTCCCTTGGTTTCTAACTCATCTTCAGTCTCCATATCTTTTTCTGGAGCCCAGGTTCTCTTACCAGTCCTCTCCTGGAGGTCAGTGGCAGTCCCTTGCCTACCTACCTAATATGGTGGCCAAGAAGAGGGGCAGTTCTCTTTCCCACTCCTCGCTGTTTGGCATATTCTGGGTGCCTCCCTCCCCACTAGCTCCCCTTCTTCTGCCACAGCCCCATCCTCCCTCCCCATTCTACCACAGGGCGCAATACAGGCTGCTCTGCGGTCAGTGGGATGCCAAGTGGGCCGAGAAGCAGAAGCGATTCCCTGCCTGGCTCCTCCACTCCCTCCGGAATCGGCCCCCTCACCACCAGCGCCCAGTAGCCACCTCTAATTGGTTTAATTTATTCGGCCAAGCAACATTTTGTTATTTCAGATAATGCCTTGGTCCCCGCCCGCTGCCATCCGTCTCGTCTTGGAGCGTGAGGCTCCAGGTAGTTGACAATGAAATAAATTGAACTAAACGTTTTAGAGGGGGGAAAAGTGATGGAATAGAACAATAGTCCAATTTACATGACATTCTCCACGAAGCTATTTTCACTGACGCAAATTATTTTGCTTCATTTCCTGCGAAGCTCTCCCTCCGCCTTTGCAAGGGCTGCTGTTGCTGCTGCTGTTTTCTCCTCCCCTCCCTCCTCCTGGGTCTTTATTCTCCGGTTTAATGCTTGTTCTTTTGTGTCTCTCTCCCCCTCTCTCCCACACCCCTCTTCCTCCTTCATCTGCCGACCGTGCTTACCTCTCTCTTAGACTGTCTCTCAACACAGTCCCCAAGGAGGGCAAGGGGGTGGAGGAGAGGCCAGCCTCTGCCCTGAGCTCTCTGAGCTACCGAAAACGGCTCGCCCTCAAGGACTCCATTGGGGGCACCGGGGACGAGGAGTCCCTCTTCACCACGCTGAGTGAGAGGGCAGCCTCCCCCGAGCGGCCCCCCCGGAAGCCCCGCCGACGCCCCGGTGGCGGGGAGGCCAGCCCTTGTAAGAAGGCCGAAGATGAGGATGATGGCAGCTCCATCCTCTCGGAAGTCAGGAGCCGGGTGGGCCGGGGGCTGGAGAAAAGGTGGGGGTCTGACTTCGATCGGGCCTCCACCGTCTCAGCCCCTGTCAGCCGGGCCTCCTCGGCCACGCGGCGTGACGCCCGGGAGGAGGAGGTGTGGTCATCATTCAGCTTCTCGCTGTCGGGGTCTCCCAGCTCCCGCCGAAGCACCTCTAGGCTGGAGGGCCTCCCCAGGACTCTCAGCCCTTGCCTGAGCAGGGCCTCTGGCTTAGGGCGAGAGAGCCCCAGTTCCCGCCTGTCCCTAGGCCGGAGCTGCCTGGATTCCTGGGAGGATGATGGAGCCAGCGTAGCGCTGAGCGATCTGCACTCCCAGTATAGCCACCCCTCGCTGGCCCGCAGCCTCTCGGTGCCGCCCCGGCCCCAGACCTCCACCTCAGACGAGCCTGCTGGCTCCAGCATCCGGCCTGTCAGGCACCGTTCCTGCTTGGACCCCGACCTGGAGGCCGCCATCAACGAGGTGCTGAGCTACCGGCCCGCTGAGTTCAAGAGGAGCAGCCTGCAGCCCGACTCGGACGAGGACGACCGCAAGAGCGTGCGGAGCGCCCGGAGCGCGCAGCTGGGCGCCGGCGCGGGAGAACGGGCCGCCACCATCCGCCGCTCAGCCTCGGCCGCCGACGTGTCGAGGTCCCGGAGCAGACACAAGAGCCGGGGCAAGAGGAGAAGCAGCAGCAGCAGCAGCAGCAGCTCGGAGTCCGAGCCTTCCTCTGAGCGCAAACACCGGGGCAAGACTCGTTCCCGCAAGAGCAAGAAGAAATCCAAGAAGAGGAAGAAGAAGAGCGAGAGCTCGTCCTCCTCCTCCTCCTCCTCGTCCTCCAGCGGCTCCACGGTCTCGTGCCGCAGTGGCTCCAGCGTCAAGAAGGGCCCGGAAAGGACGGGGCCGGCCTCGGAGGGCGAGGGCGAGGGCGCAGGGCAGGCCAGCAGACCGTCTAAGGAAGAGAAGAAACAAGAAAAGAAACGGAAGAAGGAGGTGGACAGCCTGATGATGCGCTACCTGTACCGGCCGGAGAGCGACTGATGCAGTAGGTGGCCCTCCCACGGGGAGAGCAGCATGCGTGTGCGCCACCCCCATGTACTTACTAATAGCCACACTCACGTCTTCTGAGGCCTGAGGAAATCCCCATCTCTCCAGCTGTAGGCAGGAAGGACCTCTTGGTGCCTGTTTCCTTACCTGTAAAATGAGGGGTTGAGCTCCATGGCACTCTGAATCTAGGATCCTATGACTCTTGGCCTCAGTTTCCTCCTCTGTAAAACGGGCCTCGAACTCACTGTCTGCTAGGGCCCCTCCCAGTTCCACTGCTAGGTCCTATGCGTCTCTTTCTCTCTGTCTTGGCCTTTCTTACTGACTAAGGTCCAACTATTTTAAGAAATCATTCTCAGCCTTTGGCACATTCAGTTGCAATCTCTGACGCCAGAGAGATGGCATGGTTATTTGGGTGCCAGGCAGCTTTTTTGAGGGATGAGAAGGGAGGTTTTCTGTGCCCCAGGGAAAGGAGTTCTTGGATGCCCAAGGTGGGCGTTGACACGTCAGTGGTAGTAAAATATATCTTGTCCTTTGCCCGGCTTATTCCTTACTTTATCCATCAGCTTCTTGCCATGGATACAGCTGGCAAGGGGGCACTGCACCACCTTCAGTGGGGCCAAATCAAACCAGGCTTAATCTATCTCTGGAATGAGAACCCAATGCCCACACAACTGAAGCCCATCGGCCTTTGTATCTGACCCAAGCGTGGCCTTGGTTTCTTCCTTTTCCCTAGCCTCAAGCACTGGCTGTGGGTAGAGAAGACAGTTTAAATCCCATCTCTAATGCTTACCACCCATGTAACTTTGGGCAAGTCACCCTCAGTTTCCCCCTCTGTAAAATGAAGGGGCTGAATTTCATGGCTTTTAAGGCCCTTTGAGGATCTGTAACCCTCTATAAAGTCTCCAGATTGCTTCTCAGCTTTAGCATCCATTGTTGGGTTTCAGAACAGGAAATTTAAATCATGACCCTTTGTCTCCCACCACTTGAGTTTTCCTGTTTCCCTCTGGAGATGGAAGACCCCTGGATAGTCTTGCCCCATTTACTGAGGGTCCCTCCATCTTCCTTCTCCCTGGCTAGCTAAAGGCCTTTCTGGGCCTCATCCAGTAGAGCTGAAGTCCTCTTTCATTACTGCTGCCTCTGAAGACAGTGCTGACTAAAGCTGCCCTCCCTGCTGCCACCTACCAGGGGACTGGGCAAGAAAGAAAGAAAACAAACCAGGGAGATGCGGCCTAGGCTTCTAGGTCACAGCTGGCTGGGGAGGGCCTAGGCCTTCTTGACCCTCGGGGACCTCTCCAGACCTCTGTTTGTATTTGGACTCATGCACTAACAAGCACTTTCTGCATGCTGTGTGCGTTTGGGGGTGAGCACCGTTTGATCAAAAGCTGGGCGGGTACGTGGTGCACATTCCCTGATTCTGGTTGGGTTGTATCTAGTGGTTACCAGTTGGATGTCTTTGAGGACAATAATGTGAGGAAATGAGCATACTTTGCAACTTATGGGTTCAGGGTCTGAGTCAGGATGGGACAGTGAAACAGGTGGGGCCCTTGATGCCTTCCTGTGGGCCCTGGGGACTCAATGAACCTCCAGAACAAAACCAAATACTTGGGATCCCTTAAGCTGGTCCTGATCCCCCCGGGGTTGCACTGAAACCGGGGCAGAAGGGACCCTTTAGCATAGCCTTCCTTCAGTCCTGCACTTGTTAACCTTCCTTATGTCCCTGGAGGCCCTTTGCAGTCTGATAAATTCTGTGGATCCCTCTCAGAAGAATTTTTAAATACATAAGATTAAAATACCAATATTACAATGAAAGTCATACAAATATATTTTAAGAACAAGTTCATAGACCCCATGCTCTAGACCACGCTCTTTGGGTCATCTTTGCTTCTAAAAGGCCGACTGTTAGAAGGGGGTGCTTGAGAGAGCTCAGGAAGGTTGGTACTGCTAGGGAGGGAGAGACCGTCAGCTTCACAGGGACCAAAGCCATGATGCCAGGAAAGAAGCAGGCGGCAAGATGTCGGGCCCGCCATCTTAGCCAAGGCGCCATCTTAGCCAAGTGTCTTCCCCAATGGGGCTCCTTATGGACCTTGCCCTTGTGGCACTGAATGCCCGTTGACGTATGGGTCAGAAGCACAGGGCTGCCCTGTGCTTGCAGTCAGTAATGCTGAGGCTCAGACCTCATTCCAGGCTCTTAGTAAATGTGTGTGACCTTGGGCAAAGCTTTCTGTGCTTCAGTTTCTTCACCTATCAAATGGGACACATAATAGCATCTATATCACGGGGCTGTTACATGGATCAAGTGCAATAATTTATGGGAAATGCCCTACAAACAAAACACTGTAAACATTCCAGCTATCATTACTATTATTACGTCATCTTTTTAAAAACTAGATTTGTGATTTTATCTACCAATGTATCTTCCCTCCAAATTATGGTCTTAGGAGCTTCCTAGGGCAAGTGATTTGCTCAGTAGAGATCAGAGGTGAGATTTGAACTCTGAGCTTCCTGACTCCAAGTTTTACATTATTATAAAGCTATTAAGGTTAGGCAAGCATGGGATCGGGCATCAAGAGCTGGCTTTGGAGCCAGGAAGATATGAGTTCAAGTTCTACCAGTGCTGACCCATCTTGGCTGTGTGACCTTGGACAAATCACATCACTTCTCAGTGACGTAGGTGACCAGCATGCCTTGGGAGAAGGAATTTTCTCATCTTGGAATTCCCTATACAAATGAAACCATAAGTCCAGGTCCTATGTCTCTCAAGATAAGATCACAAATTTAAAGTCTTAGAGGTTATCTAGTCTAGTTCAAAGGATGTAGCCAGAGAGTGGAAGTTAAGTGACTTATCCAAGGCTACACAGGTGCTAAGTGGAAGAGACAGGTTTGGACCCACAAAACTAATGTTTCATTTATCTGGGGAGTAAACCCAAAACTGGAAGGATGGAGTTGAGGATGGGGAGTGCTGTCAGGCCTGGGCATGGGCATCATTAGCTCTGAGGCCCCTGTCCTCTTTGATAGACTGGGCAGCAAGATCAGTTACCAAAAACCCCATTCCTTTGTCAGCTAAAGTACATTTCCCAAGGCTCTTCTTACTTTGGAAATGGGAGCAGATCTGGAGTTCTTATACATTGTCACCTTGAGGAATTGGAGTCACCAGTTGGCACAGGTGGCATTAGTCCAGAACCAAACCACTTAGCTGGGAAGCCAGGAAGAAAAGAGGCCAGGAAGGGAGCTCATCAGAACCTAGTTGGCACAAGGCCCTCACTGGCATTGGGGTGGATAAACTGGTAGAGGGAGTGGTGGAGAGGGAGGCCTAATTTCCCATCTGGTGACAGGGACCAGAGAGAATTCAGGACACGGAGGCTGCAACGAAGAGGAGGGGGGAGTGGGACTTGCCACTACAGGCGCTTCCAATGGGAATTAGTGCGTGTGCCAAATTGTTCTCGACAGCCCTGAACAAGAGATGCCGGCTCAGCTCTCTGGGAAGAAGGCTTTTTAAACAATTTGGTTAAAATGTTCCAAATGGAAAGGGCGCAGCAGCTGGATGCCAAAGGGCTTTCTCTACTATGATACTGGGAAAGTTGGATTGAGTATCCCTTAGATATTGGGGCGGGGGCGGGGCCAGCGAGGAATATAATAATAGCTAACATGTATATGGGGCCCGCTATGTGCTAAGCTCTTTACTTATCTCACAACAATCTTGGGAGGTCATTGCTTTTATTATCCCCCATTTTACAGATGGAGAAACTGAGGCAGACAGTGGCCAAGTTGACTTGCCCAGGGTCACACAACTAGTAAGTGTATGAGGCCAGAATTTCTCTACCTAGCGTCTGTTCACCCCTGCCCACCAGCTCCACAGAATGACAATTTAGATGATCTAGGCCCCTGGGTCTGCCTCATAACCCTAGGGATGCAGGAGCAGGAGCTACAGCCTCCAGACCAGAAGTCCACAGAAGGATGGAAGCCGGGGACTAAGTTTAAGTCAGTTCAGTTTGGCAAGCCCCACCCCATTCACACTTGGATCTTGCTCCCAGCCTCCCATTCTTAGGGCACGAACCAGACCAGCGCCCTTCCCTCGACTCTTCTCAATAGAAGCCCCTGCTTCCTTCATCTCCCATCAGAGCCAGGGGTAGGGAACCTGTGCCCTCGAGGCCACATGTGATCTTCTAGGTCCTCAAGTGCTCAGCAGGTTCCCCACCCCTACATCACACCATCAGCAAGCTTTTAGAGTCTTTCTAAAAACTAGGAAACTGTTATTAATACAGAATCTGAACAACTAGAAAGCTATAAAACATAGCTCCTTAACATGGAGACCATAAACTTTAAAATAATGTGAATTTTAAAATAAATAAATTGATTTAATTAAAATAATTAAAAATGTAACTAAAATTAAAATGATGTAAATTGTAAACTATATATCTATATTTAGAGATATAAAATACATATCTATATTTAGATATATCAAATACATATATAATTGGTTTCATTTGTAATCTTTGATATTTTGTTTAATGCATTTAAAAATTTGATTCTGTAGCCTCTACCAGACTGCTGCCCAAGGGGTCCAGGACTCAGCAAAGGTTAAAATCCCCAGCTTTTAAAAAATGCCGTACTACTAGGCTATAATAATTCATGTTTGTAATGTGTGGCCCTTGGCTGCTATTAGAACCCAAAGTGCCTTCTGAATCATCAAAGGTTGACCTTTTTGTTTTGTGTATTATATCATTTTCAAATTCCATGACAACTGGAAGTTTACACATAGAATATGGCTTATTCTATTCACTAGAAAATTCCATTTCCCACATTTTCCTAAGCAACAGACTTTGTGCCCATTGGGCAATGGCCCAGGTTAGAGATGTGGTAGGGGAGATTGACTTTTCCTTGTATGCTGATGAAAGCCACTGGCCCAGCATAGGTTTCGTGTACCCAGGATAGGAGAAAGAGATGGGGTTACCACTACATGGGAATATTTGTATCCTGAGTACCTAGCGTAGGGCCTGGTTATGTAAGTACCAAATCTATGTTTATTGGATGGATGATATTGTTCAGAGTCTTATTGTCCAGGATCAGCCATTTTGCTGGGGGGTCGTTGGAAGGACCAGGAAGAAGAGGAAGCTACCTTCTCCAATTAGACATTTATTAGACACCTACCATGTGCAAGGTACCATTCTAGGTGCAGGAGATTCAAAGACCAAATAAAAATTATTCTTGCCCTCAAAGCACTGCATCCTAGTTCAGTAGGCAAACACAATTATGTTACAGGGCGATTTGAGGGGAAATAGGGAAAATGAGGAAGATAGGGAAATTTGGAAAGGCCTCCTAGGAGAGGCGGCATTTGAACTGAGTCTTAAATGAAGCTAAAAATTCCGAGAGGTGAAGAGGGGGTTCATGAGGTTGTAAGTGCGGAGTTAGGAGGTGGAGCACTGAGTTCAGGCAGCAGCAAGGAGGATAATTTGGCAAGCTGTGGGATGCGTGAAAAGGGTCATGTGAAGTAAGCCTGGAAAGGTAAGTAGAGCCAGATAACAGAGAGCTTTAAATGCCAAACCAAGGAATTTGTATTTTATCCTATGGGCAATAGGGAGCCATTGAATATTCTCCATCCCAGGTCAGATCTGTGAACTGTTCGGTGTGATGATGATCAAAGGATTCCTGTTCATCTCTGTGGGAACTGCTACCAGGGCCAGCTCATGGGTGTGAGGGCGGGAGCCAGGGTGTCTGAGAGCCATCTTCCCCAGCACCCCTGATCTGCACCCTTCTGCCTGGAGGCTGCTGGCCCTTCTCCTGCATTCCTAGAGTTACCAGGCAGACCCAGGATCCTTAGGTCATCTCAATTGTCATTCTGTGCTCTGACAGCACCAGAAACCACAGCCAGGAGCTGATGGGGAGGGGTGAGGTCCAGGGCACTAATGACAATGAGCCCTGGTTTGAAATCAAGAGAACCCAGGAAAATCTCCCCCCTCAGACAATTACTAGTTATATGACCTTAGGTAAGTTATTTCAGCTGGAAGAAAGTGCTGGGCATGGAACCAGGAGGACCTGAGTTCAAATCTGAACTCAGTCACTAGCTGTGTGACCCTGGACAAGTCACTTAATGCTGCCTCAGTTTCCTCATCTGTCAAATGAGCTGGAGAAGGAAATGGCAAACCTTGCTAGTACCTAAGAAACCCCCAAATGGGGTCACAAAAGAGTAGGGCATGCCTGAAAACAACAGCAACAAAAAACAAGTTATTTCATATCTGGGCTCTACTATACCAGGCACTGTGCTAAGTGGTAGAAATAGAAAAAAAGGTCCCTGCCCTCAAGAAGCTTCCATTCTTTCCTTTCTTTCTTCTTTGTTTGGAGGCAATAAGGGTGAAGTGACTTGCCCGGGGTCACACAGCTAGCGTCTGAGGCCAGATTTGAACTCGAGTCCTTGACTCCAGGGCTGGTGCTCTGTGCATTACAGTGCCACCAAGCTGCCCCAAGGAGCTTTCATTCTAATGTGGGAGATAACATGTAACTGGATACCTCTAAGTACAGAGTAAAAGGAAGGTAATCTGAGAGGGAAGGCACTAGCAGCTAAGGGAGGACCAGGAAAAGCTTTCTGCAGAAATCCTGAAGGAGACCAAAGGTTCTAGGAAGGGGAGGTGAGTAGGGAGAGTGTGCTAGGCATGGGGGGCATCAGAGGTAAAAATCTGGAGTCTGGAGATGGGGTGTCATGTGTGAGAATGAGCACACAGGTCCGGAAAGCAAGATCGTAGAGGACGTGGAAGGAGACAGAAGAAGACAAGAAGGTAGTTGATGAGCCCTGAATGCCAAACAAAAGTGTTTGTCTCCTTTATTTCACCACCTGGTTGATCTGGCTCACATGCTGGGGATGGGCTAGGGCCACCCTCTGGTCAGGGTGGGCAGAATTGGTGCCATTGGCAGTTGACTTTGGGGGCTTCCCCAGGGGCACCAAGAGACCATCCCCGCTGAACATGTGTTCTCTCCTTGCAGCCCTTCCAGCTACCAGAAGTCCCTTGCCCTTGACCAATCAGATGATGAGCATGACCCCCTGGACCACACTGCCCGATCCCGATACTCTCACAGCTACCTGAGCGACAGTGACACAGAGGCCAAGCTGGGGAACTCCAGTGCGTAGCCCATGGCATTGGTCCGACACCCTTCTCCCAGCGTGGCTTGCTACAGTCAAATGCCTCTCCCAAAGGACTGTGGGGCACATGCCTCCCTGCCCCCCATACCTGTACCATCAGTTTGCACGGGAAAGACCCATTCCAGTCCTTTCCAGAGTGGGGACTCTCGGGCATGTGGGTGACTCCATACCCCTGCCATGGCAAGAGGAGAAGAATGTCCTGAGAGAAAACTTGGAATCTGCCTGCCTCTTTCAGATCAACACCAACAGCATGGCTCAGACATTCCCCCTGGGCCAAGTGAATGGGAAGCACCCTTCCGGCCCTCTTGTGTGGGGAGCTACGTTGGGACGGACTTCCCCACTGGGACATTCTTCAGTTGCTTTGTCCCCTGGAGGGAGCAGCCCCAGATCCTTCCCTCTGGGTGGGGAGGGCTTTCTCTTCTCAGTGCCTGCTGTCTTTTTTATTTTATAATTTAAATACCAGACCTTCCCCCTGTCAAGGCCTAGTCCCCAGAAAGGGGGAAGGAAGAAAGAGGCTACAGGGAGGGAGAAGTGAAATCAGTGGGTGGGGAATCAGACCTCCATCTTTGCTCTTCAACTGAGCCAAAGACAAAAGCCAGTTTGTCCAACTGAAGAGGAGGGAGCCATATCTGGCTTTGGGAGCCAGGTTCTGAGAGAGTGAATAGGGTGGGGCTCAGAGGGTTCCATGGGCAGATGAAACATGCTTAGACAGATAGACATGGCTACACACAGAGAAAAATACTATACCCATGAATACACAGTGTGGTAAATGCAGTGACCTCATCACAGGGAAACCCATTCCATGGATATAGGCATGGGGCTGTCACACCACAGCCTCCTCCTTTGTTCCTCTGTCCCAGTAAAGTGGCATAAGAACACAACTTCTGGAGAGGGAAGGCCTTACCTTGGGTGCTTGGGATCAGAAACACGGAAGACTGGGTTTATCTTAGGTGCTGTGGGATGGGTGGGCGCTTTGACCCAGGCTTCTGCACTCCCACATCAAGCCCTGATCCTACACTCTGAGCCTCTGTATTATGTTTCTCTCTCTCTCTCTCTCTCTCTCTCTCTCTCTCTCTCTCTCTTTCTCATTCTCTCTCTCTTTCTTTCTCATTCTCTCTTTCTCTCTCATTCTCTCTCTCTCTTCCTCTCTCCCTCTCCCTGCCTCTGTCTCCTCTCTCCCTCCCCCTCTCCCTCTTCTCCTTCTCTCTCTTACTCTCACTCTCTTCCTCCCTCTCCCTCTCTCTCTTTCCCTTTCCATCTCTCCTCCCTCCTCCTCTCTTTCTCTTCCCCCTCCCCATGCCCAAAAGAACATCCTCTCTTCCTTCGCTATGCTGACCACATACCTTCTCTAGGGCTGAGCCCCCACTGGTTAGCCTTTCAATAAAAAAATCAGCCACAAGGGCCAAAGAGCAATGCCTGGTGGTACAGCCTGGCCCACTTCTGCTGGTCCCTTCCTCTTCTCTCTGTTTGCACTTGGACTGTGCATCTCTTTCCCCTGGTTACTTTCAGTATGGAAATAAATCTTCTTTTCCTCCTGACCCTGTCAAATTTCCTGCAGTTTCTTTAAGTCAGGATACAGGCTTTCAGGGAGATGGATTCTAAGTTAGACCCATGGTTTAGGCTAACAGCTCAGAGGGTCTTATGAATGATATAAGGAAACAATGGGGTTGGGATGGGAGGGAATAGAAGACACAAGGAGTTTTTTCACCCTACAGACATGTGGTTTGGTCCTGTGGAAGGTCATCAGATTATTCAAGCTGACAGGATGGGTCTTCTGGAAGTCATTTCGTCCATCTGCTACCTTCATGCTTTAACCTAGCTCAGACTGAGACTGGGGAGGTCTGTCAGCCTTAAAAATCTCCAGGGAAGGAGATGATAACCATTCACATTTTCTCTGGGATTACCAAAGCCTTCCCCAATAGAAAATACTTTGTTTAGTTGAACCTCAGTCCTCGCTTTAATTTCTTGACTGGACTTTGCAGAAACAGAAAGAAGACCCAGTCTCCCACATCTCTCAACCTTTTGGACAGTAAGGAAATTATGGATGGACTGAGATGGATTGGATATTGTCAGCTGCCATCTTTGTACAGTATGAGGAGCATTCATTGGAGTTGCCTTTGACGCTCTCTGTATGACCTTGGGAAAATGATTTCATCTCCCCCTGTCCTTCACCTGTTCCCTTCTCTTTAAAATGATGGAATTGAACCAGATGGCCTTGGAGATCTCTTTCAATTCTAAATTTAAGATCTTAGGGTCTTTTGCTAACTCTCATTCCATTGTCTCCCCTTTGCCAATACCAAGTCCCCCTCCCCCCACCAAAAAATACCATATTCCTTTTTATTTACCATGAATTTCCATCTCTCAACATTTGAACACTGAGAGTGTTTATCTGAGTTTTCACCTGGTAGCTGATGTTAGGACAGGGGTCTCAGGAACATGGATGGAAAAGAGGCTGGAAACTCTGGGCACCAGGGATCTAGGAAGGCTTCTCTTGGTAAAATCTGAAGGGGAAGAAGTTTAACTTTTCTCCATCTTATACAAAGGTGTTCATCCGGCTCCAATGTTAGACACTAATGTTTGGTTTGAGGAACCCCATCTTTTGTTCCCATTTTCAAATAGTTTGGGCCATTTCCTGGCCTCATTTGAGCCCAGACTTCCAAGTGTCTCCCAGATTAACTAGTAATGACAACGCTCCCATCCTTTTTCCATTGGCACCAACCAGTGCTTCCCAGCACTGAGACAAAAGACTCACCTGGGTGCCATCTAATGGTTGGAGGAGCTTTCTTGATAGCACCTCATATATTGTCCTTGGTCCTGAGCCTGTGACTAGAGAGTATATAACCAGGGATGATTTACCAGCTGAAGAGTTCAAGTGCCCAGGTATGTGTCAACAAAGGAAAATCTTTTCTTTTTTTTTTTTTTGGAGGGGGAAGGCAAGGCAATTGGGATTAAGTGACTTGCCTAAGGTCACACAGCTAGTAAGTGTGTCAGGTGTCTGAGGCCAGATTTGTACTCGGGTTCTCCTGTCTCCAGGGCCAGTGCTCTATTCACTGTGCCACCTAGCTGCCCCCAAAGGACTATCTCTATCTGTTGTATCTTTAGAGTCTCAGTCAAAGTTCCAGTCTTTGCTCTGCCATTAACTTGTGTGGCCTTGGACAAGTCATCATTTTGCCTCTCTAGGACTCAGTCACTTCATCAAAGAGGTCCTTCCAGCATTAACATTCTGTGATTTTTTCCCCTGCCTTTGTCTTCTAGGTTCTTAGTGGCATTGGTCCCCAGGATTACATGATAACTGGTAACAGCAAAATGGCAGTTGGTTGATTCCCTATGTACAAAGGCCAAAACCACCCTGCAGTTAGTTGTACCCAGCAGGGCACAATATGTCTTTTTCCAGTGCCCTTTCCCTAATATAAGATGCCATAGTTAGTCAAACCATTTAAGCATAAGCAGTGACTTTGGGAATAAGCAAAGTGCTACAGTATGTGATTCAATGAGCATAGAGTCCTCATTCTTTAAAGTAGGGACTGTTGGGACTTGAGTTCTCTTCCAAGTCTAAATATGTGGTCCTACTATGTGCCATGTGAAGGCAGTGTGACATAGTAGAGAGTTGGCCTCCAAGTTAGGAAGATCTGGGTTCAAGTCCCCAGCCCAGGACATTAGCTGTGACTCTGGGTGAGTGTTCTAGGCAGAGGGTTTTAGAGGCAGAGCAGAGCTGCACTGCTAAGGGGACTTTGCTCACTGGGAGCCCCCAGTACTGGTCACGACATAGGATTGGTTTTTAAAAAATCATACCAAACACTGTGTTAGTGAGTGGGAAAGCAAAGACAACAGGGTCTGCCCTCAAGGAGCTTACTTTCTACCCCAAAGGAAACCTAGAGTGAGAAATCACCACCAAATTTATATAAAGTGATTTGGGGGAGCAGTGAGAGTGCTAACCAACAGATAAAGAAGGGCCTTGTGGGAAAGGTGGTCCTTGAGCAGATCCTTGAAGGGGGGTAGGTTTCCCTAGGTGGGAGAAGCTGTGCAGAAGCCCACAGATGAGGGACTAGATGTCATGTCCTGGGGACGGCCAGTGGCTGGCTTGTGCTCACTCCCTGTGGTGCCTAATTGCTATCCATGACGGTCCTTCCCAAGGGCCAGGGTGCCGGTGAACCCCCGACTCCCTCTCCCCAGCTTCATGTGGGCAGGTTCTTCATTTGTCCTTTCTTGCTTCCCCCATCCCCCCGCTGCCTGGTGGCATAAACGCTTAGCGATTTGCTTCTTAATTGTCCCCCAGCTAGGCTGCGCAGATGCCGCTCTTTAATCTCTCCTGATAAATGAATCGCACTATTCCTTTAATCATATGTTCATATCCAAGCCAATTTGAATCAATTTGGCAGGGAACACGTTGTAAGAGATGCCGTGAGGACTGCATCTCCCCATTGGTCCCCGGAGCTGGAACTGTTGTCTCCCTGACTCGTTGGGCAAGAAACCCAAAAGAACCATCTCTCTCATGCACTTGAAATACCTGAGCTGGGATGGCACCTTGAGAGCTCGTTTCATCTATTTCCCTTCCTCTCTTTGGGCCTCTTTCTGATAATTCTCAAAGACCTCCAAGATACTTCAACTTCCCTGGTCACTTCTTAGCTCCATATCTTTCCCAAGGTGGAATGAGCTTCCCCTTTACTTAGCCTTGATCCCATCAGCCCCAATCAACCCATGCCTCCCAATGGATTGCCAGGAAAGATTTAGAACATGTATGACTGTCTTTCCTATCCCTGGAGAGATGGTTTATTTACTTCCTACTCCACTCTGCTATAGGCCAAGTTACCCCAGTTCAGAATCACAAGATACTAGAATTAAATGTGACCTTAGAGACCCTCTTATTTTATAGATGAGAAAGTGGGTTCGACATACGAAGTCACCTTGGAGAGTGAATGACGTCAAAAAGCCAGGGGACAAGAAGGGGCCTGGGAAGGAATGTTCAGATGCTACCAAAGTTGTGGAGAAACAGGCAAACTCATTCATTGTTGATAGAATTGCAAACTTGGAGGTTAGAATTCAGAATATGAGAAATGAAAGGGGTCTCATAGACTATTTAGTCCACCTGTACAAAGGTGAAAAGAGCCTCAGGGTTTAACCACCTTATTCTTACAGATGAGGAAACTGAGGCCTAAAGAAGTTTGGGGTTTTTTAATGACTAGCCCAAGGTTACACAGAGCCAGGATTTGAACTCAATCCAGAACTCCTTACACTCTACCACACTGCCAACCACCTTGTTTTTTACAGAGAAGGTGAAGAGACTTACCAAAGGTTACACAGCTAGCAAGTGTCAGACCTGGAATTTGACCCTGGTCAAGTCCAAAACTTTTTCCGTCCCTGAGGTTAAAGATGAGCTCTTTTCCCCCTCCCCTGCTAAATTCCTGCTTCCCAAATCAGCTGCCCAGTGAGCCATTCCAAGGCTGGTTTGATTATAAACTGGCATAACCTGTGCCAGCATTTAATCCACAATGCTTCTCCTTTCAACTTGATTTGGGAGAACTTTGACCCAGAGACAGCATGACTCAGTGAAAAAGAAAACAAAAAAAACAACCCAAGGCACAAGATTTAGAGTGTAGGAGTATATTCATTAATCATCTGCCACCTGGGCATCTTAAACAAATCCCTATTCCTCTCTGAACTTCAAGCTCTTCTTCTTAAAGCAAAAGGGTCAGATTCCATGATCTCTGAGGCCCCTTCCTGACCTTACATTCCAAATTCTGACTTCACATGCCTGAAAGCCCCTGCCCCTCACACACCCACCTATTCTCTCTTTGTGGCTTTTCAGGTGTAAGTCACCTCCTTTGGACAGGTATGGTTGTTGTCCTTCTTTCTCAAAGAGGACCAAAATGACATCATCATGTTGGGGTTAAAATGAATGTGTCTGACTGTGGCTGGTCAGACCAATGCAAGCTCAGAAGGCTGAGCACAGATAGTCCACGTGAACATTTGGAGGGAAGATGTCTCTTTGACAGGTACAGGGAATCATAGGATGTCAGGATGGGAAGGGACCTTCAAAAGCATCCAGCCCAACCCCCTTGGTTTCCAGAGAAGGAAACTGAGGCTCAGGGAGGGGAAGCAGCTTGCCCAAGGTGGCTCTTGGGAAAATGGATGGTTAATGGTGGGTACAGAGTAAGAGGGGCAGAAAAGGGTGGGAGGGGAAGGGATCCTGGAAGTCTGGGCTCTAATTCTACAAGATGCCCACTCTCCTCTGGGCCCCAGTGAAGGAGACGATAGCTCAGGGAAGACAAGCTGGACAGACCTCTTGTCTTCCTTGCCCTGGGCTGGCCACCTCTCTGGGAAAGTTCATTTCTTGCCTCCCAGCGCTGCTCAGCCTTGGCTTCCCTCCCAGGCCCCCTGGATGGATCTCTAAGCCTCCTTTCATTTTCTTTCATCGGTTTTTCTCTCAGTACTCTGCCTGGTCCTGCCCACATTCCTTTCCTAGGCTCCCTACAGATTCCTTGTTAAAAGGGCCTGAATGGTGGCCCAGAAAACAAGGGGGAGAGAGGGAGGGGAGGGGAATAATTGACTTCATTTTGGCTCATCTACATATCAGTGTGACCTTTGAAGGCTTAGAAAGCCTTCAATCCTCACCTCTCTCCCCAAAGACTTCCCTTCTCCCTCTGCAATCTCTCCCCTATGAACTTCATGTGGACAACTCCCACCATCAGCCCAGTCTCCCAAGATGAAGTTGCTCCAAACCTGTGTCCCTGTCCCCAAGCTCCTTCCCCAGCCCAGACAACTTTGCTGCACCTTAAAAGATGTTTTGTTTTGGGCTTCTTTGATTTTGTTTTGTTTTGTTATTAGGGGCAATGGTATTGGGCATTTCTCCTTTGCTGGGCATGGCAGGGACCCTCTGAGAGAGTAGAGTAGAGCCCAGGGCCCCACCCCCTCAGCCAGGCATGGCTTCTTCCCAAGCTTTTCAAGATTCCAGCATTCAACAATTTGTTGCACCCTATGGCTGCTCTAAATCTTTTCTCTTTTTCTCCTTCCCTTGTCCTCTTTCTCCCCTTTCCTCCTTCCAGTTCTCCCTCTTTCTATCCTTATTTTTTTCTCTGCTTCTCTCCCTCTCATTTTCTTTCTCTCTTCTCCTTTTCTTCTTTCTCCTTCACTCCTTTTCTCTTCCCTTCTTCAGTCTTATATCTCTCCTCCGCCTTTTGTCCTCCTTTCTTCTCTATTTTTCTCCTTTTATTTTTCCATTTTCTCTCCTTTTCTTCTTTCCTTCCTCCTTCCTCTTTTTTCTCCTTCCTACCCTCTCCATCCCTTTCTTCTTTCTCTTCCTTCTCACTCCGCTCTCCTTCCCTCCCTCCCTCTCTTCTCCTTTCTTTCCCTCCATTCATTTTTCTTCTCCTTCCTTTCCTTTCTTTCCTTCTCTTCTTCCTTCCCCACCTCGTCTCCCCTCCTCTCTTCACCAAGAGTTCTCAGCAACAGTCTGTGCTCCTTGGTCACCTGCCCCACACAGGGTCACACTGAGTAAACAGGGCTGGGTGCTGACTCTGGGAATTGAAGAACCAGATTAGATTAAGGACCTCAGACAATTCTCCTTACCAAATTCTCAAAGCAGATCTGGAATTTGGAATAAGCATTTGCCCGGGGCACCCACCACCCACCTTCTTAGATGTGCACATATCTTGGATAATAGAACACTTTGCTCTCCAAAGAGAGATCTGATGATAAACCAGTCCCCTTCCTTTTTTTACCGTGGAGATTCTAGCTACTGTATCAAGGTGGGGAGGAGCGGGGGCAAGGGGATACTTTTCAAACCTTGCCCAGCTGTGCACAAATGCCTCAGACTCCTTTCCATTCTGAGTCTATTAATTCAGTGACCCAAACTTCCACTGGACTCACCCCCTACTGCCCTCATACCCACAGCATTCCTTCCTCCATACCTACAGCCTTTCTCACATCTTCGCTCACCCTCCCTACTTGCCCCAATGTTCTTTCTTTCTTATCTACACAACCTTCCCCCACCCCAATAAACTTCCTCCTCAAATCTAACCAACCCTCCGAACATCATGGTACAATGAAAAGCTCATACCAGCTTTGGAATCAGAGGACCTGGGTTCAAATCCTGCCTCTGACTTGCATTACCTCTGTGACCATGGGCATGTCACTCAACGTCCATGGGACTCAGTTTCCCCATCTCCAAAGGAAGAGTTTGGGCTAGGTGGCCTCCTCTTTCAGTTTTACACCTGGGATCTTCCTCCTCTCACTTTTCTCTCCCAACATCTTTACACCAACCTCCATTTTTCTCACTCTCTTTCCCCTCTTCTTCTCCTTCCCTTCCTGATAAAAAATCACAGCATTTACACAGTACCTACTATGTGGCAGGAACTATTCCAAGCATTTCTCAAACATTTTCCATTTGATCCTTACAACAATCGTGGGAGGTAGGTGCAATTCATTTAGGTCTTAGACTGAATTTGGTCTCAGGTCTTCCTGATCCCAGGGCGATATATAGCTTTAGCTACCACACACACACACACACCACACCACACCACATACACACACACACACACCACACACCCACAGCTCCTTCTGCCCCTCTCCAATTCAGGAGGGGGGTGTGTGTGTCCTTACTATGGAACTCCTCTAGTGTCCAATGTGATTCATGGACACTTATTTAGCCAAAAATGGAGGAAACAAATCCTTTCCATGCTCTTGATTTAAAAGTATTTGGTCATATTTTGTGTTTCTATGTGTTTATATTGCTCAACAAAGTTCTGACCTTAAAAAAACAAAAATAAAACCTTTTTGGCTGTTTAATTTTTAACAGCCTTGTACTGAAGCCTCTTCTGAGGTCTCATTATGGTTCAAAGGTCGAGTCTCTACCGGTGAACTTTCTCTAAGTCCTGGCTGGCGCCTCCATCCCTGGTCAAGGAGCATGTCCTTCTATTTCTGTTGTCCAAGGACCAGCCTCCCTAAGGGCCGAAAGACTCATCTCCAGGCAGACGATGATAGAAGGATGAAATTTTTGGCCACAGGAACTCCTAACGACCATTTATTACATTATAGAAGGTTATAATGTACAACTCACGCTGACGAAATTACAAGATCCTTGAATTATTGAAGTCATAAAGGTCAAATACCATCTATGAAGATTTATAAGCCCCAGCTGACTTATTTAAACACTGTTAGATGCAACCAAATTCTAGTACATCAAAGCAGAGAATTAGGTCACAGGCACATTGATTTAGAACTGGGAAGAATCTTAAAGTTCACGTAGCTCATCCCTACCCCTCATTTTTGAGGCAGGTGGGTGGTACAGTGGGTAAGGCACTCCACCAGACTGGAGATAAGAAGATCTGAGTTTGAATCCTACTTCGGACACTTATGGGAAGCTAGGTGGCCACACCTAAGAATCAGGAAGACCTGAGTCCAAATCTTGCCGCAGGCATTTACTATCTGTGTGACCCTGGACAAGTCATTTCACCCTGTTTGCCTCAGTTTCCTCAATTTTGTAAAATGTGGATACTCATAGCACCTACCTCCCAGGGTTATTTTGAAGATCAAAGGAGATAATTTTTATAAAGCTCTTAGACAATGATCGGCACATATTGATGTTATATAAATATTATTATTATTTTACAGATGATAAAACTAGGATTCAGAGGGATAAGTGACTTATCTAAGGTCACACAAATACCAGGTGACAAAAGTGGGGTTTGAACCTGGGGGCTCTGGCTCCAGGTCCATTGCTCTTCTCAGTGGTGCTGGGTTCTCTCTATGAGTTCAAAGCAGCTTATTGTAATGGCCTGTAGAGAAAAATTTCCTGAGCCCAAACTATCTTTCAGGTGACACATGGATGAATCCAATTTGTTTAAGGAATAATTGAAGTTGCCTAAGAAATGATGGATTAAATGGTTTTCAACCAAGTTTGAATCCCTCTGAGAGGGGGAGATCAATAAGGGAGACCCCCCCCCCAAAGAAATGTGTTTGGGGAGAAAAAAAAACCCAAAAACTGCTGATTCAATTAAAACTACTCTGATGTGCCACCTCACACACGTCCAGCTGGAAAAAATAATTAAAATGTAGCAAAAAAAAAAATGTTACTAGGATTGTGGAGAAACAGGTACAGTCATTTATTGCTGGTAGAATTGCAAGCTTGTGGAATGTGGAAAGCCATCTGACAGTATGGTTATACAGCTGATCCCTGCAGTAAGGGGTCAGCCATCTGTATTCAGGGAATATTGACCAGTTCACATCTGTTCCTAACATTGACTTCCACATTCCAAGCAACAGCTACAGGAGAAGCTAATGTAGTATACAAAGCTTATGGACTTTGATTTTCAGTCCTTAGTAACTGACCCAACAATTCCATTTCTAGGAATGCATCATGACAGAGTTATTGAAAACAATAACCAAAAAGATGTTCAGAGCAGCATTATACATTATCACACACACACACACTAAACAAACAAACCCAGAGGCAACCTACATGTCTAACAATAGGAGAATGGTTAAATAAGTCGTGGTGCTTTCATGGATTAGAATACTACACAGCAATTGAACAAGACAAGTATGAGGAATACAAAGAAAGACCTTTAGGAAATAATGAAGCGCAAAATATAAATGAATCCAGCAGAATCTCAAGGAAAGCAGACACACTAACTGTGTTTATGTGAGGAGAGATGAGAGTGGAGGGACAAAAAGGCTTGATGAGGACCTAAGGCGAGTAATTGGAAAAGTGTTATGATACTTCATGCGTTGAAATTAATTTAAACAGTTATTAAGTAACTGTAGTTGCTTATATTGACATTTGTCATTCAGTCATTTTTTTCTGTCGTGTATGACTCTCCATGACCCCTTTTGGGGTTTTCTTGGCAAAGATACTGGAGCGGTTTGCCATATCCTTCTCCAGTTCATTTGACAGATGAGGACCTGATTTAATGTTTCTAATAAAATATTTAATTATAGTTCTATATTTATTTTGAAACAGCCTCCCTATCTGGTGCAGGCTGGAAATGTAGTGTTCCCTCATAGAGCATATCGAGTAAGAATCAGAATGGAAGATTTGACTGACTCTGTTCTCCCAACCTGGACTGATTCACACCTCCCTGGGCAGCCTAGTGGAGCCCAATCCCAAGGAGGCATGATAGTGGCATCCACCTTAGGATACCTGATCCGCTTTAACAGAACTTGGAGTTGGGGAGACGTGAGCTCAAATCCTACCCAAGAGGACCCTGGGAAAGTCATTCAGCCTCAGCCTCAGTGTCCCTATCTCTGAAATGGGGACAATAACAGCCCCTACCTCCCAGGGTTGTTGTGATGATCAAAGTAGATGATATTTGCAAAGTGCTACGCAAATGCTATTTACTCTTGCTGCAGATCTTCAAAACAAACCTTGGAGGTAAGTGTATAATCCCCACTTTACTGTTAAGGAAACTGAGGCAGAAAGAAGGTAAATGACTTGCCCAGGATCCCACAGCTAATAAATATCTTGAGGCTGGATTTGAGCTCCAGCCTTCCTGATACCAGGCCTGGGGCTCTGTTCACCAAAAGAGAGAGTGGACAAAGGTACCACTAACTACAAGGCAAATTTGAATTTGGCCTAGGTTGTTGGTGCAAACCTATAATCTCTGCTACCCAGGGAGTCTGAAGCTGAAGGATGTCTTGAGTGCCAGAGTTCTGATTTGCTGTGGGCTAAGTCAGTCAGATGTCCTGATGAATAATAGTCATAGGAATAATGCCTAGCATTTATATAGTGCATTAAAGTTTGCAAGGCACCTTGCAAATAGTAATTCATTTTGTTGAGCCTCTGGGTCACTGGGTTGCCTAAGCCTGAGTTGGAAATGGAGTAGATCAAGTCCCCCTCAATAGCCAGAAATGGGATTCAACCCATGAGTAGGCTCTGTGCTTCTAACCTGAGCAAACTAGAGAGATCTAGTGTCAAATTAAAAAAAAAAAGTAAATAAATTTTTGAATTTGGATTTTGTGCACGGTGAAACCATGAGAATCATAAATCTATGAGTGGGAATGGACATCTAGTAGCCCTCTAGTTCAACCTGTACTCACACAGTGATCTCGTCTATAATATTCCCAGAAAGTGAGCAGCCGGCTGCCAACTGAAACCCTTTGGAGAATCGAAGAGATGGGAAGAACCTTCAGACCACCCAGCTCAGAGGGCATCCCAACCTATGAGTTGCAGACCCCTGCATGTGTTAAAGAGACCAAGAGACCCATAAATCCATAAACAGATACCTCCTCTGTAGACTGAGTAACTGTCTCCTACATATTCTAAAATCGATGCCAACGCTATTGTGATAAATAAAACACGAGCTCATTTAAAATAAAATAAATAAACAGCAGTCTCCACTTATGGAATCACTTCCTCCCCAAGCAGTTCATTCAACTCTGGGACAGCTTTCGAGGTAAGAAAGATTTTCATTTCACCAAGTCTGAATCCACTCCTTGTGCCTAGTTTTGCCTTCTGGGGCCAAGCAGAATGAAGGTGATCCCTCTTCCATGTTACAGTTGGAACTATGCTATCATGTCCCACTTAAATCTTCTCTTCTCCAGGATAAACATCCCCAGATCCTTTAACTGACCTTTCGATTCAATCAATGGTGTGCAGAGCACTGTCCCAGTGCTGGGGATGCAAATGAAGCCTCTCCTATCTAAAAAAGGGCTTCCATTCCAGTGCGAAGATGAAATATAATCAGAGATAAGTAAATGAAGTAATTGGGAGGAGGGAGGGAGGGAAGAGCACTTAATAACTGGGTAGATCCAGGGGAGTGACATCTTTGTGTGACTTGGACTCCCCAAATGCCCCACAGGCCTTCCTAAAATGCAATCATGCCTAAAACTTAACACGAAACTCCCTTCCCATCAGTTTAATTAATCAATAAACATTTATTGAACACCAACTATACACCAGATATGGTGCTAAACTCTGGGGATACAAAAAGAGGCAAAAGACAATCCCCCCCCAAAAAAAAAGACCTGCCCTCAAGTTGCTAACAATTCAATGGGAAAGACAATAAGCATTTATCAAGCAAGGGTTCGCTATGTGCTGGGAGCCAGGGATATGAATAAAGGCAGAAAGAAATTCCCTGATTTCAATATGCTCACATTTTAATGGGGGATGCATCACACAAATGACTATGTACATACAAGATAGATGGATAGATAGATAGATAGATAGATAGATAGATAGATAGATAGATAGATAGATAGATAGATGGATAGATGGATAGATGGATGGATGGATGGATGGATGGATGGATGGATGGATGGATGGATGGATGGATAGATAGATAGATAGATAGATAGATAGATAGATAGATAGATAGATAGATAGATGGATAGGTGGATGGATGGATGGATGGATGGATGGATGGATAGATAGATAGATAGATAGATAGATAGATAGATAGATAGATAGATAGATAGATAGATAGATGGATAGGTGGATGGATGGATGGATGGATAGATAGATAGATAGATAGATAGATAGATAGATAGATAGATAGATAGATAGATGGATAGGTGGATGGATGGATGGATGGATGGATGGATAGATAGATAGATAGATAGATAGATAGATAGATAGATAGATAGATAGATAGATAGATAGATAGATAGATAGATAGATAGGTAGATGGGTAGATAATTAGAATGGTAGATAGACTTGAGGGCAGGCACACCCAGCAGAAGACTATTGAGATAGTCTAGGTGTGAGGTGATAAGGGCCTGCACTGAGGTGATAGCTATGAATGGAGAGAAGGGAATATATGCAAGGAATGTTGTGAAAGTAAAAATGATAAGATTTGGCCACAGATTAATATTTGAGGTAAATGTAAATGAGGAGTCAAAGATGACATGGAGGAGACATGAAACATGGAGCCCTCAACAGTAAGAGGAAAGTTAGGGAGGGATTAATGAGTCCTGTTTTGGGCATGTTGAGTTTGAGATGCCTTTGGGATAATCCATGATGTTGGGAAAGATTGAAGGCAAAAGAAAAAGAGGATGAGATGGATAGATAGTGTCATGGAAACAATAAACATGAACTTGGACAGACTTCAAGAGATAGTGGAGGACAGAAGAGCCTGGTGGCTCTTGATGTGACTAAACAACAACAAAAATGGGGCATGCAATTGAAGATGTCCAACAAGTCATTGCCGGTGTGGGACTGGAGCTCAGGAGAGAACTAAGACTGAATAGATAAGTCTGGGAATCACTTGCATAGAAATGATAACTGAACCCGTGAATGAATGAATGAAGTTTTCAAAAGCATTTATTAAGTACTTACTATATACAATGTACTGAGGATACAAATAAAAAATTAAGAGCGTTCATATTCTCACGAAGCTCTAATGGGGGAGCTCACACATGGAAGATTTCCGTTGGAAGTCAGGTGCAAAAGTCCCATGATTCCAAGTGTGCAGCAGAAAAGCAGGGGGTCCTGCCTCTTCCTTTATGTTATTTTAATCTAAAAAAAAAATCGTTATCAGTTTCTCATATTAAACCATTTGATCGTAAAGTCTTTGGGGGCAAGAACTTTGTCTGAGGGGTCTTCAGTAGGGATGGCAGGAGTGGCTGCCAGGCTGCATCTCCCCAGAGGTACTTTCCAGGGTGGTTGTTGCCAGGATGATGCCTGTGGGCACTGAGCTGGAAGAATAGCTATTTCATGGCTTCTGGGTTCAAGGTCCTGGGCTGCCTCTACCGGGGTCTGAGGGAAAATGGCTGTCAAGGTGGTAGGGGTAGTTTGATTTTGTCTGGCACATGCTGTATCCTGTCTCTCCCTCTGGGCATACTGCTGCTGCTTCAACCACGCTGACTTGCCTCCAGGTGAGAGCTGATGAAATCACTGAGTGAAAGAGTATGGCTTCTAAAAAGGGGGGAAAGAGAAAAGGGCTCATGATAGAGATTTGGGGGCACCCACATTTCATGGGTATGGATGAAGGTTCAGTAAAGAAGACTAGAAGGACAGAACCTTGGGGGACTGGTTAATGGGCATAACATGTCAGACTGGTAGCTAGGAGGAAAGCCTAGAGAGCATGTAGATGGAGAGACTATCAATGTCTTCCCTGTAAGATTATGGTTACAAGGAGAGGTACAGGAGTGTGAGTAGTGGAGAGGGACCATCCCTGATCCTCTGCACCCCCACCTGGGTGGAGGCATATGCTGCTCCCCCTTCAGATGCCCATGCAGACCTAGAAAACTGAAGACTGTGATTGGTGGCTCCTTCATCATAAGATTTCAGGTTGGAAGGGACCTTAGAAGTTGCATGATTCAATGTCCTCATAATAGAGCCCCCCTCTACATATTGGAGCATAGGATCTTAGGTCTAGAGACAGAAGGGTCCTCCAAGGACATCTAGCTGAACCCCACCCCCATTTCACCTCTCTGAGACCTAGAGAGTCTGACTCATCCAAACAGTACGTGGAAGAGACAGGATTTGAACCCAAGATCTCTGACTCCAGAGCTGGTGAATTTCCCACTCTCTTTCAGGGCTTATCAATGCAGCTCACCTCTAAAAAGTGATTGATGCCTTTTGTTTTTACATCACCCTCATTCCTGAATGTGTCCTTTGCTCCCCCACCCACCAAGCCTTGTAACAAAGAATAACAAAAGAAAAGAAAATGGGGGAAAGAGCTGTCTGGCATAATTCACCTACTCATCAACCGAGTCTGACAAAATCTGCAGCGTTAGACACCTATTCGGTGGGGCCCCCCTCCCCTCCTCCGCACTCCCCAGTTCTGCAAAGAAGAATCAGAGATTGAGAGCCTGAAGGGACCTTAGAGTACATTTATTCCAACCTCCTCGTTCTATAGATGAGGAAACTGATGGCCATAGAGGGGCAGTGTCTTGCTCAAGGTTGAATAGAAGGCCTCTGTTCACAGGGCTGGTGCTGTTTAATATGCCAGGGCTGCTTGGTTGGGGGCTCGCCTCCAAAGAGCTGCTTGGTAAGATGATCTAAATTGGGAAATCGGAAGGTCCTACAGCCCAGTTAAAAAATAGTTTGTTAGTACAGATGTGTGTGTGTGTAGAAAGCACCAAGAAAGGACTCCCATTACCGTATTAACCTAAATAGAAGAGTAGCTTTTATATTAGCATTTCATAGAGAGAAATAGTGCCTGACTGAGGGCTCATGGGGAAAGGAGTAAGGAGGGACATACACTGTAGTGGCAGAAGCTTCTTAAAAATGGTTTACAACGCTGATCCCTGGCTAGGGAGGCTGGTCCTACAGGGCAGACTCCTCTTGGCAATTGCTGAAGGAAACTAAGAGGAAACTGGGAGATTAAGCAATGGTGGAGAGAAGCCTGAGCATGCAGTAGAATATGGGGCAAGGGAGAAGGCAGAAGGGCACCATGGATCCTAGGATCCCAGATCTATAATGGGAAGGGACCTCAGAGGCCATCTAGCCCAACCCCCTCCTTTTACAGATGAGGAACTGAAGTCTGCAGAGGTTGCATCAAGATGGAACAGATAGTAAATGGCAGGGGTGGGATTTGAGCCCAGGTCTTAGGATAATAGGACCTCAGGGACCAATCTTCTCATTTTACATATGGAGAAACTGAGACCCAATAAATTTGGGATCCCAAGATCCCAAAGAGAACGAGCATCAAAAAGGGGATTTGAACTCGTCTGCTGTCCCTAAACCCACCATTCTGACCATTGTGCAAAACTAATGGACATTTCTGACAGAGCTCAGGGCAGCTTTCTGTGATGGACTTTCCACCATAAAACTCAGAAGTGGGTACTTGGAAAATGGGTTGACCAGGGACAGTGACTAAGAGTTGAAAGTCCTTTGGGAGTTTTCATAGAATGAAACCCTGGGTAGTGGGCAGTTACAGGCAGACCAGCACAGCACATCTTCTGGTATAGCGGAGAGTGATGAATATGCGGTCCTCATCTTTGTGTCCAAGGGAGGGGATTTAGCCCCCTGGTGTGGTGGGAGTCAGCTCCCCAGCTAAGGGGTCTCCCAGAGGGGAAGAGATGGCTCCGGGGCTGAGGGGGACAAGCAAGGGCGCCCGTAGTCACTGGGGGAAGGAGGGGTGAGCCCTCCAGAGAGTGGATGGGATTTATATCTCCCCTCCCCCACTCCTTGCTCCCCAGTAGAAATCAGCTACAAATCTCAGCTTGTTGGAAACAGATGGCCTTGGCTGACGAAAAAACCACCGCAGGCTGCTCCACCTGTTCTTAGGCTGGAATAATCAGCTCGAGAAACGTCGGGCGCCGAAATAACTTAACGGCAGCCGGCAATGCACGAGCTCAAGTCCCGAAAGTCTCTGAAGCAGACCACCCCTCCCCAGCTCCTCTCCCCAGCCCCTCAATTCGCCAACCCCTTGAGGCCACTGGAGGAAACTAATGGAGTAGGGAAGATAGATGGATGCCAGAAATGTGGGTGAGGATTGGCTTTTCCCCCATAGAAGGCAAACTCCTTGAGAGCAGGGACCCTTTCATTTTTATCTCCCCAGGACCTGGTCCTTAATAGGAGCTTAACGAGTGTTTGTTGACTAATTGGAAGCATAGGAAGAGGTTGGCTGAGGCAGAGAGGAAGGAATGGGGGGGGCACATTCTGCAGCTTAGGTGGTACCATCCGTCTCTCCCTCCCTCCTTCTCTCTCTCTCTCTCTCTCTCTCTCTCTCTCTCTCTCTCTCTCT
>NW_027185798.1:21731237-21772713 GCF_028583685.1 Petaurus breviceps papuanus
TCTCTCTCTCTCTCTCTGTCTCTCTCTCTCTCTCCCCATCCTGGTCTCCTCAGGTCAATCTATCCCTCGAGACATTGTGAAGATAAGAGGGTCCTCAGACATCATCTAATTCAAACTCCTCATTTTACAGATTCAGAAACTGAGGCCTAAGGAGGTTAACTGACTTATGTAGGATTATAGGTGGAACCCAATTCTCTCTTTTACAGAGAAGGAAACTGAGGCAAATTGGGCAAGGTCACAGAGAGTAAACTACAGGGGGGGGTGGAATTTAAACTCAGGTCCTGGTACTGCAGACCCCACTGTACCAGGCTGGGCCTGGGCAGAGCCATGAGGGAAGGGATGGCATTAAAAGAGGCACTCGGTGGGTTGTTTCTGAGGAGCGGAGGGGAGGACAGAGACGGGCGCCTTGGATTTATTTGAATTTTTACATCAAATGAATAATATGCAAATCTCCCTTTCCTAATCTGAGCCCATGATTTGGCTACCAGACCGGTGGTACCACTTCTTTCAGCTCCCTTGCTGGGAACCTGGAAGCCGCTGAGCTGGTTGGGAAGAGCTCTGTGTGCGGTGGCTGTTCCTCTGGATGATGAAGCTGCCCACAGTCAGCTGGGCTAATGCTCCCTGGCAGAGAAGATGAGCCCATCCCTGGGCATGACAGCCCAGGCAAATGGTGGTGACAGGGGAGAGGGGGGAGCAGGAGTGGGAAACGGTGGGTTCAGGGCCAAGGTGGGGGCTGTCGGAGAGTAGGAAGGAGAGAGGGAGTGAAGGAATCAGAGGCAGAAGAAGCCTGGGCTTCCCCCGGTTGGGGTACAGCGGGTAAAGTGGCATTTAAAGCTGCAGTCCTGCAGACAGATAATAGATTTAAAGTTGGAAGGCACCTTAAAGGTAAGTCATCCCAATGCCCTAATTTTAAGGCCCAAAGAAGGGAAGTGACTGTCCAAGGTCACATAGGTAGTAAGAGACCAAGGCAGAATTTAAGCCCAGGTCATAGGATCATAAATACAGACCTGGAAGGAATCATAACATTCCATTACTAAGCTTCCAATTAATTTTTAATCCTTTCTTCAATAGTCCTGAATTGAATATAATTTAATTGCCTCGTGGTTAGTAAAGGATGTGTTTAATTTTTCTGCATTTGCTTGTGAGGTGCTGGAAGAGATCTTGCAGGCCATCTAGTATAACTCCTTCACCTTGCAGAGGAGGAAACTGAGGCACAGAGAAGTCACTGACTCTCCCAAGTTCATACAGTAAGCATCTGAGGTGAGATTTGAACACAGGTCTGATTTCAAGTCCAGTATCCTAACCCTGACACCAGTTTGGTTTGCAGACACCTCTCTATAAGGTCCAGTGACTTCCTTAATATAGAATGTCTAATCCAACCCCATCACTTTACAAAACATGAGATCACAGATTTAGTGCTGAAGGAGACTCTAGAAGCCAGCTAAATCCAACATCCTCAGTTTAGGTGAAATGACTTGCCCAAGGTCACACAGCTATTCTGTAGGAATAGTAGCATTCAAACCCAGCTCTCCTGGAGACTTTAAGTCTGTTGTAACTTTTTCTTCTAAAGTCTTTTGCTGTACCTCCACCTTATCAAGGCCTAATACAGTGAAAGATCAGAGCCCAAGGCAAACCAAACTGGGGTTTGGGGCTTGACAGGGAGTGTGGTATAATGGGGAGAGCCCTGGCTCTGGAACCAGAGAGGCTAGGTTCAAATTCTATCCTGGGAAATGACCTAGGGAAGGTAATTTAATCTTCCTAGGCCTCAGTTTCCTCGTCTGTAAAATGAGGCAGCTGTCCCATATGACCCTCAAGGTCCCTTCCAACTCCAGATCTGGAATTACATCAAGTCCCTTTCTGCTGGGCCTCAATTTCGTTAGCTGTAAACTGAGGGGATTGGACCAGCCCTAGATCTGGGATCTTATGAGGTCTCTATCTATTGTCTCATGAACCCTCAACATATCCAGGATGTTAAGTATTGGGGAGTGTCTCCCTTAGGGAATTCAGTATTTGCATCTGGGAGCCCCCCTCCCCCTCCCCTTGCTGAGCCAAGGCCTCTTCTCTCCCCTAAATCCTGCATCTCTAGGCCCCCTTCTCCCCACTGGGTGAAAATGCTCCTTGATCTCCTCTCTTGGCTTGTTCCTTCCTTGCCAACTTAGCAAGATTTTTTGTGTGTGAGTATGTGAAAACAGGAGAAATGTCTGCCTCAGGCGAAAGTGAAAGCCTCCCCTGGGGGCAAACTCATCTGCCTGCTCTGGTGGCTCAGTGCTGAGCTAGGGACTTGAGCACTTGCGGGGGTCTTGGCCCTGAGAGTGCTGGGAAAGAGTGGCATTGGGAGGGAGTGGGGGGGGGCGGTGCTAGGGGACTCCTGGAGATGCTGGCTCTGGCTGGGGAGAGGGGGAGGGGTCTGCAGCCCCTTGGCCCCTCTGAGTGCAGTTCTCTGCGCCCTGGGGACCTTTCCTCTCGATGCCATTTACTGTGTAGCTCCTTCTTCTCTGCCCCCCCCCTCCACCACACACAGAGTACCCTCCTTCAAATAGGAATTTCTAGGCTTTCCAGGACCCCCTCCTTGCCCTACTCTATGCCTCAGTAACTGTTGGTGAAACAAATCCAGACTCAAACGCAGAGCTCTGGCACTCCAGGCCGGTCCAGGCAGCCTGGGCAGGGCCCAGGGAGGGGGACACTAGGGGGAGGCAGGGAGGAGGAAGGGCCAGGGAGCTGAATCATTTATAAAGCCTAATAAAGATGCAGATGAGCAGTTCAGTCCAGGAACCCAGAGCTGCCAGTGGTGTTCATTATTCAAAGTTATGCAAATACCATTGGACTGGCATTCCTATCCTGCTCCTGGGAATATCCTTTCTATTCACCCCCACGGCCTGGCAAGCCTGCCTACCTTGTGCCACCCTCCCTGTCACTCCTGGAGTGGGCACTGCCCTTCACCCTTTCCTTGCTGCCTCTGCCTCCCCTCCTACAAAGTGCTCCACTGAGATGGCCTTTGGTTCTTGAAGATCAGTGCCAATAGAGCGTAAGCCCTGTCAGGCTGGCAGGTGCCCCTCTGTGCCCTGTGATTTAGAGGCTAAGTCGGGAACCCCCAAATCCAAATACTACCCCAGCTGCTGACCAGCTGTGTGACCCTGAACAAGACACTGAGTCTCAGTTCCCTCATCTATAAAAATAAGGACTCGGTGGCCTGCCTCTTAGGGCCCTGTCAGCTTTGTCTGTGATCCTACACATCTGCCCTCTGTGGGCTAGCCTGCCTAAATCTAAGGACGAAGGTGGTGTGGTAGAATGGAAAGAATGCTGGATTTCGAGGATTACAGGACCCAAGTTCAAATTCTTGCCCTTTGTGACCTTGGGTAAGTCACTGAATCAGTCCAAACCCAAGGTTTGTCATCTGTAAAATGAAAGAGTTAAACTGCATCATCTGTAAGGTCCCTTCTGGCTGTGTGTCTATAATCCTGTGAGCCTTCTGAGGCCCAGGCTGGCTGTGGGGGATGAATCTCTTCATTCACCGCAGCTCTTAAAAAGCATTTACTAATAGGTAAGGAGGTTTCTGTCTTTGTTGGTGAAGGGAATGCTCACACCATTAAGTCAGGGAGACTAAAAGGATTAAGGTGAGATTCTCTCACCAGGCAGGTGAGAATCCCGGACTCTTGCTAGCTCGCCTGGTGTACCTTCCACTGGGAAGCTGTTTGCTAACCCCGTGCTATGAGGCAGCCTCACATCCAACCCAGCCTACAAAGCTAGGTGGAGTTCTCCTACTCTCTTCATCTCAACCAATCAATCCAAAGCATTTACTAAGCATCTACTGTATACTGGGTACTGTGGTGGGTGCTGGAGATAGAAAGAAAAAAAATGAAATAGATTTCTAAGGAAAGATATTCTGTCATAGTTTCAATATCACATACACCTTCATTTCCTACCAGGTTATACTCCTTCAGATTTCTTCATCATGACCCAGAGACTTCTTCAACCTGGATGATTACTTTGACGGAGTATAAGCCCCCTGCCCCACAACTTTCCCTGAACTCTCCCACTTGGACCTGGCCATCACCTGAGGCTCATCTCAGTATAATCCTCTCAATTGGCCTTTCATTGTAATCTACACCCAATCTCCCAACTCTGTTACCCTTAACCCTAGTTTAGCCCACCCTTAGTCCCCAAACTTCACAGAATTCATTTAGATTCAAAGGGCTACACTTAAGGACCTACACAGCCACATGTGACCTCAAGGCTGCAGGTTCACCACCCCTGGAGAAACAATTTCCATACTTTATACATAATTATAAATTAAAATAGTTCAAATTTAAATACATGTTATCACATTATTCCCAACAATTGTAAAATGGAGGAAATAGAAGTCTAGAAAGTAACTTGTAGTCAGGATTTTAACTCAGGTCTTCTGGTTCCATTTCATACAATATTCCCATAGTTCCCTGAATTCCTTGTACTCATAATTTCTTGCTTTCTTCCTTCCTTCCTTCCTTTCTTTCTCTTCCTTCCTTCCTTCCTTCCTTTCTTTTTCTTTCTCTCTTTCTTCCTTCCTTCCTTCCTTCCTTCCTTTCTTCCTTTCTTTCTTCCTTCCTTCCTTCCTTTCTTCCTTCCTTCCTTCCTTTCTTTCTTTCTTCCTTCCTTCCTTCCTTCCTTTCTTTCTTTCTTTCTTTCTTTCTTTCTTTCTTTCTTTCTTTCTTTCTTTCTTTCTTTCTTTCTTTCTGTGAGAGGCAATGAAGATTAAGTGACTTAGTGACTTACCTACGATCACTCAGCTAGTAAGGTATCAAGTCTTTGAGCCTGAATTTGAACTCAGATCCTCCTGACTCCAGGGCCAGTGCTCTGTCCATTGCACCACCTAGCTGCCCCTTGTATTCATCATTTCTTATGGACCAATAATAATCTATGCCATAGCAAAGAAACAATTTGTTTAGCCCAAGGGTTCTCAGCTTCTTTTGTTTCAGGGAGCCCTTTGAAAGTCTGGTGATAGGAACCTTTCCCAGAATCATGTTTTTAAAGATATTAAATAAAATGCATAGTATTAAAAAGGAAACCGGTTATATTGAAATGCAATGATCAAAATGGTTTTAAAAAAAAACCAAGTTGACAGACCACAAGATAAGAAAAGGCTAGTTTACAGCCCTGTAAGCAGAATGTTTACAACATTTCCAGTTTATAGGAGGCCTACTTTGTTACCAATGTTTCCTCAGCACAAAAAATGTTGCTGCGAATATTTATTTTTATATAACCTTTCTTTCTGCCTTTGACCTCCCTGGGGTGTATGCCCAATCATCGGCCCTCTGAGTCAAAGGGAAACCTATTTATTCTCGATAAAACCTTTCATAAGACCAAATGGTGCCCATGCTTTCTTTAATCACCCCTTTGGAGAATTAAAAGACTTATTAAGTCATTCCTTAGCTTTTTCTTCCCCAGATTAATCCCAGTTCTCTCTCTGAACCTGACTTAGTCTCTGACCCTTTTTCCAAGTCCTCCTCAGCTTTCTTAAACTGTTCTGCTCAAATGGGGACCCCAAGCTCTGTTGAGGGCCTAATTGGTATTGAGTCCATCAATGCCAACCTTTACTCCTCCACATAATGACTAGGGGCTTATATGTAAATAAATATCCTAGGTCTCTGGGCTTGTTCCTTCGCCCCCAGCTCCCCCTTATTCCAACACCAGCCTCCCCATCCAGCTTTCTTCTCCTCCCCCCTCCCCCACTTTCTCAGTTCCCAGGAGAGACACGAGGAATCAGGTCAGAGTTGAGATTCCATTGATTCTTTCTGCTTTCCTTTCTATTTTTGCCTGGCTCTCTCCTCCATTCCCCAAGTCTATTTTTAGCAGCTCTTGGCTCTCTCTTAATCTGGTTGGCAACTGCACCCGACTGTCTCTCCCCTCAGCACCGTTATCTCTCCCTGCAGCCCATGCAGACCCCAGCTGCCCTTGCCTATGTTCCCCTAGGCCGACCTGCTTCTTTTTATTCTATGGCCTTAGAGAGATATGGGGCCTGCTGGATAGAAAGGTGACTTGGGTTGCTCAGAAGCTTGCTGAAATAGTGAGTTTCCAGTGTGATCATATTTTAAGCATACCTAAACATCAACCCATTCTGGCTTCACCCTCCGCCACCTTCCAGCCCAGCTCTCCTGGGACTTCTCTGGTCTTTCTCCTCATTTCATAGAATAGAGGAAATGATGGAGTCAGGCCGACCTGGTTTTGAATTCTTGGAAAGGTGCTAGCTGTATGACCCTGGGCAAGTCACTGCCTCTCTCTGGGATGATGAGCATTAGATGTGGACTCCTCTCTCACCTGGGACATTTACTGACTGCGTGACTCCTAGCAAGTTACCTAACCTTTCCCATCTTCAGTTTGCTCTGATGGACCTCAATGATGCCCTAAGGTCACTCGAAGTTCTAAATGTATGATCCAGAAATTCTCTGTTCCTGAATTACCACCTCCCTCTTTCCTCACCTCTGATCCTTCCGTCCTCCTCTAAGAATGAGTTCTGGTAAAATGGAAACTCCTTGAGGGCGGGGACTGTGCAGTTTTGGTCTTATTCCCAGGGCCCAGCATAAGGTCTAGTACCTAATAAGTGTCTTTAACAGATTGGTTGAATTGAGTTGATTTGAAGATTTCAGATATCCTACCCTGGGGAAGCTGGTCCAGGCTACAGTGACTTTGGGGTTCTGTACTACTGCAGCCAGGAAAGCTGGCTCCATGAGTCCAGCCTCATTATCACAGGGTCATAGACAGAGCGCTGCGACAGGGAATCAGGAAGATCCAAGTTTGAATCCTGCCTCAGACACTAGCTCTGTGACCCTGGCTAAAGTCACTTTTCAATATTTCTGTGGTTCCATTTTCTCATCTGTAAAATGGGGATAATAATAGTACCTATCTTTTAGGTTTTTTTGTTGTGAGGGTTAAAAGAGATAACATGTAAAATGCTTTGAAAACCTTTAAAGTGCTATATAAATGCTCACTGTATACCCTGCCCACTTTCTGCTATGCTGAGCCTTGAGGGGCATCAGCATTCCCAGGCACTGTCTATGTAGGAAATCCCTTTCTCCCTTTTCCCCTCCCCCTTCCCCTTTCCTTCACTAAGAGAAAGTCGGGTATATTTCCACCTCTTGTCCTCCCCCTAGGTTCTTCTAGTCACTGGTTCCCTCCCATAGCAGTGAGTAAGGAGCTGCAGCTGGCTGGGGGAGGAGGGTGGCACCCAGCTAAGCTGATGGAGAGGGAAGAGAGACGCTGTAGCTTCCTATGTAGCCAGACCTGCCCTTGTTCTTCTCCCCACTTCTGACCAGAACATGCTTTCCTCTCCCCCATATACCATGGTAGGTACAAAGAGACCTGGCTGGGGACCAGAATAATGAGAGTGAACCAAGAGAGGGTGCCCAGTGGAAAAACCATGAGACCTCATCACCATTTTGGATGGAACAGACTCTTACATGTACTGGCAGAGATAGGCTTGGGACAGTCCTTAGAGAAGTGTTTGTGGTCCTGAGGCTGAGGACTTGAGGAAGGGACTCTTGTCCATGACACGTCAGGGTAGATCAAAAAGACACATTCAGTGGAAAGAGTGATGAATTTGGAGTTAGAGGGTCAATGTTTACATCCCAGTCCCCAATACATGGCACGCTTTATTTTTTCATTTCTCTTTTTGTTTTTAAGTGTAAAATTTTTTAAAATTATGAATAAATAAATCAATCCCAGTTCTACCACCTGTGTGACTTTAAGCAAATCACTTAACCTCTTTGGACTTCAGTTTACCCAATTACAAAATGAGAGACTTGGACTAAATTATCATTAAACTTCCTTACAATTTTTAATCTATGAATCTCTAAATGGAGGACATTTATCCTAAAGGAGAGATGACCCAGGGGGACATACTAGCTATCTTCCACTTATTTGAAGCTCAGTCTTGTGAGAAACAGATCTAAGGTAGAATTAGAAGCAATGGGTGGAACTTACCAGGAGGTAAAGTTAGTCTTAATGTTTGGGAAATCAGAATATCTAAAAGTAAGCTACCTTGGGAGGTAGAGGGCTCCTTCCTGGGAGGACTTCAAGCAGGCACTAAATGACCACTTAAGGGGGACATTAGAGAGGGGGATTCCTTTCTGGTATGAGATGGAGTAGAAGGCTATGGGGGTCCATTCCAAATCAGGGATTCTATGACTAAGTGAAATTAACATGACATAGGCATAGTCAGTGACTCAACAAATATTTATTAAACACCTACAGTGTGTTAAGCTAGGGGTCAATCAATAAGTGTTTATTAAACACCTCTAATGTGCTAAGCTGGAGATACAAAAGACAGTTTCTGCCCTCAGAGAACTCACAATATAGTAGGGAAAGGTGAAGGCTACTGGCATTTATCCAGGAAGGATCTGCTTCAGATTTGACCACTGACAGTTAAAAGTTTGTGTGACTGTGACCAAGCCACTCGACCCCTCTGTTTGAGTTCTCCCATCTGTGAAATGGGGATAAGAATTTCTGTTGTATCTACCTCACAGGGTTGTCACGAAGTTCAAATGAGATAATGTATGAAAAGTGCTTTGCAAAACCTTTAAGTATTATGGAAGGAGAGCTGCAGCTGGCTGGGGGAGGAGGGTGGCAACCAGCTAAGCTGATGAAGGGGAAAGAAACTCATTATTATGGGCAGGACAGGCTGCATTTTGACCCACTGAGAAAATCAGTACCAGCTTACAATCCTTCCTAGGCTCTGGAAAATCAAGTTGTAGACACAAGAACAATGGAATAAACTCCCTCTCCTTTCTGTTCCCCATTGGCTCAATTTCACATACCGGACTCCTTGGCACAATGTCACGGAATGCACTGAATTTGGAGTCAGAGGGCCTACGTTCAAATGCCACCTTTGCCACTCACTGACCAGGTGACCTGGGGCAAATTCTATCACCTCTCGTGGGATTCAGTTTCCTGTTCAGTAAAATGAAGGGGTTGGACAAGGTGTCCCCTGAAGTCCCTCCAGTATTACCTTGTGATACTAATAATAGTTACTATGAGCATAGCACTTTAAGGTTTCCAATGGACTTCATATATGTTATCTCCTGTGATCAGCTATTGTTCCCTGAGCTGCATGGTCCGAGAGAGCCCCGAGCTGGGAGTCAGATCACTCCTCTCTCCCTTACTAGTTAGTTGTGTGACCCTGGGCAAAGCATGTAACCTCTCTGAGCCTCAGTTTCCTTGTAAAATGAAGGGGTTGGACTGGATGCCTTACAGTATCCCTTCCAACTCTCCATCTGTTATCCTGATGATATGACCCTCTTTTCCCAGTGATTCTCATGACCTCTGCTCTCTCCTCAGTGTATTCTGACTTCTCTGTCTGGCTTGGACTGGCCCTAACTAGAGAAACTTCTTGTTATTGTTCAGTAATTTCAGTCATGTCTGACTCTCTGTGACCCATTTGGGGTTTTCTTGGCAAAGATACTGGAGTGGGTTGCCATTTCCTTCTCCAGCTCATTTGACAGATGAGAAAACTGAGGCAAACAGGGTGAAGTGACTTGCCCAGGGTCACACAGCTAGGAAGTATCTGAGGCTGGATTTGAACTCAGGTCTTCCTGCCGGCAGGCCTGGCACTCCCTCCACTACGCCATCTACCTGGTCCCTGTAGAAACTCTGGATGCGTCTAGCTCTGCCTATACCTAAAGCTCTCCCATTTAGAACACCTCCCCACATCCCTCCCACCCCAGCCGGGGAGGATAAGACCTTCCTCCTTTCCAAAGCAATTAGCGCAAGATGCGGCCAGCTCACGAGGTTTCTCTAAATGGGAACGATCCTAATGATAATAAAATGGCACATTTAACATTCAAACATTGAGCAAGGTTTCTAAGTGAGTGCATCTCTCTCCAGCATCACGGTTCCATCTCCATAAGCACCTGACAAGGTACCTTAAAGAGGGAATGGGAGCCAGGAACAGGATGAGGAAGGAATCAAGAATGATGAGGGGGGAAAAGGGTGTGGGAGGGGCAGAATGCCTGGGAGGCATGGGGGTGGAGAGGGTTCCAAGATGCTGACACCTGGAGCCCAACAGAAATTAGATCGCATGGAGCATAAATCCAACAACAGACGTCAATGTAATGAAATATGCATCGAGTCTTTGTCTTGATTTTAGAGGTTCTTGAGTGTTTCAGAGTTGGCACTCAGAGTGCCAGGATGATCAAGAGGTCATACATAGAGTCTGACTTCATCATTTTACAAAGGCCCAGAGATGGCAAGTGACTTGTCCAAGGCCAGGCAGCTAATAAGTGGCAGAGCTGAGACTCAATCCCATGACTTCTGGGTTTTCAGAAAATGAAGAATCTTAAAGCTATAGAGATCAGTCAATCAGTCAATGAGCATTTATCATGCTCCTTTTATATGCCAGGCACTGGAAACACAAAGGCAAAAAGGAACCAGTCCCTGCCTTTATGGACCTTACATTATAATGAAAGAAACAATGGGAAATGCAAAATATGCATCAATCAACCAATAAGCACTAATAAGTGCTCCTTTTGTGTGGGCACTGGGATTACAAAGATGAGAATAAAGTCCATATTCAGAAAGAGCCTTGCCTATACTCCCATCCCCTTCTCTAGAAAATCTGCATCAAAGCCAGTCCTGCTTTTGGAGGATTTTCCCTGTTCTCAAAGAGCAGCAGAGAAGAAAATTCTCTCCACCCCTATGGGCTTCTGGGCCTGTTTCCCTGCCTGTTGAGGAATTGGTCTTCAAGGTCCCTTCCTTCCAGTTCCAGAATGTCTGCACTACTTTTAGGGACAGGATTAAGAAGTCATCCAGAGAGTCGGGAGGACCCTGGATCGGTTCCGGCGTCAGGGCCTCAGACACTTAACACCCACACAAAAAAACTAGCTGTGTGACCTTGGGCAAGTTACTTAATCCCAATTGCCCTCCAAAAAAAGGAAAAAAAAAGTCATCCAGACAGGATAAATGATCCTAGATCAATCAAGAAGAGTAGAAAACATGGATGATGTCTCACTATCCCTTAATTTGGCAAGTCTCCCTTTAGTTCAGTGAGTTTTCAATTAATCTATCTATCTATCTATCTATAAACATTTATTAAGTGCATACTATGTTGGAGGCACCAGAGGCAGAGAAGGAAGGCTTAACCAGGGGTTTACAGAGATGCTTTGTTCAGGTGATAGAAGCGTCTGATTTGGAATGGAGTCAGATCGTAGGATAGGGTTGACTTCGTACCTAGCTCATACAGGACCTTCCCCACCACAGGGGCCAGCTTGAAGCCGTGTCCTAGGGAAAGGAGAAAAGAGCTTCAGCTGCTTTCAGAAACACAGGCTCCTTAGGAATGTAGTCTTCTGCCCTCTAGACGAACAACTAACTATATTCCCTTCCCCTTCCCCACAGAGCCAGAGATTGCTGCCCATTCCAGTAATTCCCCACTTCTCTCACCCCTCAGAGCTCAGGTACAGTTTTTACACACTGCTGCACCCTCAGAGCCCAATTTCCCAGTTCAATGCCAGGGGGAATGCTACTCTCCCTAACACCAGGCCAAAAAAACAGTCTACCCCTCCACCCTCCCCAAATCACTCCAATCCTTTCACCCATTCCCCTCCTCCTTGCCTCCATCCTCACCTGAAAATCCAGCCCCAATGATGATGTTGGCATGTTTTGGGTGCCGATCCAAAATGAAATTCGCATCTGGGCTGTTCTGCAAGAATCATGGATAGGGTGAATGCTGCTGAAGTTATTACAGGGTGTGGGGTGGTGGAGGAAATGCAGGCTTTGATTCTGCAGGGAGAGGGGTGGGCTAGGTAATTTTCTGGAGCAGAAGATTTCAGGGCACCTCAGGCAGTGCAAGATTTCTTATCCCCAGCATCTTCACTAACTTTGCCAAACTTCCCTGTGTGACCATCTGTCCATTCTCTAATATAAGGTTCTGTACACAGTAGGTGCACAGTAAATGCTCATCAGCTAGCTAATCGAGACGCTTCAGGCCCTGGTGACAGCTGTCACCTCTCTATGTCCCTAAGACATGCCCAGCTGGGCAGCTTACCAACCAATCCTGTGTGGGAGCTTGGGAGGATGCTGGAAGGGGCTGTCAGGGCTGGGCCTGGCTTATTAATGACAGATAGTAATCATCCCCTGCATGCCTCCCTCTGGTAGAGAAACGCATGGGGCCAGAGGGATTAAGTCACTGTCAGATGTTAGGGGCTAGACAAGGTCAATGCAGCCCAGACTGGGGCTCCAGCCTTTGCCTCTCCCCCTTTCTCCTCAGGAGGGAGCACTGACTCCAGGAGCCCCGGTGGGGCCCTCACAGACCCCTTACCGTGTACATGCAGCTTTCCATTATGGCAGGCTGAGGCTGCAGGCCAGGGAAGTAATCTCTCACAAAGCTGCTGACGATCTGGACATCTGCTACGTCTGGAGATGCTGAGGGGCAGTCCCGCTCATCTGGGTCGGCTTTGTTACCATGGTGATAGGCGATCTACTACCCAATCGGGGATGGCTTCAGCGAATAGGGTCCGCCTCCCATGCAGACCCCACCCAGCTGAAGGGATGGAGCTGTCCCAACACAGCCAGGGGAGAAAGGACTGGATTGCACGCGCGCGCGCGCGCGCGCACACACACACACACACACACACACACACACACACACACACACATACTGTGTGACACACAATGACAACATTGGAGAAGCAATGTGGCACAGTGGGAAAGCATCTGGACCTTGGTTCTAATCCTGACTCTTTGTGACTGGGCAAATTACTTTGTCTTTTTGATCCTCCATTTCCACCTTGGTAAAATGAGGGGCATCAAAGAGTGTTTAAAGTTGGAAGGACTTTAGAGGTTTGACAATTTAGAGCTGGAAGGCATCTTCAGATCATCTGGCCTCAGCCCCTCATTTTATAAGCAAAGAGATTTGTCTCAGATCACAGACGGAGTAAGGGGCAAAGCTAGGATTTGAACCTAGGTTCCCTGCCCTCTGGAACTGAGATTCTTTCCACTGCACCAAAGAACTAAATAAGGCCCCTTCTAGCTCTAAATTCTATGGCACTGGGAGATACGTGGAATTGTGGATAGGGCTTTAGAAAATCTGAGTTCAAATACCATTTCAGAAATTTATTAGCTGTGTGACCTTGGGCAAGTCAGTTGACTGCTCTGTGCCTTACTTTCCTTCTCTCTCAAATGAGAGTTGACTTTGAAGGCTTTTGAGGTCCCTTCCAGCTCTAAATCTATCATTCTACTTTATATGATAGGACATGACATGGTTCATGCATAGGCATGATATGGTATGAGTCCAGGGACTTGTGAATTCTTCTCATTGCTGCCAGAGGGAGATATCCAGATGACCATCCTTATGGCCACCCTGTGTTTGGAGCCATGTCCAGTCCTTCCAGGCTCTTGGAGAGAATGTCCTGATCATAAAGTCCCAGGATATGCATTCATTGCTTCTGCGCCACTGCTCATGGGCGTGGGGATGTAGATAACACAGAAAAGGAAAGTGTTGAAAGAAGTGACCTCCCAGAACAGCAGAATCATCCTACTCACTCACCTTCATCATCCCTGGGTACTCTGTAGCAGGCAGCCCATAGATGTGGTGTAGACCCAGGTCTGGAAATAGCCCAAAAAAGCATGGAAAGTTCTCTCCATAGCTCCCAGGGTCCTTCTCTCTCCAATAACACACATTGATCCGAAGGGTCTAGGACAGAGGAGGGGAGGGGAGAGATGATGGAGAAAGGGCGTAAACCTGAAGCAACTGCCTCTAGGGAGAGAGAGAACCTAGAAGGCATAAGGATAGGGTGGCAAGCCCCTTGTTCACAGGGCCTAACTTTTGGACTCTAAACCAATACACCTCGGTTTGCATAAATGTAGTAAATGATTATAGAATTGAAATTAAATATATTCTTGGGTATTTCCTTGATCTCACTAGTATTCCACTGGTGCAAATAGCAACCTCCCTTTTCTTGGGTAATTCTTGTTCCTGTCTTCCCCCTGAAATCTTCTGCAACAAATCAGCTCAACCACAAGTGGTTCCCTCATTCACTATCAAAGTACACTGACCATCACCCATGCCTGGAATACTCTCCTTCCTCCCCTCCTCCTCTCAGAATCCCTGGTTCCCTTCAAAACCATCTCAAGCACATCCTTCTACATCGGGGTCCTCAACTTTGTTTGTGTCCTGGACCCCTTGGGCAGATGACTGTCTGGTGAAGCCTATGGACCCTTTGTTATAATGATTTTTTTAATTAATAAAATAAAAATAAAGATTACAAAAGAAACCAATTCTATTTAGTTATCAATAAAAAAAAGCAACTATAACAAATTCATAGATCCCAACTTAAGAACATCTGTTAAAGAAAACCTTTTTTTTTTTTTACCTCCCCAGTTGCTGGTGCCCTCCCTCCCAACATTCCTTTGCAAATACAATTATCCCTTCCATGTAGCAACTTTTCCCATGGTGGTTTCAATACATTTTGGGTCAGAGTAAGAAATTAAGAATTTGGGGGAGTTTTGCAGAAACCACAGATGACATGCAAAGGCCAGCAAATGACACAGAAAAGGTTTAGAAACCCAGAAATGCATAAAAATGTATAGTATTATGGAATATCAACATATTCTATCTTTTAATACATAAATATACACAATTTCTTTTTAAAAGTTAAAATAGGACCAAATACTCAACCCAAATTTTAAAATAAGGTACTGTAAACATCCCATAAAAGAAAAAGAAAAAATTGAGACTTCTCTGGTAAAAAATTTTAGGTGGATTTTCCAGATCGCAGGAATGCCACACCCCTAGCCCCCTAGCTGTGGAAGGGCTAACTGTAGTCTGTGTGTGCTTATATATGTGTGTGCTGTGTGCCTTGTTGAATTGTAAGCTCCATGAAGGCAAGCACTGATTTTGCATTTTCTTAGGATCTCTAACAATTATCCTTGCAGGGGCCAGCACAGAGCAAGTGCTTAGGAAATGTGTGCACTGTCTGATGGATGCCCAAGAGGCTTTCGGTCCCTGGGCCACTGGGGCCAAGTCCCCCATCTCTGGTCGCCTGCCTCTCACCTTCCCTCCCCTCCCCCCCCCCCAGACTATGTCACATTGGGCTGTTCCCCTTTACCTGCAGAGGCAGTTGTATTCCCAGGGGGAGGAGAAGCTGGTTAGTCCAAGGACCTGCAGTAATTACCAAGCTCTTGGCTTGATAGGACCTGGTGGTGGTTGTCACGGTAACTGGGAACCCAGGTTTTATCTCTGCTACTTTCTCCCCATCGTGGATCACGCCTCCTAGTTGTCTGATTAAATCCTAAAAAGGGGAGAAAAGGGAGGGACAGAGGGGGAGAAAAAATGATAGATTGAGAGCCTAGAAGGGCCCTAAAAAGATTCCCTTTGGTAGTCTGATAACACCTATGATCCCCTTCTCACAATAATGTTTTTAAATGCATAAAGTAAAGTACATAGGATTACGAAGGAAACTGATTCTATTCAAATATAGCTACATATATATAAATACATATATATTTTAAACCAAGTTCCAAGACCCTAGGTCTTGATCTGATACAACCTGCTCCATCTAATAAATTATTTCCCCAGACACATAGATTGAAAATGGTGGGTACAGAATTAGAACCCAAGGGGGCAGCTAGGTGGCTCAGTGAATAGAGCACCGGCCTCCAAGTCAGGAGGACCTGAGTTCAAATCCAACCTCAGACACTTAATACTTACTAGCCATGTGACTTTTGGGAAGTCACTTAACCCCAATTCCTGCTCTCCCCCCTCCAAAAAAAAAGATAAGAATTAGCACCCAAGTCATCCCACTCCAAATACAGTGGTCTTTCTAGTCCAAAATGCTCACCCCAAGAGATAGGCCAGAGAGTTGGAAATCACAAATCCCTCTACCATGTTTATTGATTGACACAATGCTGTGTCTTTGATTAGGAATGGTGCATCCTTGGTAATAGTAGTACCACCCAGTGGTACCCAACACCTAATCCTCACCCTCTCCCCTAGAACGCTGGGTCTGAGAGGGTGTTTGTTCTCCCTGACCCCCCAACCCTCCTTCTACTCCCTCCCCTTTCCCTGTCCCCCTCCACCATTCTCATATCACCTGTAGTACTTTCAGAGCCTTGTTGGCATACAGGACACCCCCAGATGACTCCAAGATTCCCACTTGTTCTGGGGGCAACCGAATATTTGGAAAACGTCTCTTCAGCTCTTCAGAGTCTAAATACTTGTATTCCACACCCTGCTTAGACAAGTTGGCCCATAAGGCCCGAAACTCTGCTTCTTCCTTCTTTCCCAGCACCAGAAATCCTGCCTGCCTGTGGGGAGAAAGATAGTTGGACAAGGGTGGGGTCCAAGCATCTTAAAGCTAGATGGGGAAGGGAAATCTAGAGGACATTTAGTGAAACCCTTTCATTTTCTAAAGGAGGACAATGACTTCCCCAAGGTCACACAGAACCAGGATTTGATCCGCGGTTCTTGGAATCCACGTTGAATGTTCTTTCCACTTACTGCTCTGAGAAATGAACCCATTGGCCTCCCAGATAATGCAATCCAGCCTCTTACAGACCATCATACTCCTTGCTCTTTCTTTTTTTCATTTTTTCTTCTTTCCTCTCTCTCACTTAACTCGCCCTTTTTTCTCCTGCTCCCCTCTCTCTGTCTATGTCTGCCTCTCTGTCTCTCTATCTCTATCTGTTTCTGCCTCTCTCCATCTCTTTCTCCCTCTGGCTCCCATTATGTCTCCTCCCTGTCTACACATCCTTCTTTTCATTGTTCATTAGTTTTATCTCTCATTGCTTCTCTCTGTGTTTCTGGGAGGCGTTGTGGTCCATAACAGGAGGGCACAGGGAATGGCCATGGTGTCAGGAGAGCTAGGCTCTCTGACAGTTCCCTGTTGTCTAAACTTGTTATTTCCCCTCCCAGTTTCCTATTCTGTAAATTGAGAGGGTCAGACCAGAAGGTCTTTCAGTTTCCCTCCAGCTCTGACAATGCACAGGTCGGGATTTCTATTATCATTTCTCCCTGAATCTTTCGGCTCCCACAGCTTGCTAGCTCTCCCTTCTCAGTCTGTCAGACTCTTTTTCTCTGACAGTTTCCCTCTCTCCCCAGCATTGTCTCTCGCTTCCTTTTTTTTAAAGTACAGTTGGGGAAGAAGCTGGACTGCAGTGTCAGGGGGAGCAAGGGGGAATGGCCCCGGGGGGAGGCAGATCCTCCCCACACACCCCTCAGTCCTGCAGCTTCGGTGACCACTGTCAGCTTGGCACATCCACCAGGTACGGAGCACAAAGCTGGTAATAGCCTATAATGGAGTCTCACGGATATTACATGCTTCCAAATCCTATATTATCTGGTCAGGGGATTAAAGGGAAGATGGGGAAGGGCAGGGGAGGGGGAGGGACACAGCAGGGACCCTGGGGCTGGTGTCGTACACAGAGTTTCGCAGTGTACCCAATTCATTTGCCATGGCCCCCGCCTCCCTGGCATTCTCCACTGACAGGAGGGAGACAGAAAGCTTTTCTGTGCACCTTCAAAGCTCATTGGTTCAAAGACAGCAGAGCAGCTGAAACGAGGAAAGAAATGAGCTCTTCCTATGTATGACCCCCAAGGTGAGATTCTTCCTTCAAGCTGGTCCTCACCAAGAAAGCCCGCCCCCCTCCCCATCACCTCTGGCGTCTGGAGTACATTGCTTAACTATCTGGCCCTCCGTTTTCTCATCAGCAAAATGAAGGCTTGGAATATACCTCAGAGCTGGAAGAAATTCAGAGGCTATCTATGCCAAACTCTCATTTTACAGAAGAGGAAACTGAGGCTCAGAGAGGTCACACAGGATCTAGAACTTCCAGGGCTGTACGGGAACTGGACCAAGTGACCTTTGAGTTCCTTTCCAGTTCTAAGCCTATGATGCTGGCCAGTATAGGCAATGAGGAAGACATTTCTCCTCCTCTCTGGCTTCTTTCTGCCCCTCAGGTGCTTTGGAGAGCATTAAGGTGTGTCTGTGTCTGACTTAAATCCTTCATGTTGTAGTGTCAGTATACAAAACCTCTGGTTCCTAGTCCAGATTGAGAATAGAAGACTTGGACAGTTAGAGAAGAATGTGACCTGTGCCTCACCTGGGCTCTTACCAAGGGTTATGATGTTGGGTGTAATTATAGGGTTAGAGCTAGGAGGGACTTTAGGGGCCATCTAGTCACCCCCCTCACTCACAGCTAAGAAAACTGAAGTCTGGAGAGGGTGAGTGGCTTGTTTCTATCCACACGAGTATTAAGTAGTCAAACTGAGTTATGAAGCCAGGTTTTAAAAGATTTTAAAAATCTATGTGTATGTATGTATGCATACATATGTATATATGCACAGAGAATCCGTGTGTATACAGAGAATCCACATGCATACACATACATGTATATACACTTACACATACACCTACATATAAACACACACACACTCACCCAGCTTCTGACTCCAAAGTCAGTGCTCTTTCTACTAAGCTAGGCTGTTTTCAATAATAACCCAAATCTCCATAGCAATTTTAGGGTTTGCAAACTACCTTCTATGCATTATCTCCTTAGAGAGTCACAATACAACACAGCTGCTTCACAACATGACAACCCTGTGGAGTACCTCCTCACTTTTGAAGTCAGTGAGCCAAGCTGAGGATCAGAGAAATCAAGTGACTGGCCCAGGGTCACTCAGCGGCAGGCATCGGAGCTGTCACTTGAACTCTAGTCTTTCTGGGTTCTTTACAACAGAGCAGAAGCTCTTGGAAGCAGAGATGGCCTCATTTTTGTCTTTGAACACACGGTGCTCTGACGTGGCAGGTGATTAATAAACGGCCATTGATTGATTGATTGATACCCAACACCAGGTCTAAACTTTCGTCTGCTCTCTTGAATCACACAAAACAGTGGGAAAGTGTTGGACTCTGAAGAGCGCGATGATCTTCTAGTTCCCAAATTAGATGAGAAGGTAGAGGAAATCATGTGCCCTCCCCGCCCCCCACACCATGGTGCAGCCATCGCCATGATTTGTAATCATTCCTCTCCAGTTCTCTGCCCTCGTGGCATTTACTCCTTATCCCAGCTATTGATCTAACAGTGGGAAATTTTCCATCTGAATTGGCGATGCCCGCCGCTCCTCCATTCTGGAGCTGCGTTTGGGAAATTCTCATTTTTCGTAGATCACGGCTGAGCTATTTGGCCTGGGGGAAACAGTGCACGGCTGGAGAAGACAGCTTGGATTGGAGAAAGAGTTTTTTTGACCATTACGAGCAAATCGGAAATGAATGTAAAACACTGCCTGGAAATGCAAAGACTTGTCATTATGGGAGATAGGTGAGAGGCTCCGGTGGGAAATATCTAAAGAATTGGAAACCAGTCAATCAAGACAGGGATGGGAGAAGGCCCGGCTTCCCCCCACCTCTACCCACTCCACTATGAAGATAGATGATTTCCAGAGGCAGATTGAAAATCACTTAAGTGCTGATTTTCTTAATGGCCCTTCCTAGAGCCCAATAAACAGGCTGCCCATTCTGCATTAATTTCTTGTCCCCGTGCTTCCTGGGACTCCTTGTCCACTCAGCTCTTAGTTATTGAGTTTTGGATGAGCGGGAGAGGAGTGAACTCAGGAAGCTGAGGTAGGAGCCACTGTGGGTGACTGGGGACTGACCAGCTAAAGTTATCATGGAGAGGAAGGTCCCAGTAGTGTCCAAGAATTGCGCATCAGCATTTAGCCAAAGTGGTCTTCGTACTGTCACTAATACATGAAATTCCACATCCTGCCACGTGCCTTTACTTAGGCTATCCCTCATGCCAGGAATGCCCTCCCTTGTCACCTCGGACTCCTAGAATCCCTAGTTTCTTTTAGAGTTCAACTCAAAAACTACCTCCAATGTTAGAGCCTTACTGACCCCCTCAACTGCTCATGGCTCCCCTGAAATTATCTTATATAATTGCTTTGAATATACTTGTGTGTGTAGGGCAGCTAGATAGTACGGTGGATAGAAAGCCAGCCTGGAGTCAGGAGGACCTCAGTTCAAATCCATCTTCAGAAACTTAGTTTTTGCATGACCCTGGGCAAGTCATTTAACCCTGTTTGTCTCAGTTCTTGATCTGTAAAATAAACTGGAGATGGAAATGGCAAACCATGCCAAGAAAACCCCAAATGGGGTCACTGAGAGTCGGACACAACTGAGCAACCACAAAAATGGAAGGCTGGTTTTGGTGACCTCTGAACTTCCTTCCAACTCCCAAATCTAGTCCCTATATTCACCACGAGTGTATGATAAATGTGTTAATAGATGCCAACAGAGAGGCAGGAAGGCCATCCCTGATTCCCCCTAGCCTCCATGTCTCCTCACTGAGGCATAAACCATCCTCTCTCCCTACTACTACAGTAGGAAAGTGACTGACAGCACCCCTGTGACCAAATCATAGAATGTCAGGATGGCAAGTGACCAAGATTTTAACGGCTTCAGTTTTCCAGAAGAGAGAGCTGATCTCAGAAAGGAGGTGCTTGCTCAAGATCACATGAGAAGAACCAAGGTTTGAACCCGGGTCCTTTGATGACACACAAATTGCTCTCTGCCCCCTCCCCCCCACTCCACCCCCACTTATTTTGCTAACACCTTCCTAACTGGGTAGGGTCAAGAGACAGGCGCTTTCACCATTTTGGGGGGGCAGGAAATAGCAGGAGGGAAGCAGGGAAAAGCAGAGAAGAGATGGAGGGGTTCAATTTCCTCCCAGGTATCTCAGGCTAGAATCCTGATCAACCTTCCTGGGGCCCTTTGGGCCCTGGGCAACAATTCCCCGAAAACCTGTGCCCTGAGTGAGGGACAGGGTGGTGGATAAGGAGCACATTTTTTATTTGGCGGGGGATTGACACCTACCACAAATCCATGCAATTTGACAGCCCCTCCCCTGAGCATCCCTGGTGACTCACTCCCTGGCCTCACAGGCTACCCTCAAATACGTCTACGGCAGGCCAGCCCCTGACTCCTTGCATCCCAGGCCCTGATTCAGCCTGTACACCTATGAAATGAATGAAATTGAGGGTGTGGGACAGAGCCAGATCTCGGGGTCACCTCTTAATGTTTTCCTTCTGGTAATATTTCCTATTTCTCCTGTCTATAGCTTCACTTGTACGTATTTGTTTACATGCTATCTCCTCTGTTAGATTGTAAACTTCTTGAGGGCAGGGACTGTCTTTTTTTCTTTTCGTATCACCAATACTTAGCACAATGCCTGGCTCAGAGTAGGTGCTGAGTAAAGATTGATCGTTGATTATTGATCTCAAGGAAAGGACCCCAGAGGAGAGTTGGAATCCAGCCTCTGCTGTCACCAGCTTCTGGAGAGACTCCTGTTCCCCAGCTCAGTGGGATGAGGTGGCATCAGTTAACAAAGACTGCTCGGGGCTGGGGACTCAGCTGACAAGGCAGACACTTTTGTAGACAGAGGAAGCCGCAGCTGCTGCCGTGGGGGCCACCGGGTTCTGCCTGCAGCTGTACTGCCTCGGGCTGTGATCTTGTCTGATATCTCAGCTAAGCAGGGCCAGCCGGGGTCAGGAGCAGGCTGGTGCGCCTCAAAGGGAGAAGGCGGGGCAGCCGACAAGAACTGGGGCCTCTTCTCTCTGTCTCTGCTGCCTGGGGACACATCACAGAGCCCAGGTCTGCATTGATGATATCTGTGTCCCCATTGGTGGACTGAAGGAGTCTGAGCGTGGTAAGGAGGGCCGATCTCTGGTTCCCACCCAGATCTGGGAATGGAGGGAGTGGGGGTGGAGAGAGATGAGAAGCCCCAGCTGAGGATTCTTAGTGGGCTTTATTGTGACAGAACATTCATTCATTCACTCCTTCAACAAAAGAAAGCCAGGCGTGACAGAGAAGAGTCAGAAGCACCTGGGCTCGCCCTCCTACAAACACTGAGTGATCCCAGGAGCATCCCCTCAACCCCTCAATGCTCGGGGACCAGACATGGCCAAGAAAGCGCTGACCTGAATTAGAGGAGGGCATTTCCTCACCAGAGAGTTCTCTGTACTAAGAAAATCACAGGTCTGGGCCTTATCCCATTCATTCAAGAAGCCTTTATATTAAGAGTCTCTCTCTACGTGCTAGCTGTAAAAAGCAACAGCAGCTGACTCCCAAAGGTCGATCAATAAATAAGCATATATTAAGTGCTTACTGTGTCCCAGACCCTGTGTGAAACCTTTTACAACCATTTGTGCCTTACAACAACCCTGGGAGGTAGGTGCCATTATTATCCCCATACAGATGGGGAAACTGAGGCAAACAGGTTAAGTGATTTGCCAGGCACTATGTTTAGTGCTAAAATAAAATAATCAGGCACCATACTAAGTGCTTTACAAATATTATCCCACAGGAGCCTTACAGCAACCTTAGGAAGTTAGAGGACATTGTTTCCTTTTCCTAGGGTCACACAGCTAGCAAGTGTCTGGGATTAGGTTTGAACTCAGGTCTTCCTGACTCTAGGCCCATTGCACAACTATTTATGTTAAATATGCATTAAGCTTATTTAGAGACATAACAGGATTTATCAATAATCAAGTGCCTACTTTGTGACAGGCCAGACTGGGGATATAAAGACAAAAGAAATAGACCCAACCTTCAAGTCCCCTGTTCTATGGAGGAAGGAGAGAAGGTGGGGAATAAGGACATCAGGTTATACGTTTAGCTCAAACCTGTCCCTGCACACTTAATGGTTCTGTGACCTTGGGCAACTCATTGAACCCTGTTTGCCTTAGTTTCCTCAGCTGGAAAATGAGAAGGAAATTACAAACCACTATATCTTTGTCAAGAAAATCCCAAATGGGATCACAAAGAGTCAGACACAACTGAACAACAACTGAGGTCCTCTGACCCTGAGCAGGCATCTCCAGGCTTCTGTTTCACAGGCTCCCCTGTTTCACAAGACCTGGGGAGAGTCAGGGAGGGAGCCAGAGGAAAGGCCCAAAGATTTAGAGATGAAAAGCTTGGAAAACATGATGCATGAAAAAAAGGCAAAGGGATCTGGAATGACTTTTAGCCTGAAAAAAATGCTGGAAGGTATTCAAGGACTGTACAATGTACAGGAGAAAGCCATTTATACGTATTTATGTATAAATATATATGTATAGGAGAAAACCATTTATATATAAAGCCTCTGTTTCCCAACTCCCACTCCCACTCAGTCTCCTGAAGCTATAGCATGAGGGGTTTAAATTAGCTATAAGGTAGGACTTCCTCGTACTAGTAATCATTCTAGCTATCTTTGCAGCACGGTTGTCAGAGGGTTCATCTGGCACTTTAGGCCCCAGAAGCAGCTGGGTAATGGTACAATGGGTGAGAACGCTGGGCCTGGACTAAGAAAGACCAGAAAGAAAGGGGAAAATAATAAGCATAGCTAATATTTCAATAATGCTTTAAGGTTTACAAAACACCACCTCCCACGGTTGTTATGAGGATAAAATCATCAAAATGAGATGATTTTGTAAAGTGCTTTACAAACTCTAAAGCATTATGTAAATGCTAGCTATTATTTTTATTGCCAGCTATTATTAGAGTGTTCTATTTTGGAGACACTGGGAACCTTACGGAGATGGTAGATTTAGAGCTGGAAGGGTTATCAGAGGCCATCTGATCCAATCCCCAGCATTTTACAAATGACCAAAATGGGGCCCACATGAGGAATTCGGTCCCAGGACAGGTAAGTAGCACCACTGTTATTTTCTTAGTCGCCAGAGGAGGAAAGTCAGAAAGAGAGGGATTAGGTAGGAATGTGGGCCATCCTCAAACAAGGAGGCTTCCTGATTGGCTAAAAGGGAGGCTGAGGTCATAAAATGGTCTAGACAAATTATCTGGGGGTTGGGGAGTGTTCCAGGGTCAGAAGACATCAGTTTCTCCAGAGAGCTCAAGACCAAGAGGGAGCTGGTTGCGGTGATGTAAGGCCTCTCCCAGTCTAGAAAAGGCAGTGGGCCAAGTCCAACCAAGCCTGGGGAAATTCTGCTAAAGAGCTGGTTACAAAGTTCAGGCATTTCTTTTATGCATATCTCTAATTACCTTACCATGGAATGTTATTTCTTAATTTGTATATTCATTTTCCCTTAGTAAATAAACCCTAGAAAACCCACTCTTGAGATGTGGAGTATTTGGCAGTAGGAATAAGGGGCGGGGGGAGGAAATTAGCTACTAACAACAGGTAACAGGAGTGGGATCAAGGATTTAGAGGTTAAAGATGTAATCCAACCCTCTTATTTTACAGATAAGGGAACTGAGGCTCTGATCTGTGAAGCCATTTGCCCAAGGTCACACAGGTTGTAAGAGGCAGAGCTTGCATCATAAGATCATAAGTATAGAGTTGGAAGCGACCCCAGAGACCACCTTGTCCAGCCTCCTCATTTTACAGATGGCTAAACTAAACCCCAGTGAGGTTGTGATTTACCAGGGTTATATGGGTAGTAAGTATAAGAGGTCTGACTCCAGAGGCAGGCTTTGTTCCCCCATACTGTAATGCCTCTCATCTCTGAGCCTAGAGGCCTTGACCAAGTTTGGTGGTCCAGAAGGTCCAGAGGTAATGCTCTCAAAGCTGGCATTCAAGAATAGGAAAGATTCCGACAGAGTCAGAAGCCATCTCCTTGGGTCCATTCTAAGAGGGAGCTGGTGCTCTGGGAAAGGAATCGAGGGAATTCTGAGACCTCTAGCTAGTGCTTTTAAATTTTTGTTAAGCATTTTCACATAAATCATCCCATTTTTGATGCTGAGCATTGCAAGACATTGAACTGAATTATCCAAGGTAGTTGTGAAATTGCCTGTCTGACTGTCTTTTTTAAAAGCATGTTAATGTCTCATTGGCTCAGGTTGGTCTAGGTGGGATCCTATCCAGACACGAGGGAATGGAATAGTTTATCTATCCATTTCAGAATGAGATTTGTTCTAATTCTGTGATCTTCTAGATAAAGGCTCTCAGGTTAATTTGGGTCCTTGGTGGAAATCTCCTGACTGATTCAAACACCCATGGAGAGCCTTGTCTGCCTTCTCTCCCCTGTCTTTCTTCCTTCCTTCCAGAGCCCTTCCCCTGCATGCCCTCAGCCTCTGGCTCCAGGTGCCTCCTCATTCCCTGCTTCTTCCATCTCCCAGGGCCCAGCACTGTCAGAGATGGCTCAAAAGTCATAAAAAGTGACAGACAGGTCCAGCAGACTCAGCCTTGTCCAGACCACACCCAGAGTTCACAAGAAGGACACTGACAGGCCGGATTACAGTCAGGGAATGACCACCATGAGGATGATGGAACCTGAGACCATGCCTGAGGGAGACTGGCTAGCTGACTGAACGAACCAGGGATGTTCAGCTCAGAGATTTTGCAGGCCAGATAGTTATTCCAGGAGGTGAAGGACAGTTGTGAGAAAAGAAATTAGGCTTGTTCTGCAAGACTGGGATGAAGGATTAGAAGTTAAAGCCATCTAGTCTCCCTGGAGCAAGGGGTGGGGATGGCCAAGAAGTCAATTTAGGCTCAATTCAAGGAAAAACTTCTGGATGGAGCTATCCAAAAGTGAGAGTGGTTGCCTCCAAGGGAGGCCTTCAAGCGATGGTTAGGACTAATAACAATCTAAACCGAAGTGAGTGGGGAGAGTCACATACAATACAGTACTGTGAAAAGAGTGCTTTGGGTTCAAATTTTTACTCTGCCACTAACAATCTGTGTGACCTTAAGCCAGTCACAGAACTCTCTGGGTCTCAATTTCCTCATCTGTAAAACTAGAGGGTTGGACTACGTGGCCTCTCAGGTCCCTTCCAACTCTAAATCTGTAAGGCTATTATTAATATGACTACTACTACCAAGAGATGACATTAATATAGTGCCTACTACGTGTTAGACTCCGTGCTAAGCCTTGGACAGTCATTATCTCATTTGATTCACACAACAACCCTGGGGTGCTATTATTATCTCCATTTTACAGATAGGGAAATGGAGACAGAGAGAAGGGACTTACCCAGGTTCACACTGCTCATAAGTATCAGAGATAGGATTCAATGCTTCCAAACCCAGAATTCTATATAATCTCAGTATCTCTGAGATCCCCCAGCTTTGGAGCTAGGCTTCTCGGATCCCACTGAATTGTGAGAGTCTCTGATTCTGTGAAAGGATACTGGGGACATTTACTGCCCACCTGATTCCCTATTCACCTCATTTTCTCTCAGAAAGAAGTTTACCCTCTGAGGTCTAGGACAGGTCTGCTGTACTCAAGACAGACAGACAGAGAGGGGAGGAAGGGAGCTGTCCTTCAGTCACTGCTTCTCCCACCAGCAGGATGGACAGGCGAGCCCTTTTATTTGGTGTTGGACACATTAGCCGCTACTGGTAGGAATAAATCTGTAATTAGCTGCCCTTGCTGTATCTGCATAATGGCTTTCGTTTTGTTCTTAAGTTAATGGTGTTTTTGCAACAGCGTGGTAACCTCTTGCTTCCCAGCCATTAAAAAACCCGACACCCTGTCGGGGGAGCAGCGGCAATTTGTGGGGAGTTCAGAGAGGAAGGAGAGGGGTGATTACAGTTCAGGCTGGAAAATGGGCTCAGCCTCCCTCCCAGATTGAGAGCTCAATAGTGGAGGGGGGAGCGATAGAGAGTAGCGGAGCCCATCCCCCTCCACCCAGAAGTGGCCTAATAGCTATGAGCTGTCTCACTCATGGGATTTAGAATATATATGTATATCTATAATATATACAGAAATAAGGTGTGTGTGTGTGTGTGTATGTATGTGTAACAGCTCTATGGCTTAGCGGATAGAGTTCTGGACCTGGAGTCAGAAAGACTTGAATTCAAATCCAGCCTCAGACACTTACTAGCTGTGTGACCCTGGGCAAGTCATTTAACTTCAGTGTGCCTGAATCCATTGAAGAAGGAAATGGCAAACCAATCCAGTAACTTTGCCAATAAAATCCCATGGACAGTATTGTCATGCTATGATCTGAGGGATGACAAAGAGTCAGACACGACTGAATGAACTACATGTTCAAGTGTATGGGTGCCCAAAGTTAGCCTAGTAACTCCATGTTTAAATCTGGCTTGACCTTTGGGTAGAAGCACAAGCAGTCTACAGGAAATGGCGGTCTGGACATCCCCTAGCATAGGCATACTTAGACATGGGGGGAAAGCTGAGGTGGCATAAAACCCATTTCCTGATAACATGGGTACGAATCGGCTGTTTTTTGCCCTTATATAGAAGTCCTTCAGTCCTGTCTATATAAGCCGTGTGTGTTTGTAATCAGCATCATTTGCCTTGTTGACCAGGGCACAGCTGAACCAAGATTTCCCTTGATATGTATTTACACCTTATCACCTTCATTAGAATACCAGCCCCTTACATTCTCTGTAGAATATAAATTCTTCGAGAGCAGGAAATATTCTTTGTCTACACACCAGTGCCTGGCACATAAAGGGGAAACTGCTTGCCACTCAGATGGCAGTCAGAGATCTGAATGCAGTCTTACGGTGCCCAAATTTCATGCTCTCTCCACTGTATCACACAGCCTTGAGGTGGCCAGCGATTTAGGAGAGTGACCCTCAGCTCTCTCAAAGGCTCAGCACAAAGGACCCTCTCCTTCAAGCCTCTGACCTAAGGCCCCCCTCTCCTGGTGGTGACTCTCTGGCCCAGGCCAGTGGGCCATAAGGAGGCAGGCCAGGCTCACTCCTCTCCTACCTCTGCCATCTTCTCTGATCTCGGCCTCTTGCCTCCAAATTCTGCCCCCTCCTTTCCATCTCCCTTTTGTGTACTGTCTTCTCCCACTATAACAGAAAGTCCTTAAGGCCAGTGACTATCTTGTTTGCTTGAATTTGCATCCCTAGTGTTTTGAAAGGAGTCGGGCACAGAGTAAGCACTCTAAAAACGCTTTATCTGTTTCCAAGAGACCTTTTCTGATTTCCCTTATTCTTCCTACTCCTCCTGAAATTATTTTGTGTATATACATATATGTATGTGTGTGTATATATGTGTGCATTTGTGTCTGTGTATATATATGGTATAAGTGTGTATATATACATATAAACACATAGAAAAAGAGACATATGCACATACACAAGGTGTCCCAAAACTCTTAGTACAATTTTAAGATATATACATATGTACATATATATGCATACACATATATGTACATATAATGGAAGAAACTATATGTTACATATATAGTTACTTTAAATAACCATATATACATATATATAGGGGAAGACGTGTATATAGATAAGTAACACTCTCATAGAGTTACTTATCTATACACATGTTTTCCCAGCTATATGTAATATAGATTATACAGTTATACATAATGTAGTATATAGTTATATATAGTGTATTATACATTATAATATATTGTATAGATACACATATGAAAGGAGAAGGTAGGTGGTGCAGTAGAGCACCAGGCCTGGAGTCAAGAAGACCTGAGTTCAAATCTGGTTTCAGAGGTTTACTAGCTGTGTTATCCTAGACAAGTCACTTATCCCTCTTTGCCTCAGTTTCCTCATCTGTCAAATGAGATAGAGAAGGAAATGGTAAACCACTTCAGTATCTTCGCCAAGAAAACCCCAAATGAGATCACAAAGAGTTAGATGTGACTGAACGACCACTAACATACACAGGGAAAATGCGTGTGTGCTTATCTATAAGCACATTTTCCCCTAGTAGAATGAAAACTCCCTGAGGGTAAGGACAGCTTTGTTTTTCTTTTTATATCCAGTTGCCTAGCACGGTGTCTGGCACTTAGTAAGTGACTAATTAATCCTTGTGAAATCCGGGTGAATTGATCTCATGAGATTTTCTCCATGCAGTAGGTAGCATTAATTCTGTAGGCTGGGAATGTGGTTGAGGGTGATGAGGGCAGGTACCTGAAAGCCAAAGCTAAAAGGAAATCAGAATCATTCATCTTAAATCCTGGTTTAAGATAATTAGCATCCTACTGCAAGGTGTTGGTGATAACGACAGACATTTTTGTCTGCCTGTTTGCACATGGACCAGATCTGGGATTCCATCAGTTACAGGAACCCCCATAGAGAGTTTTCTCTCCCATTGTGGTCCAACACCTGCTCTGCAATGTAAAGCCTTAGGGAGTTGCCTGGGGCAGTGAGAGATGAAGTAATTTGACCGCAGCCTCACAGTCAGTACCTGTTGAGGCACAGTTTGCATGGTTGGCATTTAAGGTTCCCTGACTGAGGCCAGCTCACATTCACTACAACAGCCGTGCCTCTTACCATCCAGTGAGAGCTCTACAGACATCTCCTTTAAGCCTCACAGCAACCCCAGGAAGTAGGCATTACAGTTATTATTGTCCCCATTTTACAGATGAGAAACTGAGGGTCAGAGACTTTTCTAAGGTCACAGAGGGCAGGATTCAAATTCAGTTCTAACACTATTCCACATCACCTCTCAACAAAGGTAGAAAAGGTTCCCTATTTCCTTAAGTTTCTCCTCAGAATGACTGGGTACTGGCAGACGTCAGGCAATATTGCCCAGCTCTAGATACCCACCAAGAACCTCAGTCAGTCTCTCCCCCAGCTTCCCTAAGTCCACTCTGCTAGCCTGAGGGATCAAGTCTAAACGTGGTGTTGGGACTGGTATACTGCTAAATTTGGAGTCAGAGCACCTGGATTAAAATTCAAACTCTGACACTACCTTATGAACTTAGTCATCTCTTCACTTCCCTTGACTTCCATGTTCTCATCTGCAAAAGAAGGGGGTTGGACTAGATGGCCTCTGGGGTCCTTTCAGTTCTAAATCTCTCATCCTATGTGTGACCCTGAATGCGTCCTTCACCTTTCCAGGTCTCAGTTTCCTCATCTGTAAAAGGAAAGGCATTGGACTGGATGGCCTCTGGAGTCTGTTTCAGCTATATCTAGTATTCCAACACCACAGCTAGTCCACACACATTAAAAAATCCCTCCTGGTCAGAAGACCCTCATGTTAGGGAGACCCTGCCACCCCCAAATCCAGTGAACCTGTATAACTTTGTCCCAGACTCATTCTCCAGCTGGGCCCATATTTGGTAACACTCTTCCATCATCTTGGTGTAGAATTCTTCAGGGTAGGCCCTGCGGATGATGCGGGTCTGCCCATGGGAGCTTCCACGGGAATGAGGAAGAAAAAACTAGGAATCAGTGGAGAGAGACAAAGAGAAAAAGCAATTGTTACCCATCAGCTTCTCCTTTCCCTAGAGAGTACATTTCCCCCCTCTCTAGGCTTCTAGGAAGGACTATCCCACTCAAATGAGAATCCCTCTCCCATTCTTCAAATTCTTTCCACCCACCCTCTCTCTGGGTAGCCCATTACTATACTTAATTCCATTTACTCTGAAGATAGAAGTTTCTCATTTGTTCTACCCTAGGCTCTAGTCTTTTATAGTTTGCCCTTTTCCTTTCTGATAACACTTTCACTATGTCATCTAACCTTCATTTTCTCCTGCTGCCTTTCTTGCTCCCTCCCCCCACCACATCTCTTTGTCTCATTCTCTTTGGGTTCAAACATGAGCTTCAAGGGACACATTTAAGGTTTTGGCAGAGGATGAGGGAAATTCTTTGGAGACAAGAGGCACATGGAAATCAGGACCAGGGACAGGGAACAGTGCGGTTGGGGTGGAGTGCCTTGCTATTTCTATTGATTCGTCAGATCCACAAACTCCATTCTCTCTTGTCTCCTTGCTGTCCAATTCCAGCAGTAATGTTAAGTGTTCAAGTCCCACCATCCACAATCCAGAATTCCCTCATGCAAGGGTTAATCAATCAACAAGCATTTACTAATTACCTGCTATGTGCCAGTAATTGTATGAATGCTGGGGGTATAAAGATAAAATTAAAATAGTGCCCGACCCCCAAGGAGCTTACGTTCTAACAGGGGAGACAACATACACAAATACATATGTATAAACATGTCTAAGAAAGACACATACAAAACAAACACAAAGTCACTTTGGATGGGAAGGCACTAGCAGCTAGAGGGATGGAAGGTGGTACTTGAGTGGAGTCTTAAAGGGTCTACAAAAAATCATTTCAGATCAAGTCAAAACATCTTGAGTTCAACATGGATGGTATGAATACAGATTGAAGTCAGGAAGATCTGGGTTCAGATCCCACTCTACCAGTGGTGTGAAGGTAGACAAATCATTTAAACTCTAGTTGGAATCAATGATCTTTAATATCCCTTTCAAATTCTAAATCTATGAGCATGTATGTTTTGTATACACATACATATATGTGTATATGTACATGTATGCACATATATATGTATACATTGTTTTCCTTAAAAGAATGTAAGCTTCCTGAGGGTAGGAATTTTTTAATTTTTTGTCTCTTTGTAACCCCTGCATGTAGCACAGTGCTTGGCATATAGTGTGTATTTAATAAATGCTTGAGCATCAGTTGAGTGATACTAAATGCTGTTCACTCATCAGTATCTCTCCATTTGATGGGGCTACATAAGCCAGAGGATGTAGGATGGCTACCTCTTTCCTCTCTTTCTCCTACCTATTTTTTCAGAAAAACAAAAACCCTCAGGCTTTGAGAAGACGGAGAAGAGTAATGAAAAAACAGTTTCTAATCACTAAACCTCATTATGAAAATAAGTAAATCTCCAATGAGCCCTTAATGATGACAAGAGAATGGGAGAGATAGTGCTAAGAAACCATTGAGTTACTAGAGGTGGTAGGTCCTAGAAAGGACAGGCAGGCTACAAATCGTCTCCCCATGACACTGAGGCATATCCATTGTGCTCACATATTCTTTTTTCCTGCCCTTTAAGGACAAGAACTAAGAGAGGTTTGTTTGGAGATTAGAATTTCCCATCAAAAGCAGGCAGGGACATAGGCAACTTTGCCAGCCTGCAACATGGTAGGGGTGCCAAGATACCTCCCCAGTAGTATACAAATTCTTCTTGAGAAAGCCCCCCCCCCCTCCAGAAAAAGAGTATCCTGAATCAAAGTTGGTCTCAATCAAACCTAGCTGAACCTAATCAAGACCATTCCAATCTGACACAAGCATGAATGGGTTGAGAGAAAATACCTTGTGGGAAGATGGCAAAGGGCAGGGCTCAGAGTCAAGAATTAGGGGATGATCCTAGGGGTGCAGATGAGCAAGGACTTTGGGTAGGTTCAGAAGGTGGTAGAATGTCTAGCTGAAAGGGAAGGAATCTCAGATATCATTTAGTCCTGTCCTACCTCCCGCCTACCATTTAACAAGCAAGGCTATAAAGTAGACCCTGGGCACATAAGCTATAGACCATCATGCCTTACTTTGATTCATAGTTCAGGCCCAGGTGGTCCAGGTGCTACAGTCCTGCTTTGCTGACCTGTTATCTCTGTCATTTATGTAGGAGAAAGAATACTAGATCTGGAGTCAGTAAACTCATCTGAGTCCTGGCCTCTTCTCCTAATACTTCCCTCCTCAGGGCTTCAATTTCTTTGTCTTTAAAATCCAGGAGGTTCATGAAAGCATAGATTTAGAACTGGAAAGTATTTTTACAATCATCTAATCCATCTGCCTCATTTTACAAAGGAGGAAACTAAGGCCCAGACTGGGGAAACAACTTGCCCAAGGTCACAAAAGTAAGAAGTAGCAATCAGGATTTGAACCCAGGTCTTCTGACTCTAAAGTCATCCACTCTATTGTATCTAGGTGCCCTCTAAGACCCCTTCCAGTTCTGACTTTCTGAATCCCTAATGGGTCACATGACCTTGTCCCCTGGTTTTCACCCAGGAAGGGAAAATTGTTAGGCTTAAGCTTAGTGCAGAGGTAATGGTTAGGGTGGCTAGGCAATGCAATGGATAGCACACCCAACTTGCAGTCAGGAAGATCTGAGTTCAAATTTGGTCTCAGACACTTACTAGCTGTGTGACCCTGGGCACGCCACTTAGCCCCTATTTGTCTCAGTTCTCCATCATCGGCAAAATAAAAACACACTGGAGAAGAAAATGGCAAACCACTCCAGTATCTTTTGAAACTAAACTTTGGCCATGAACAAAGTCCCTGGGGTTACAGTTACACAACTGAACAGTCAGTGTTTAATAACCAGTTCTGGGCTGGGGTGGAACGATTTGGGGACATACTTTTAAGTTTAATCTGCAATATGAACATTTTCTCCACCACTTTCTAAAGTCTAGACAATCAAAATAACAATCCCAAATTTCTGGCATTTGCTGATTCCTGAAAATGTAACCATCAGCTCTCCTGAGACTGCATAAGCTAGCTTCAGCATATCCCTGAGCAGAGGGGGCAGATGTTACCTGCTCCAGAAGAAGGACTTTTCTCTTATTTTTGGCGAAGTGATAGCTCGTGAAGCAGCCTTCAATGCCAGCCCCAATGACGATGGCATCATACAGCTCGGAGTGGGTAGTAGCCATCCTGCCCTTCCCATCAGTTCCTAAGCAAAGAAGAGAGAAAGGGAAACTGGAAAACAAGTGCAAATTCCACCTCTCAAGGACGAGAAGAGGAGGGAGGAGAGGGGAAGGGAGGCCAAAGTCCTGCCTGGACGGGTCAGGTGACACAGCTAGCTCATGTTTACACACTTCCTAAACCTCATCCTGCCCTAACCCCAGCAGGGGCAGTGCACTGCACTTCTCCATCCTTCATCCATCCATCCACTCCTCCTTCTCCCGTCTCCTTTTGTGCAGACCTGGTGGTCTACTGAGAGAGAAACCAGACCAGCTGCCAACCTCACCCTTGCATCCCTCCAGCTTTCTATTCTGGGCTCTGCTCATTGTCATGCAAATGGGCTCCTTCCTATGCCACCTTCCTGTCTCATTATGATCTTTGTCTCGGGACTTCGGCCTCTGAATTTCAATGCCTCCCAGATACAAGCTGGGCACCACTGCCTCCCTCTTCTGCTTTTCCCCTTTCCAATCGGACTTCTTCAGAAATGCCACAGAGATTGGAGTTGGGCTTTGCCTGCCAACAGCGCCCATCTCTCAGCCTCACCTGGGTTCCTTCCTTGTTTCCCCTTCTCAGGCCAAATCAGAAAACATTCTACACTGAGCCTCAGCACTGAGAACTGTCCAACTGTGACTGGAGTGGCCTAGAGCTAGAGGTCAGACTGGACTGGAGGGAGCTCTTCTGTGAGACCCAGAGTATTCTGGAAAATGAGGGCGGGAGCCTCCAGAGAAGGAGGGAGCACCTGGGGCCCCCGGGCTGCTTCCTCCATGGTAGCACTGGCAGAGGCTTCTCTACCATAATGAGCAGAGGTAAAGGGGCCGGCTCTGGCCTCCATGTTTTGTTGACTCCCACTTGGCTAGCGCCAGCTCACTCTGCTCCCACAAGCCTTCCCCCAGCTGCCCCTGCCATATTCCTCCCATTTTCAAAGAGCAAGGAAACTGAAAAGAACAGGCTTGAAAAGGCACTACCTTCTCAGGCCTTCCTTTGTCTCCTAGAAGATAGATTTGCTGCTTGGGGAAGATCTAGAGATACATATTTTAGAGGCAAAGGTCCTGGCTTCAAGTCCTAGCTTTTCCATTTACTACCAGGGTGTCCCTGGGCAAGTCACCAAATCATTGCTGGCCTGTTTTCTACCCTATAATGAATAAATTGAACTAAAGGACCATAAATGGGTCCTGCAGGTTCTGAATGCTGTGGTCCATATGATCCCTCCAAGGATGCTTTCCACTGACCCTCTATCCATATTCCATCATCTCCAAATAGGACTGACTGCCCCCGCCTAGAAAGCTGGGGATCCCTTTGGTTTAAAAAACAACAATCCCATGGAGAAAGAGTGATATAGTTCAAGAAATAAAAGGAGTACAAGCTCTGAAATCAAAGGACCTGTGTTCAAATCCTACTTTCAACATTCACTATCTGTGTGACCTTGGGCAAGCCTCCTTCAGTCCCCTCATTTGTAAAATGAAGGGGGCTAGATTAGATTGCCTCTGACATCCCTTCCAGGCCAGAACTATGATCCCACCAGATGCTCCCACCTCCCTTAGTCATCCTTCTTCAACCCTGGAGGAATTCTTCCTTTCTTCTGATTTCAATCCCATTGTAGACAAAATTTTCTGTCGTTCAGGCTTCCAAAATTTAGAACTCTTGTGTGCACCCCTCTTTCCAATGTACTAGCCCCTCCCCTAGAAAAGAGGCAGCATGTCCCAGCAGAGAGAGCTGGCATCGGGGTCAGGAAGGCCTGGGTTCAACACTCACCTCGAACACATATGATTCTGTTATCCTAGACAGTAAGGTTTCTCTTCAGCACTCCAAACACCTCTAAGGTGTTTTTTTTTTTTATGTTTTATTTTTGCAGATTTTTAATTTGCAGAGATGTCCACCTGAGTTTATAGGATTTCCCTTATCTGAGAATACCCTATTACCAGGGATTGGGAACCTGCAGGCTTTGAGGTCACATGTGGTCTCTAGGTCCTTGGGTGCAGCCTTTTGACTGAGTCCAAGTTTTATAGAACAAATCCTTTTCTTAAGGGGATTTATTCGATGAAGTTTGGATTCAGTCAAAGGCCCACACTTGAGGATCTAGAGGGTGGCCTCAAGGCTGTAGGTTCCCTGCCCTATACCAACAAAAATCAAAGATATAGTCCCTATCCCTCCCCTCCCCCACAATAGGAGAATGACAGTTGGGGTCCTCTACCCATCCTAGAGCTTTCCTTGGTGAGAAACCTTCTTGATTTAAGACATACTGCCTGATTCCAGAGTCTAAACTGGCTCCAGAAAAAGCAAGACTGGCAACAACCCTTGAAATTGTTTTTAAAAGAGATATTTCTTATTGCTCCCAGATCCTCAGGGCCACCCGAACTTGTGAATGCCCTGACAGAAGCAGACAGAGGGAAATGATGCCCTCAAATCTCATTTCCGAACACACCCCCGACAAGGAGAATACTGAGAAGAGAAATGTGGGCCCTCCACCTCCTTGCAAGGCTGTTGTTAGCATTCACTTGTGTCCTGGGGCAGAGACACTAAGGATGTGAAGCTGGGCTGGTTCATCTCAGTACTTGATTGACACATTGCAGACGGCTGAGGGGGAGATGAAACCTTGAAAGCAGCAAGCTGCACAGATCAGAAATAATGAGAGGACCTGAACAAGGAGAGACAGTCAAATAAATAGGAGTGGGAGAAGACAGGGAGTCAGCACCTGCTTTTGCTTTTTTTTCCTTGCTGGCTTTGAATGTGGGGAGGCACCAGTTTGCTAAGAAAATGGTGCCCAGAGGCAGGCGGGCAAGGGTGTGGCCTCTTTGGGCCTTTTCTTGCCAACTGCTGATGGGAATATGGGAGAAGATGCCAGTGGTGATAAAACAGATGGTAATAAAAATATAACAGTGTTCATGTTTTTACTACAGATTGATTCTTAATTCCTCTAGCCCAGGGGTGGGGATCCGGGGCCACACTTGAGGACCTAGAGGGTCACATGTGACCTCAAGATCACAGGTTTCCCACCCCTGTTCTAGCCTATTTGAATCTCAGTGTCTCTTCTGGGGCCTCTTTGGCCATCTTGTAGTGGGTCCTGGTGAACAACATGGTTCCTGTTCACTGAAGCAGAGTTGAAAGTCATCTGTATAAGTCTGCACAGTGTATACAATTGTGTTTGTCCTTCATTCCTGAAGAGAACCACGACATCAGGGAATGGTGATATGACTTGAAGTTGGATTTGAATGAGGGAGGGCTGTGCAAGGTCACCAGCCTCACTTTCTCCTCCAGAGCCATGTGGATCCAGTGACTGGATATTCATCAGGACGTCTGGGAGATGTGGTCTCCCTATTCATTGAATGGGTGTTGCCTCACTCAAAATTAAAACTTGGAAAGGCCTTAGCCTAAAAGGGCCAGGGTCTCCCATTGATAAATAAATATTTATTAAGCAATGGGAGACCCTGGCCCTTTTAGGCTAAGGCCTTTCCAGGTTTTAACTTTGAGTGAGGCAACACCCATTCAATGAATAGTCTTCTTTAAGAAGAGTCAAGGGATGGTCCCTTTAATCAAAATATACAATAGGTTAATTAGGACTAGTTACCTAGGGCAAAGGCAATAGCCACACCCAGTGTGATGTTGGAAGCTGTAGTTCCTAGGCATCATATACCTCCAGGCAGATTTGTGTTCTAGGAGTTCAGACCTGATATAGATGGAACCTCAGAGGCCATTCAGTCAATCGGTAAATATTTATTAAGTTTACTATGTGCCAGGCACCCGGCTAAGCACTAGGGATACCAAAAAAGTCAAAATATAGTTCCTATCCTCAAGGAGATTATGATCTAATCCAATCCAAATCCTTATTTTACATATGGGGAAACTGAGTCCCAGGGAAATGAAGTGGCTTGCCCAAGATTATACAGACAGTTTCAGAAGCGGGATCTGAATCCAGTTCTCTGTCTTTACAACTAATTCTCTTTCTACTGTACTACACATTGTTGTCATAGCTGCTGTTCTGTGCTTAAACTTTCCCATCTGTTAAACTGTATATGATGAGGATGGTTCTACTGCTTCCTGGGCTTCCTGAGACAGTGCCAAGTCTTGTCAATTTTCTGTTTTCCCAAAAGGGAACGTTTCCTGATCCGCCTCCATTCTAGCACCTTCCCTCTTTTGACTATTTCTAATTTATCCCATATTTTTCTTGTTTGCACGGTGTCTCCCCAATTAGTCTGTGAACTCTTTGAGAGCAGGGACTATCTTTGTCCTTTCCTTGTGTCCCCAGCACTTAACACAGTGCCCACCTGGCACATAGTAGGCATTTAATAACTAGTTATTGACCAAATGATCAGTTTTGCCTCCACAACTTCTCTCGCATCTGTTCTCTTCTCTCTACTTACATGGCTGAGGTGCATGGGGTGTCCAGAGAGGATGAGCATCTCTGGTGTGAGGGCTGCTCTGCCACTTTCACCCAACTCTCACCCGTGGCTGCAAGAAGCGTGCACAGCGTTGCGCCACAGCCCTGGTAGATGGGCTAAACGAGGTTAAAGGTAACCAACAGGCTTCCAAGCTGTCAGTGAGTTACAGGATATTTACCTGAAGCAAGTGAAGACTTCCCCCCAGCAGAATGGGTGGATGAGAACAGTGTGGTTGAAGTTGGCTCTCTGGAGCTTATTCAAACATGGAATATGCAGAGGCCATCCACTGCATCCAGGGCCATCTCCCATCATCTTGAATTGTGTCTTGCTGTTGAACTTCAATGACTCTGGAAGAAAGAATGACGCTGATGGCTTCGTGCAACTCTGCCTCCCTTCAATCCAATTCACTCAAGTGAAGACATAAGCCATGATGTCATTGGATCTCTTCAGAAACAAAGGGGGAACAGCAAAGTCCATATCTACCACCAGACCTTCATCTGGCTCTTGCCTAGAATATTGCAATATTCTCCTAACTGGTCTCTGAAGCCCCAACCTAGGATATAGTGAGTACTTAATAAATGCTCACTGAGTGAATGAATGCCTCAATAGGGGAATTCACTTTCTAGATAGGGTGTTAAGCTGAGAAATAAAAATTAGCAAAGTTATGGGGAATAAGACTAGCCTCTCAAAGGAAAGTGGAAAGGAAATGGATTCCTTTCTCCAGGCAAAAAGAAACTTATGAAATGTTTATATAAGCAGCAGTGACCTCCATTGAAATCAGAGTAGAAGAGATGTGTTCAGGTTGTGACAGGAGTCTCCAAATGACCTAAGGAAGAATGTCCTGAAAGACCATACTGGTGTCACCTTGACTGTGATCTCTGTGGCCAAAGCACAAATGTCAATAACGTTAACACCTGCATTGCACACGGATCCACACATGCTCTGGGAATTGGAGAGATGCTCCTTCCAAATGGTCACTGTGATAGCCGTGGGAGGAACAGAACAAGAGCTCTGAAGATCCAGCTCTTAAGAAGACCATGTGGTCCAGTGGTTTGAGCACACTAGCTCTTGGATCAGAGGACCTGGATTCAAATCCTACCTCTGACACTCATTGATCTGGGCCAATTCATTTAAACCTGTTTCCTCCTCTGTAAAATGAGGGGGTTGGACTAGTCATAGCTTCTGAGGTCTCCTCCAGCTTTCAATCTATGATCCTATGATTTGAGAGTAGGAAGGTAGAGACAGAGAGTGGGCATGACTTCTATTTCAAGGTTATTTCACTCCTTAATAATAACTGACGTTTACACGGCACATTAAGATTTAAAAAATGCTTTATAGATATTATCTCATCTGATCCTCACAAGGTGGGTGCTATAAGTATTATTGTCTCCATTTTTTAAAATGAGGAAATCGGGGTTCAGGGCGGTCGTGGCTTGTCCAGGGTGACCCAGCTAGTGTCGCAGGCAGGATCTGAAGCCTGACTCTGAGCCCAGATCTTTGTCCCCTCTGCCATGTTTCTTCCCTTAGCCAAAGAGAAGGTGCGATGCCATGGAAGGAGCATTGCCCTTGGAGACACGAGACCAGGTTCAAATCCTATCTTTGCTACCAGCTGACCTTGGGTAAGCTACAATCTCTCCGGGTCTCAGTTTCCCTATTTGCTCTAGATCCCTAGATCCAGTGAAAGGAGCCACACTGTCCTCCTCCTTGTCCTTTCCCCTCTGACAGTAGGCCAGAATAGAGGGGCCATTAGGGAGGTTCTAAGGCACAGGAAGGGGAGAGCATAGGAGGGGGTAGCCAGGCTGCCTCCAAACGGATTAATCCCCCAGCCTGACAAAGGACAAATAACCTACAGAATTAGGTAATGTGCCGGAAGATTAACTCCCAGCATTCATCTACTTATTATTTTTTTTTAACATTTCTAATGCATAGAGATACCCTAGTCTCATTCAGCAATCTTGGAAGCTGAACTATTGACATTCTATTTTGAGGTTGGGTATTCCTGGGTAAGGAGAGCTGGGAGACAGGGACATGGGGCTCAGCACTCCTGTAAAAGCATTCATTCCTTCATCTCTGGGGATCATTACAAATAGAGGGAGGAGGAGCCTAGGTACATAATGGTGGTGATTTTAGGGGACAGAAGCAGCCTTTGGATAGATGGATAGAAAGGTCTCCCTTTTCCCAACCCAACATGAACTCCCCTCTATCTGTCACAAGATAAAACATCCACCTTCTTCAATAGGAAGCCCGCAGCCCTCCTGTTCTGTTTGCAAGCCCTTTAATAGTTCTAGGCGTTGCACTGCCCTGCTTGCCTCCTCTGGGCCCACTCTTCTCTCCACCACCCCCTTCCCATCTGGTTTCAGTTTTAACTTTGCCATCTTCATTCCCACCTGCCCCTCTGCCTCCTATTCCCTTGAGGTCAAGAGCTAAGAGGGAAAGACTTGATGGCAGCAGAGCTTGGGTAGGAGATGAGACAGCCAAGAAACCGAGCAGAGAAGAGACTGGGAAAGGTGGGGGGCGGGGGTGTGAGGAGCTGCCAGAGAAAAGAGAGGGGGGAGGGATTCGGGGGAGAAACAGGAGCAGGTCTAGCCTCTCACACCTCTGCTTCCTTCTTGGGTGTTGTCGAGAGCCGCCTGGTGCTGTCTCTTCTAATTGAGGTTTTCATGTGAAATCTGGAGCCTGCTGGGACTGCTAAGGCAGCTCTCTCTCTCTCTCTCTCTCTCTCTCTCTCTCTCTCTCTCTCTCTCTCTCACTCACTCCTCACTTCCCTTTCATCAGGTTTATTGTTTAGACAGGGCCTTCCCACCACCACTGTAATCAGCCCAGCCAATCAATCAATACCCCCAAATGGACCAGCTCACCAGCGTGTCTCCTGGCCTACCAACCATCCTCTCTCTCTCTCTCCCTGTTCTCCTCCTTCTCCCTTTGCTCTGACACCTCCCTATCTTCCCTCTCCCTCTCAGACATAGGATGGGGGGATGGGGAGAGGCATTAACCAGACAAGTCGACAGGGCTGCTTTTCGTCCTTGGAGAGCAATAGGGGTCATTAGGATAGACCCTTTCACCTTCTCTGGGCTGTCTCCCAAGAGCACTGGAAGTTGGGAGCTGGACAATACAATGGCTCTGCTCTCTGTGCCTAACACTAGTGTGATATCTAGTGGCATCTTCTGCCAATTGCTGAAAAAGAGGGAGCAAAGAAAGGATTTGAAACATCGCCCAGTCTCCACATAGTTTTCACCTCCTGCCTGCCTCTTTTTGCCTTCATAAGTTTTTAAGAGCTGGAAGGACTGCAAGGTCCCTCATTGGACAGAGAAAACCAGGGCCCTGGGCGGGGGGAGGGGGGAGGGGGAGCAGCTTGCCCAAGGTCACCAAGATAGAAAATGACAGAACAGAAATCAAGTCCTAGGGCTGGCTAGGTGGCATAGTGAATAGAGCACTAGCCCTGGAGTCAGGAGGACCTGAGTTCAAATCTAGCCTCAGACTTAACACTTAGTAGCCGTGTGATCTTGGGCAAGTCACTTAACCCCAATTGCCCTGCCTTCCCCCCTCCAAAAAGTGAAAAAAGAAAAGAAAAGAAATCAAGCCCTACCCCACATGGGCACACCTGCTACTGCATCCTTCAGCTTATCTGAAATTTCCAGCAAGATCCCAAAGTCTCTCTTTCCATCCATCTCTCTTTACCATCAAATACACCCCATTCCCATTTCAAGTCAGAGAGAGAGAGAGAGAGAGAGAGAGAGAGAGAGAGAGAGAGAGAG
>NW_027185798.1:21772813-21784764 GCF_028583685.1 Petaurus breviceps papuanus
AAGGAAGGAAGGAAGGAAGGAAGGAAGGAGAAAGGAAAGGAGGAAGGGAGAGAGAAGAAGAAGAAGAAGAAGAAGAAGAAGAAGAAGAAGAAGAAGAAGAAGAAGAAGAAGAAGAAGAAGGAGGAGGAGGAGGAGGAGGAGGAGGAGGAGGAGAGAAAAAGACAGAGAGACACAGAGAGAAGAGGGGAGAGAAAGGGAGAGAGCTAGAAAGAGAGATAGGGATAGGGACAGGGATAGGGACAGAGATGGAGATAGAGATAGAGAGAGAGAAGGAAGAGAGAGACAGAGACACAGAGAGAAAAACAGAGAAGGAGAGAGACACAGAGAAAAATCACAGACACAGACACACAAAGAGAGAGAAGAAGAAGGGAGAGAGAGAGAAGGAAGGAGGAGAAATAGAGACAGAAAGAAGAGGGAGAGAGAGACAGGGAGACAGAGAGAGGATTGAAGGAGGCCTTAGAGGTTATCTAATCCAGTTCCCTTCATTTTATAGATGAGTAAACTCTGGCCTTGGGAAGTTACACGACTTGTTTGAGATCACACAGGTGCTAAGTATTAGAGTAAATATTTGAACCCAGGTCCTCTGGTTCAAGTGTTCTTCCCACCATAGCCCACTGCCTCCCCAAGAAGCCCTTGCATTCATCATGTATTCTTCTGCATAGGTGAGCATGGTTCTATTGAGTCACTATCAGTAGAACATACAGATATCATAAGAATATTTTCCCGGACCCGTGACCTCATATATGGTCTTCTTTGACCAGAGGCGCATAATTTCAAGACAGATGGTCACAGAGGTCACAAACATGTTCTTTAGCTCTAGAACAGGCGATAACTGTCTCATTGGGATTGAAGCTATACACGTGGCCTCATTAGCATCACCAGCTACCCAATTTTTCCACCTAACTACAAGGAATTCTACCAGGGAATGAAATTTGAATCCACAAAGATGAAGTGTGCCAGCTGTTGAGTCCAGAGTCTTAGCTAGGAATGCCCAAAGTGAAGGTAGCCCTCTCTCAGGGAGTTTAGAGAACATGGGTTCTGCATTCCAGTCATGGGTCCTATCCTTCCTCACCAGTCCCTTACATCAGATCTCAATTGGGCTTGTCAGCTCTACCCATGGTAAATGTCAGGCAACTTTCCACAGTTTTTCTATGCTCCATTTCCCCGGCAATATATTCCCTCAGACTGCTAGCTCTGCTTCTAGCCCATCCCCTGTGAGTGTCATCTAGGGGAATAGTAGCCCTTCTGGAGATGACCCAGCAGCTGCCTGGGCAGACCCCAAAGCCCCTGCCTCCTCAGTAGCCAACGCTATCAGAGACCCAGAAAAAGCGAGTTCTCACCATCAAATTTCTTGGCACTGTCAGATGGTTCAGCGGATATGGCTTTATCAATGAAAATGATACTGGAGAAGATGCACTGCCATCTGTTTTTGCCTTGGCACCCTAAGGACCGCAGGGCCTTCCCATCTGAAAGCTTCTATATGTGCTGTCTCCTCTTTTTAGAGTGTGAACTCCCAGAATGAGAGCGAGGACTGTCTCACTTAGCTTCTATTCCCAGCATTTAGTGCACAGCTTTGCACATGCAAGTATCTAATAAATGCTTTTCCATTCCTGTGTTCACTCATCCAATATGGATATTCATTTTTTGTTATTATTTGCCCCTTTTGTTTTCTCTTCCATACGTGATTTTTCCAGTATAATTTACCCACTCCAAGAAAACCCTCCTTTTGTTACAGAGTTACCAAAAACCAAGTGACCGTGTCTGATGACAGATGTGACATTCCACATCCCTAATCTACCACCTTTCTATTAAAAATATCATAGATCTGGGCCTGGAATCTTAGAGACCCCTCGTTTTCCAAAGGAGGAAACTGAGGCCCAGGATCATATAGGTAGTAAACATCACAGGTGGCCTTATCACCATTTTGCTGTTGAAGAAGGCAAAGCTCCAGAAGCTTAAATGGTTCATCCAAAGGGCCCTGGCTGTCAGGGGTGGAACTGGGGCCAGAAACCAGGTCCCATGAGTTCCCTATTATAGCAATACTGCCTCAGATTTCTTACTGTTGCCGAGCTTTCTCATCTCCAGCGAGCTGCCTGCTACAAAGGCACTGTCTGGGTTGTTAACTGATTTGTGTTGTTGTGTTGTGTTGTGTTGTGTTGAAGAAGAGTGGAAGAAGAGAACTACTCCTTCTCCTTTAGCTGAGGACCTTGCCTCTGACTTTACTGAATGATCAGGTCATTCACCATTATCTCCCTTTTCTAGATTTCTCTTCCTCTCAAAAATCCCTGACATCATTCTCTGCTCTCCCTTTCTTTTCCCCAGTTTCCAACAAAGAGATGGCCTTCTCCTTGCCAGCTCTTCTATACATATCCTTGATCCCCTCCCCTCTACTGCCTTCAAACATGCCCAAGTCTCTTCCATCCTTAAAAAAACCATTTACTAGACATTCACTTCCCCTTAAGCTATTGCACTATAACTCTCCTTCCTCAGTGAAATTCCTTGAAAATGTCTACACTTGCCTCTGCTTCCTCTCCTCTCACTCCTCAACCCTTTGCAGTCTGTCTTTAGCCTTTAATTGTCAATTCTCATGGTCTTTTCTTAGTCCTAATCCTTCTTGATCTAACTACTGACTGAAGCACTATTAACAACCTTCTGCTGAATACTTTTTTAAAATCTCTGGTGTGTGTGTGTCTATGTGTGTGTGTGTGCACATGTGTGTGATATTACTCTCTCCTTCACTTCCTGCCTATCTGACAATTTCTTCTCAGTTTTCTTTGTTCGTTCATCATCCACAATACTCTCCCTAACTATGGCTCTTCCCCAGGGTTCTGTCCTTGGTCCTCTCCTCTTCTCCTTCGATTAGCTGTCTTGGTAAACTCATCAGTTCCTATGGGTTTAATTATCATCTCCACATAGACAACTCCCAGATCTATATACCCAGACCCAATCTCTCCTCTGAGCTTCAGTCTCAGACAGTTGATTTCCTATTGGGAATTTCGAATTGAATTTCTTGGAGACATCTTAAACTCGATATGTTTAAAAATAAACTCATCTTTCCACCCAAACCCTCCCATCTTCTACACTTCCCATTTCTGACAAAGACAGCACCATCCTTTCATTGTCTCAGATTCATAACTCAGCACTATCCTGGACTCCTCCTCACTCTTCCTCACTCCATATACCCAAACTATTGACAAATCTTGCCATTTCTACTTTCATAACAAGTCTTGCATACGACTCCTCTCCATTCACCCAGCTACCACCTTAGTGTGGTACACTAAGTGTATGGTACACATCTCTGGACAAGATTATTGTAATAACCTTCCTGACTGTTCTCCCTCACTCAAGTCTTTTGCGACTCTAGTCCTTTCTCCATCCTGCTGACAAAGTAACTCTCTTTTAGCATAGATCTGGCCATGTGATTCCCTATTCAAACAAATCCAGTGACTTCCTATTGTCTGTAGAATAAAATTTAAACCCCTCTATTTGGCTTTGAAAACACTACATAACTTGGATCCTGTCTATCTTTCCAGCCTCATTGGACATCACTTCTCCTCTCACTCTTCGATCCAGCCAAACTGGCTTTCTATCTGTCCCTCACATACCACCCTCCATCTTTCATCTCTGTGCCTTGGCACTAGTCACCCCCCATGCCTGGAATGCCCTCCCTTCTCATCTCTGCCCCAAAGACTCCATCTCTTTTAAAATGCAGCTGGGGTACCATCTTTAGCATGGAGCCTCCCCTGATCTTCAATTTCTGGTGTCCAAACTATTTCATATTTAATTACATTAACTTTATGTATATTGTATATATAATGCATATATATGTACACATACAAGTTGTATATGTATGTATACATACACAAATATATATGTATATGTTATTCCCCCCCCATTAGAATGGAAGCTCCCTGCTAATCAGGATGATTTAATTCTTTGTACTTGTATTCCCAGGACTAGCACCATGCTTGGCACATATTAGGTGCTTAATAAATGCTTCTTGATTGATTGACACTGGGCAAAAGACTTTGAGAGCACAGGACAGCTGTCTTGAGGCAGTGTAATTCAGTAGATACAACACTGGGACCTGGGTCAGAATACCAGCTCTACCACTTAAAACCTGTGTGACATTAGGCAAGTCAACTATGTGCCTCAGTTTCCTCATATGTAAAATAAGGCTGGTTAGACTGGATGATCTCTAAGGTCACTCGCAGTTCTAGTTCTGTGAGTTTACAGATTCAGAACCATAGGCTCATGGATTTGGGACTAAGAGGAACCTTAGAATCCATCTATTCCAGTCTCATCATTTTACAAATGAGTAAATTGAGGCTCAGAGAAGTTAAGTGACTTGCCCATGGTCACACAATGGCACGTCCAGGATTCAAACTCAGATCCTCTAACTTCAGATCCAGCACCCACTCCAATGCCCTGGGCTGCCTTGACTTGAACGATTTGAAAGGTGTTGATTTGAAAAAGAGACAAGACTTCTTGCTCTACTTGGTCCCATAGGATCATCTGGTGGCATTTACAAAGGTAGATTTTGACTCAAAGCAAGGAAGATCTTTCTAACAATTAGAGCTCTGTCCAAGTAGGATGGACAACCTCAAGAGCCCAAAGGGTTCTCCTCATTGGAGGTTTTCAGGTGAAGACCAGAGAACTACTTGCTGGGTATCATATGGTGGAGAGTCTCATTCAGAGATTGGTTGAACTAGATGAGGTCTCTTCTAGCCCTGGAATTCCATGGATCTCCACTCCTGCTAAGCTGTGTTCCCCACTACCCATTCCCAGCTCAAAGAAAGTCAGGCCCCAGGGCCAAGATGAAGAGAAAAACCATAAAATTCAGTGGATGGAGAACCTAACCTTGGACTGGTAGGGAAAGTGCTTGAGTTATTTCGCTCCCTCCTGCTATCTCATGCCACATTATCACCATCAAAGCTCTTGGGGTCCTGGCAGCAGCTCTGATGCTCCCCACTTGTGGGCTCAAAGGTTTTCCTCCTTGGTCTACAAGTTGCTGATAGGAGGAGAAAAAATTAAAATTCTGAAAAGCCTATGGATAGGGTCAAGAGAGATGGGCCATAGGAAGGGTTCAGGATGAGTGGAACCAGGGAGGTGGATGGATGAAGGAAGAAAGCAGGTCCTTAAGACCACCTCAAAAACAAATCACCTCTTCATCCAATACAGTGAGAAGAAGCAAGAAATATTAATTTCATTTCAAGGACCTTTGCCAAAGAGGGATGGTTCGGTGGTGTGACTTTTTCTCCCCAACCCCTAGATTCCCAATCTCCCAAATCAGATCTCACTAAGGGAAAAAGCCCAGTGACTCCCTAACCCCTGTAATAGACAGTAAGATCTTAGATTCATAGACTCAGAACTGGAAGGTTAAGTCCAGCTCCCTCATTTGACAGGAGGAAGAAACTAAGGTCTGGATAAAGCAAGGAAATAGAGCTCACAAGTGTCTGAGGAGGTATTCGAACCCAGGTTCTCCTGACTGCAAGCCCAGAAACTTCTCCATTATGGCACACTGCCTCTCTCTTCTAAAGGGGTGAGCTTCAGGTGTCTGGGGGAGGAAAGGTGTTTTCTCTCCATTCTTGGGTAGAGACACAGAGAAAAAAGATGCCCTGGGAGGGGAGTGGGTGGGAAATGAGATAATTTGTCAAAGAGCGCTAACATCTGTGAACAGCTCTATGCCAATGAAAGGTATTATTAAATTAAACCAATGACTGGGTGTGGGGGGAGATGAGGGGGACGGCGGGTACAGGAGGAGGCGGGGGTGGCAGAATATTCGGGTACGGCAAATACAAGCTCATAAGTTGTGGCAAGATTCCTTTTGAGTAGGCAGCCCTCTGTGGCAGGCATTTTCCCCTTTAACCTGAATATTGGAGAAGTTCTGTATAGGTCTCACTCACATGATCACTGCCAAGCGTTGATACAGAAATGGAGAGCTTGTCATGAACCAAAGGACATGGACAACAACAGCATGGGGGACTGGAGAAAGGGGAGGGAGGAGTCGGCCAGGGGGGTTAAGGCACAGAGGAAGGAAGGGAGATAGATGGTGATAGGACATCCTGACAAAAGTAGGAACAGTGACTGTAAAAGTATGAGACTTAAAGAAAAAAACTTAATCAGATAAGGGCAGGAGAGGACATAGACCTGTGATTTCATTGGGAATGTCAAAAATAAGGAAACTTCACCTGCCAGGGTAGACTGACACCTTTGTGCAACTTAGAGCCTTTCAAAGAGTTGCCTGAAGCACTAAGAGATGAATTACTAAGAGGGAAGTCACTTGCCCAGGGGCACATGCCTTAGAGAGTTGACTTGAAGCAGCGATGGTCTCCAAAGTAGAGGATAAGGCTCCCTGGAAGCTGTGACATTATACCATTTGTAGGGGCCTAACAAGAATTGATCAATCAAAGGTCTTACTCCACCTTCATCAGGGGGGCATAGGTCCCTCAGGGCAGGTTTGCAGGTGCCATTGGAAAATCCTTCCCCATCTCCTGCTCACTTCCCCTCTGAGAGCAAGCTCTGTTTCATGGTAATGGCCAGTGAGACTCACCTCCAACCAAAGGACAAAGTAATGCAGGATAAGCAGGCACAGATAGGCTGTGCTGAATCCCAGATACCATTTTATCTTTACCCCCAAACCTATCTATTACTCTCCAGGACACCACCAACCAACCTTCCAATCACCCCAGTTCTTATAACTTCAGTATTACCTTCAACTACTTACTTTCCCTCACCTGATATCTAAATATGAATGAATGAATAAAGAAGGCATTTATGAAGCTCTTATGGTATGCGAAGCACTGTGCTAGATGGTGGTGATATAGGCAGGAAAGGAAGCCAGCCAGTGCTTGTTCTCAAGAGGCTCATAATCTAACAGGAGAGAAAGAAACACATTTGGAAGGTGTCAATTGCAAGTCAGATGGGAAGGTCCACTGGTCCTTGGGGACCATGTTACCAAAATTTATCAGTTCTGCCTTCTCATCTCTGACATCTCACCCACTGCTGGCATAAGACACCAACCTAGGAGAAGCCCTCATCTCTCTTGCCTGGACTCCTGCAATGGCTTATGGTCTGCTTCATGTCTCTCCTCCTCATGTTTCCAATACAACCTCCACTCAACTGCCAAAGTGATTTTCCTAATCACAGGTTTTACCATGTCAGTCTCTTACTCAATAAACACTTATGTCTCCCTATTGATCCTAGGATCAAATGTAATTTTGTCTTATCTCATTCTTTCTTTAAATTCTATTTTTATGTAAGTTTTGTGATGTGCACAAATTAGGTGCTGTGCTCATGAGCAAAGCAGAATTGCAATAGCTCAAAAGAAACTTGAGATGCACAAATTTAGACATTTCTATTCCAAATGTTCATATGGACTATTTGTGCCTAATCTGGGGTAGAGCTTTCCAAGCTCATATTGGTCTGATCGGCCAGTCAGACACACTCTACCTTGAATCCCAACATAGCAATGTCATTTTGGTCCCCTTCAAGCATGAAGGACAGCAACCAACCAATCAACCAGTAAAGTAGTACAGGCATGAAATAAAAATCAGTAAATAAGCACACGTTTTTTTTTCCAAAAATTTTTTACTGATATGGTACATCACAAAAAAAATTGAATACCACTGAAAAGTTAAATGACTTACCCAGGGTCACACAGATGATAAGTATCAGAGGCAGGATCTGAACCCAAGTCCTCCTTGATCCCAAGATAGCCTTTTAATATTCATCTCTTACTCTCTGTCATATTCCCTACAGCTTTTGGTCTAAATTTTTGCCTTCACTGATCTATGCTATATCCTCCCCCCTCCCCAGTAGCTCCTTAAAGGCAGGGGTTGCTTCATGCCTTTGTATACCCAGAGTCTGAATATACATCTTGCAAACAGAAAGTGTTTAATAAATGCTTGTTGCTTTTAACTGAATTGCACCTCTTATTCTTTCCTCAACCTCCCAACTCTATTCCCTCACTCTTGACAGGTGACTTCACCTCTTACTTGACTGAAAGGGAAGCCATCTTATGGGAACTCCCATAACTTTCTTCTTTTCTATCCAACCTTCTGCTTCCATAGCTGTAATTATCACCTCTATGGAGAGTATTCCTAAATTTATATCTACACTCGCAACCTTGTCCCAAAGCTTCAGTTCCTTATTTCTAATTTCATGCTGGATATTTCAAACTGAATCACAGACCTAGACATGAAAGGGAAACTAGCTGCCATCTAGTCCAACCCTTTTGTTTTAAAAGAATAAAGATAAGGAAACTGAGAGGTTAGTGGTTTACCCAAGGCATCAGGATTGAAACTCAGGTCCTATGACTCCCGATTTCAGCAATCTTTCACCTGCACCATACTAAATGTTCCATCAACACCTTGAATGCCACAAGTCAAAAACAATGTCATCTTCCTACCAAAATTTATCCCTCCCTTAGTTGTTTCTATTTATGGAACCTCCATCTTTCCAGAAATTCAGAATCTTAATTTCAGAGTTTTATCTGACTCTCTCATCTCTCTCTGCCTCTCCCCTCAAGGCAATCCATTGCCAAGCCTAACTCCACAATATCCCATATTCTTCTCGTCATTCCCTGCTAAAATTCCCTTAGCTCATGCCCTCATTCCTGCCATTGTAATAACATCCTAACTGGCCTTCCTGCCTCCATGCAATTCCTGCACCAAAGTAATATTTCCAGTGGCCAGATCTGTTAACGTTACTTCTCTTAAAACTTTCTGTGGTTCCTGTTGCTCACTGAATAAGGTATTAATTCTCACACTGAAATTTGCAGCCCTCCACAATATGATTCCAACCTACCTTTCCATTCTTATTTCTACTACCAAGGCAGCTAGGGGGCTAGTTAAAGTGGTCAAAGTGTTCAGCTTAGAGTCAGAAAGACCTGAATTCAAATACTGCCTCAAACTCTTACTAGCTATGTGGCTTTGAATAAGACATCTCTCTGAACTTTTCTTTTTTTTCTTTTTGCTTTTTGGAGGGGGAAGGCAGGGCAATTGGGGTTAAGTGACTTGCCCAAGGTCACATGGCTAGTGTGTCAAGTGTCTGAGGTCGGATTTGAACTCAGGTCCTCCTGACTCCAGGGCTGGTGCTCTATTCACTGCGCCACCTAGCTGCACCATGAACATAATTATAGCACCTACCTACTGTGAAGGCCAAATGAGATAATTCATGTACAGTGCTTTGCAAATGCTATATAAATGCTAGCTATTATTACTTTTGTCTCTAGAAGAAAATTTAAACATTTTTTTTAACTTTTAAAGTTTCTCTAGCACCAAGGACAGTGGCACACATTAGGGACTTAATAAATGCTTGTTGATTGACTAATAACTAATTTGTGAATAAACTTTATCCATCCCTTCATCACTATTAGAGTAATTATTTTTCTTCTTTAATTTTTTCTAATTTATTAACTTACTTTTTAACATTCTTTTTTAAATTTAGTTTCAAGTTCTTTCCCTCCCTCCCACCCCTTCCCTGCCCATTGAGAAATCAAACAATACAATATCAATTATACATGTGAAATCATGCAAAACATATTTCCATCTTAGCCATGTTGAAAAAAAGGCAAGAAAAATAAAGAAAGTGAAAAAATATACTTCAATTTGCACTCAAAGTTTATCACCTCTCTCTCTGGAGGAACATAGCATTTTTCATTATGAGGCTTTTAGAATTGTTGTAGCTCATTGTACTGATCAGTCTTTCACAGTTGATCATTATTATAATATTGCTGTTACTATATACAATGTTCTCCTTATTCTACACACTTCACTTTGCATGAGTTTACTGAAGTCTTCCCAGGTTTTTCTGAAAGCATCCTATTTATCATTTCTTGTAACACAATAATCTTCCATCACAATCATATACTGCAACTTGTTCAGCTATTCCTCAGTTTCCAGTTCTTTGCCATTACAAAGAAGAACTGCTACAAATATTTTTGTACATATATGTCCTTTCCTTCTTTTTATCTCTTTGGAGTACAGACCTAGTAGTGATATTGTGGGATATGCACAATTTTGTAGCCCTTTGGACACAGTTCTGAATTGCTTTCCAGAATGGTTGGACCAGTTCACAACTCTACCAACAGTGCATTAGCGTTCCTATTTTTCCACATCTCCTCCAGCATTTGTCATTTTCCTTTCCTGGCCAGTATGATAGGTGAGAGGTGGTACCTCAGATTTGTTTTGTTTTAATTTGCATTTCTATGAAAGTAAATTTTTTGAAGGCAAAGAGTCTGTTACTTTCAAAAATTAAATGTTATTTTATTTTCACAAAGATCTGTCTTCTCTGCACCCTACCTTTCCCCCTCCACAACTGAGAAAAAAAAAAAAACAAATCCTGGCCACATCACAAAAAAGTCCCAATCTACTGTTGTTTTAAAAAAAATCTGTTTCTCTAGTTCCAAATACTGTACCTGATACAAAAGTAAGCACTAAATAAATATTTGTTGTATTAAATTCTGAAACTCCCTTCAGAATTTAAGAGCAGCATAAGAAATTCTACCTCACAGTTTCATAAGCAAACCCTAGTTTTTCACTTTAAAGGTAGTACAGTGAATAAAATGCTAGGCTTGGAGTTTGGAAGACCTAGGTTCAAATCCTCCCTCCTACATGCACTAATTGTCTGACCCTGGGCAGGTCACTTCCCTTGTATGGGGGTCACTTTATCCTATCTGTAAAATGAGAAGAATAATAGCTGCCATGAGATATCTTGAAGTAGTGGTTAAAGGACTGTTTTATAGTCAGAGAACTCTATTCCAGTCCTACTTCTGATATATACTCGCTGGGTGATCATGGGTAAATCATTTACCCTCTCAGTACCCTAGCAACCATTTAGATTCATTGTTAAAGTCTTCATTGGAGTCAGCCTGCAATGGAGGAGTACATTTCCACACCAGGAGTTCATACATCCATGAAATCAAGGTTTGGACTCCTCCCCCCCAAAAAATAACCCCCACAGAGCATTAGCAATGACCTCACCAGGGCCACTGCTAATTGCTGAGGACAAAAAGAAGGGCAAAAAGTAGTTCCTGCCCTCAAGGAGTTTGCAATCTCAGAGAATGCTAAATTGGGGTCAGAGATCTGAGTCTGAATTCTGACTGCACTTGCTATTTGTGTGACCCTGGGTAAGTCATTTCCTTTCTCCAGGGCTCAGTTTCCTCCTCTGTAAAATGAAGGGTTTGGTCTTAGCTAAACTCAAAGGTCCTTTCCAGCTTTAAATCTATGCTTTCATGCGGCTGTATTTAATGGGCAGAATAAATACACAATTCAGCTGGATCTGAGTGGGAGTTAAATTGAATCCACAAAATCTATGATCCTGTGATCTCTCCTGTCCCTAAATATTCCCAGGAAAAGATATTCCACCGCCTCTCTCTGCCATAGGTTGTAGCGGCTCTGGCCACAGATGGTCAAGGATTTCCTCCCCCTCTCCAACCTCTTGCAAGAGCCGCTTGTGTCCTCTGATTAAATCTGAACATAGGAATATTCCAGAGCGGACGAAGGAGACAAGGTAATAGCTCTGCCCCTGGCTGGGCTAGCCATGCTGCTCTGGCAATGGGGCAAGGGGCTAGGACTTCTCGCAGCGTGGTTGGCCGGGACACTGCTGAGGCGGCTATTTAATCCCCTAGCCATGCAGTCCCAGTGATTGCTTTTATTAGAAAATTTAATGAAAAAACTATATGAAGCCCCTGCCAGAAAGAAGGGAAGGGAAAAAAAGCAGCTAATAAGATTTCGCACCAAGTGTGGAGAGAAAAGAAAGGGGGGAGGAAGCACATTAGGAGTCAGATAATGAGATAAATGAAAGACCGCAGGGAAGATAATTTTTGCAGACTTGCTGGGTGGTTGTAAAAATTTTAATTTGCTGAATTCTCTTTTCCCCTTTTCTCCATCTCTGTCCATCCTTCCATCTTACTCTCCTCTCTCTCTCTCTCTCTCTCTCTCTCTCTC
>NW_027185798.1:21784864-21802929 GCF_028583685.1 Petaurus breviceps papuanus
CCTCCTCCTCCTCCTCCTCCTCCTCCTCCTCCCTCCCTCCCTCCCCTTCTTTCTCTCCCTTTCTCCCTCCATCTCTTTTTCCCTCCTCTGTCTCTCCTTCCTTTCTCTCCTCTCTCCCTTTTTTCTCTCTCCCTCTTTCCCTCCCCCTCTTTCTCTCCCTCAATCTCTCTCTATTCTCTTTCCTTCCCTCTATCTCTCTTCTTCTTTCTATCTCTCCTTCCCCCTATTTCTTTGTCTCTCCCTATCTCTTCTTCCTCTCTCTCTCTCTCCTTCCCTTCCCCCCTCTCTGTCTGTTTGACATCTCTTTATCTTTCTTTCTCTCTCTCCACCCATCCTTCTGTCTCTTTTTTTTTTATCTGCCTCAGCACATAATTCCATTGTGTGTCTTCCTCTCTCTTCAATTTGAGGTCAAGTCCTCTTTCTTTGACTAAGGTTAAGGGTTGATACCTTATGCTAAAGTCCAGTCAAAGGAGCTGAAGCATCCTCCACCTTCCAGGAGAAGATTAGGCTTCAGTTTTCATTGGTTAAGGAGTGGGAGGAAAAGAGGACAAGGGTCGGATAATGGAGGGGGAGGGGTCCAGGATGCTGGCTTATCAAATAACCAGGAAGTTCGAAGCATGAGAAAGCCCCTGCTGCTCCTGCAAATAGATTCATGGAGATGCCCGCCTTCCCATCTGTACTCTGCTCCTGAGCAGAATGCCACCTCCATGGGATGCCAGGCCTGAACAGAAGGGTCATGGGGCACATGGCAAGCATGTGGCATGAGGCTGCCGTGCCAACCTGCCTGGGCCAAAGCCTTTATTTCTAGCTTCTGGGGCCCTCTATTTCCCACCTCCCCTTGCCTCTGAGCAAAACAATCCTCCTACCTTCCCCTCTCTGTGGATGGTGGAAGCAGAAGGAGGTTTCTCTTTTTCTGGAAGGCAAAACCATTGTCCCCTTACAATTCATATTTCAAGATCTCACCATTCATTCATTTTAAAATATATATTTATCTCTACATACCATGTGCAAGACTCTTATCTTTTCAGGAAGACTTTCCCCAAATCAAATTCCTTTCTTCTTGTTTTGAAGGGGACATTTTCTCATTTTTATTTTATTTTAAATTAACAAGCATTTATTTTCTCTTCCCCTCATGTCTGCTCAACTGAAAAAAAAAATAAACAAATAAAAACCAACCCCTGTATCAACTATGTGTCTTCAAGCAAAACAAAGTCTCCCATTGGCCAGGTCCAAAAAATGTGTTTCATTCTGTATTTTGAGTGCATTCCTTACCTTCCTGTCAGGAGGTGGGGAGCAGGCTTAAGGGTATATGTTTCCTCTTGTTCAGATCTTAGAGAGTATGAAGATAACCCTCAGTATGGTACAGTAGAAAGAGCACTGGATTTGGAGTCCCAGGAAACGAATTCAAATACTACCTAAGCTATTAGATCTCTAATAACAGAGCAAGGATCATGGATGACCTGAAGACAGAGGGCAGGTGACTACTACCTAAGTGGCCACAGTTATCAGGGGAAATTGCTCACAAGGCATGAATTCCCAGTTCAACTCAATTTAACACACATTCTTGTGGCAGACCTTGTGCAAGTTTGCCATTGTTCAGTCATTTTCAGTCGTGTCCAACACTTCATGAGCCCATTTAGGGTTTTCTTGGCAAAGGTACTGGAGTGGTTTGCCATTTCCTTCTCCAGCTCATTTTACAGATGAGGAAACTGAGGTAAACAGGGTTAAGTGACTTGCCCAGGATCACACAGATGGTTGTCTGAGGCTATATTTGAACTCGGGAAGATGAGTCTTCCTGACTCTAGGCCCAGAGTTCTATCCACAGTACTACCTTTCTGCCCCTCATGCTGGTTTGCTGGAGCTATAAAGACACAATCCCCTGCCCTCCAGGAGCTTACAGGTCATGCAACTGAGGCACAAATGAGTGTCCTTCCTTCCTCTAGCTCTGGCCAGATGAAGAAGTTTCCTTAGCCTCCCTCACTTTTGCTTGGAGAGACTCAATCTGTATGAGATATAGAGTGTTATATACATTCAAGAAATTATTATCACTATTATTGTTATCATAATTACTGTCAGAATAAGGCAGCTTGTTTTGTGAGAAAAGGGAATTTCCTAGCACAGATACTCAAATATTGTAAATAATCTCATCAGGCCTTTGGGCTCATCAGGGGAAATCAAATGGAAATCAGACTGCAGTCTAATGGAAGGAAATCAGAGAACCCAGCGATCAATCAATCAAGCAATGAGTATTTATTAGATAGTTGACTATAAGCCAGAGAGCAACGGCAGGGAAGGGCCTTGTTCAAGCCCCAGCTCTGAATCTTACTGCCTGTGTGACCTAGGACAAGTTGCTTTAACCTTCTAGGTCTGTTTTATAGAAAGAGAGAGACAGACAGACAGAGAGGGAGGGAGAGACAGACAGACAGAGAGGGGGAGGGAGGGAGGGAGGGAGGGAGAGAGAGGAAAAGAGAGAGAGGGGGAGAGAGAGAGAGAGAGAGAGAGAGAGATACAGGCACAGACACAGAGGCACAGGCAGACAGAGAAAGAAACCAGAGTGGGGCCTGGGAGGCAGAAGCCCTGAGGACCAGCACCATCCCTGCCATGACCTCATTAAGTGAGCATGAGCAAATTACTGAACTTCCCTAAATGCCAGTTTTCACCCCTGCAAACTGAGCAGGGTGGGGGTGGGGGAGGGGGTCATAAAATTATAGATCTTGAGCTGGAAAGGACCTCAAAGGACTTTGATTTTATAAAAGAGAAAATAGAGTAAAAGAAGTGACTTACCCAGGGCCACCTGACTAGTAATCACCAGAGCTGGGGTTTTAGCCCTCTACCACTGTGCCACATGGACTAGCTCATCCTTTCAGTTCTGACGTGCTGCAGCTTGGTGATCCTTTTCTCAAGGGAGGTACCTATAGTTAGGGCTTGAGAGCTGACTGCCCCCTACTTCTAAGCCCCCTCAGGAGCACCCACATTTGAAAGACATACTCTCCCTGTACCTGCAAACAGGTGCACGGGGACATATATATTTCACACCTGGACACACAGGAACATAAGGGCACACTTGTCTCTCCCCAAAGTCTCCCTCCATTCTGTCCTGCCCCCCTCCAGTTTCCCACAATGGGTTGAGGAGCATCAGGAATGTAGAGCAGCTCAGCAGACTCTAGCCTAGCCCTGTAAGGTGCCCCCCCACCTCATGCCCGCCTCCACCCCCACTCTGTGGACATGTAAGCGCGTCCCTCCTCCCCCACACCCTCCCTCCTTTCCTCTCCCTGCTTCTCTCGATGGAGAAAGCACAAATTAGGCAGAAAAGAAAATGTTGACAGTTCTCAGCCCTCCCTTGCTGGGGATAAAGAGAAATACGTTAACGGTTGAAGCTTTATGAGGATCAAACACAGTTTGTGAGATGCTTCAAATGTATTATTCATCTCAGCCATGAGATGCGATCTTGGGCTTTTTCTTTTTGCCCCATCAAGAGGAAGCCTCGGCTACCGTGGAGATAGATGCTGGGCTCCGGGGGGCTCAGCCCAGATGGCTGTTTCTTCACTATTAAGACAACAGCTCTTCTCGTCTTTCTCCTCAAATCCCCCTGAATAAGATGGATCCACATGTCCAGGACCCCAAGGGCGTAAGACATTATTTGAAGTCCCAAAGGATTGAACTACAGATAAGAAGGCCTTGAAATCAAAAGGGAAGGCTGCGATCCCTCCTTTCCCTGACAAATAGGACCAGATTCAGTCCTACGGAGACTTGGGGATGGATCAGTTGACCTGTTAGAGGATCAGCACGTAACTTGTATGTTCTGGTTATGCAAAGATCACAGAGTCACAGACTGGGATCATGGAGGGTTTACAGAGGCCATCTATCCCTCCCTTCTTCAAATGAAAAAAACAAGACCCAGAGACGGCAAATGATGGCTAAGCAATTGAACCAGGATTTGAACCCAGGCTGGGGAAAATTAAATGAAAAGTTCTCCAGTCTATCCCCCAGCCTTCAAGCAAGACAGGCCCCAAGCCATCCCAGGCAGATGCCAGAGCCCTTTATTCGAGGTCTTTGAAGAAAAAGTTATCCAAACTCCCTTGGTCATGTACTCACAATCCTAATGGTTGGACAGTCTTCCTAATGTCTAAGGATTGTTATTTTTTTTGGTTTTGCATCCCCAGTGCCTTGCACATAGTAGGCACTTAAATGCTTATTGAATCCAACTGAATTGAGTTCTAGGCTCCCTACTGTTAGAGGGAAATGAGATGGTGGTAAGCCTGGGTGTCAGTGTCCCTGACTACAAGAGCCACTCCTCCCATGACTTCTCTAGATGAGCCTCCAAGACACTGAACTTCCCTGAATGTCAGTTTCCTCCCCTATTAACTGAAGGGGTTCATAGGATAATAGATTAAGAACTGGAAGAAACTTCAAAAGACACTGAGTCCAAGCTGTCATTTTATAGATGAGAAAATGGAGACACAACAAGATGAATCCTCCCCGTCCAATGATTCCAATCTGCCATGGGATTCCCTGGGAATTCTAATTCTGTCCATCAAGACTGAAAATTGAGAGGGGACAAACTCTATTGACACTGCCAAGTATAATATAAAACTTAATACACCATACAAGCATTTGTTAGACACTTACTACATCCAAGACAACTACACACAAGACAAAAACAAAAACAATCCTTGCCCAAAAGGAGCATTCATTCTACTGGGGTATGCAGCAGGCAAACAGACAAATTCACATGTAATCCTTTAAGGAAGGAGAGCTCTCAATTAATAAGACATGAATTGCTCCTTTACAAATGTACTGACCACACCTGTCCCTGACATGTGTGACCCTATTCATATATGTTCCTCCCATTGATGGTGTGGGGGACAGTGTTTCCTACCAAGGTTTATTGGGATTGTTGCTTTTATTATCATGCTATTTCATTCAATATCTTTGCTTTGAATGGTCATCTTCAGTCCGTGTTGTGCCCACTCTTGTCTTCATCCTTACCCATCAGACACTTGGATTCTACACTTCAAACCCCTCTCTAACAGATGTGCTTTTAGCTTCCCTTCCCTGGATCCAGGCTTTCACCTCTGTTCACAGTTATCTCCAGACAATGCTTCCACATATGTACATCCCCCTCCCTATTTCCCAGAGCCCTTTTACGTGTTGCCTTCCTCCATTAGAATGTAAGTTCCTTGAGGGCAAGGGATATTTTGCTTGCCCTGTCTTTCTATCCCTAGCTCTTAGCACACACAGTAACTGGAATGTAGTAAGTGCTTGGTAAATGCTTTATCTCTATCTGTCTAGCCTTTAACTAACTAATAAAGAAACACCTCAGTGGGGGCTCATTTTCTGTGGTGAATGTGGACCCAGAGAGTACCTTGAACTGGCAATAGATTTTCTAAATATTAACATGGAAGGAGAGAGTGGCCCGAGTACTATAGAAGCATGAAACCTGGTCATCCCCTATTTCCCTGTACCCAACAAATTTATCTTCCCTTGTGGCTGACAGCATTGTGTCTTTGGGGATTTAAATCTAGAAGGCACCTCAGAGATAACCTAATCCAATCACTTCATTTTATAGATGAGGAAACAGGTTCAGAGAGGAGAAGCAATTGACCTGAAGTCACATAGGTGATAAGTAGTGAAATGGGGATTTCTACTCAGGTCCTCTGACTGCAGCTAATGCTCTGGCCATTAATCACATCTTGCCCTCTGTTTGAATTTAATGATAATAATATTAACAGCTAGCATTTATATAGCACATTGAGCTAAGCAGGTTCATATACATTATCTCAATTGATCCTTACAACAACCCTCAGTAGGTGGTATTATTATCTCCATTTTAGAGTGAAGGAAACTGAGGCAAACCGGGGCTGATTGAATTGGTCAGTGTCACACAGCCAGTAAGTGTCTAAGGCTAGATTTGAGCTCAGGTCTTCCTGACTCTAGCCAATAAAGAGGCTGAGAATTGGACGCCCTACATTGATGAAGTACCCAGGACAAGACCCTCCGTGAACCGGATGCCAACTCTCTGAGCTGTGCTTCTCCCCCCCTCCCCAGCAACTCTGATATATGTGCTTTGCCGCTCCCCACCCCCTCACTCCCCTTTCTTAGGGAAAATCACTGAGGAGGGAGATGGCACCATATCTCAGCCATCATGGTAGAGTAGAAAAGGGTACTTCTTCTACTTACTAGCCTGCTGTCTGACCATGGGTCGCTCTCTCCCTTCACCTCTAGATGGATCAGGTTAGATGACCCCAAAGGTTCCTGCCGCTGCTAAATCTATGGTCCTTTATTGGATGAAGCTCCATGAAGTCATTAGAGGCTGAGGTAGCGTTTCTTCCATACCTGATCCCAAAAGCACTGGGCACAGCCTCAAGTGCCCTCTAAGGCCGCCAAACCTGGCCTTCCCCTCTACCTTGGAAGACTGGGCCTCACCTAATAAATTACCATCCGACAAGCTGTCAGGGCCTGGGAAATAAATAATGATATTTAACATTTTGTAATAACAACAATTAACCAGTAAATAATGTCCTTTAAACTGCAAACACCGGAGTAAATTAATTCTTCTAATGAGCTGTCAGGCATGGGAGTTTAAAAAAAAAAGATGCCCATTTTCTTTTGGTGGTGTTTGGCTGCTGAGTGAGCAAAGCTGGGAAAACCTCACCTCCAGGCCCTCCTGATCTCATTAAAGGGAAGCCTTCTCGCGGCATGTTTCATGTTTAATCGGCCCTCAGGGGCCGGGTTCCCCCACTGCGACACGCCAGGCACACACCAGCACACACGTGCATCCCCCTCCCTGCCTCTCCAGGGCTCCTGGCTCTTAGCATCACACGGTGCACAGAGCTCCCCACCAGGTGCCATTCCTAGGGATCGTGGGGGATGGTGGGGACAGAAAGCATTTTAATTAGGGTTTTTTTCCCCTCTCTCTCCTTTCTTCACTGTTTCTATATTCTCTGTTTTCTATTTCCCTCCTCTCCAACACCCCCCTCCCCTACCCAATGCATACACACTCCTAGCCTGAGGAAGAGAGTGTTTGTGGGGAACAGGAAGGAGGGGAAGGGCTCGCTGAGCTGGGAGAAAAGGAAGGAATGGATGCTGAGAAGCAATGTGGTTTAGGGCAAAGAGCCCTGGGCTTTGAGTCATTGAACATGAGTTCAAATCTCATCTTCTACTTACTAGATTGGTGATTTCTGGGCCTCAGTTTCCCCATTGATGAAATAAAAGGATAGGACTAAATGAGATCTAAGATCCCTTCTGGGCAAGTAGGTAACACAGTGGATAGATAGAGCGTATGGAGTCAGAAAGACCTGAGTTCAAATCCACCTTCCAACACTTACTAGCTGTGAGACCCTGGGCAAGTCACTTAACTCTGTTGGCCTCTGTTTCCTCATCTATAAAATGAGCTGGAGAAGAAAAAGGCAAATTACTCCAGAATCTTTGCTAAGAAAACCCTGAATGGGGTCACAAAAAATCCAAAACAACTAAAAGATGACAAAATAACCTTCCATATTCAAATCTACAATTCACTGGTATTTATTTATATATATTTATATATGATATTGGAGAAGTTACCTACCCTCTCTGAGCTGCAGTGTTTTTCAAGAGATTAGTTCAGAATGGGCAATAAATACTGAATCTATGTCATTAAAACATGAGCTCTTTGAGGGCAAAAAACATTCATTTTATCTTTCCCTTTATGTGCCCAGTACCTGGCATCAGAAGACCTGATCTTGACTCCTTTATTTACTTTTTTTGGTCCATGTTTTCTTTCACAACATGACTGATATGGAAATATGTTTTGCATGATTGCACTGTATAATCTATATCAAATTGCTTGCCTTTTCAGGAAGGGGAGAAGGGAGGGAGGGAGAGAATTTGGAACTTAAATTTTTTTAAGTGAATGTTAAAAATTGTCTGTATGTGTAATTGGAAAAATTAAAATAAAATAAATTTGAAAAAATAGATTAAAAAAAAGAAAGAAAATGTTCAGAGTCAGGAGATTGAGTGTTACAGATGGAGTGAAGACAGAATGGCAAGGAAGCTAGTGTCATTGACTTAAGAGTTTATGGAAGGGAATAAAGCATGAAGATATTGGAAAGGTAGGAAGGAACCCAGTTAAGAAGGCCTTTGAATGCCAGAGAGATTTATATCTGATCCTGGAGGTCCTAAGGGGCCACTGGAGTTTATTGAATAGGGGCAGCGTGACATGGTAAGACATGTGATTTAGGAAGAACAATTGGACAGCTGGAGGGAGCTCCTTGAAGCAAAGAAACCAATCAGAAGCTATTATATAGTCCAGCCTTGAGGTGAAGAGGGCCTGCACCAGGCTGATGAAGATGTTAGAGGAGGGAAGGAGGTGTACATGAGAGATGTTATGATGGTAGAAATTACAGGACTTGGAAGTTGATTGGATGTCGGGGCTGAGAGAACCACTAAGAAACAGAATTAAAGACCACCATAGGTAGGGGCAAGGGACCTGGGTTTGAGGGGCAGCTAGGCAGCACAGTGAATAGAGCACTGTTCCTGGAGTCAGAAGGACCTGAGTTCAAATTCAACCTCAGACACTTGACACTTACTAGCTGTGTGACCTTGGGCAAGTCATGTAACCCCAATTGCCTTGCCTTTCCCCGCCCTTGAAAGAAAAAAGGACCTGAGTTCAAGTCATAACCTTTCTAAGCACCAACTTGCTCCTCCAGAAATAATTATGCTATTTATCCAAAGTCACATGAGAAAAATGCTTTACAAAACCCTAAATTGCTATGAAAACGTGAGCTATTATGGAGTACCTTGTAGCTGACACTGGAGGCTTCCTACACAGCTGAGCTTTTGGCATCCCTTTTCTGAGATCTGGCAGCCTCACTGGAGCCAATAGAAGGTCTCGAGTTCTCTCAGGTAGAGAAAGTGACAGATGCTGCCATGATTCTGCCCACACAATGTCTCTCTCATCGGTCCCCTTCTCTCTATTCATACAAGCACCACCCTGAGTTAGAGGCAGAGAGGTGGGACCATGGAGAGAACGATAAGCCCATAGTCAGGAAACCCTGAGTTCAAATCTGGCTGCAGACACTTACTATCTGTGTGACCCTGGCCAAGTCTATCCACTGTCTGTCTCAGTTTCCTCAACTGTAAAACAGCACCTACTTCATGAGGATCAAATGAGGTAATATTTGTAAAAAGCATTTAGCACAGCGCCTGGCACATCCAGGCTCGATATAAATGTCTATTACCGCTCCTCTCTCCCTCCCTCTCTGGTTCAAGTCTCCTTCCCTGACTATTCTAACAGCCTTCCCATTAGTCTCCCAACCTCCAGGCTCTTCCCTCTCTCCAATCCATACTCCATACAGCTGCCAAATGATATTCCTGTGGCAAAGGTCTGATTATCCTCCTGCAGCTAAAAAAAGCGGCTCCCTCTTTGCCCCTGGAATGAAATTCAGACTCCTCTGTTTGGCTTTTAAAACCCTTTGGGATCTGACTGTAGCCTATTCTTCCAAGCTGGCTTCATATCACTCTCCATCACACACAATTTCCAGTCAAACTGGCCAGCTTTGCAGCTCCCTGCACACCCCTGTTCCCCCTGGGTCCCCCTTGCCAAGAATCCTTTCTCTGCCCCTGGGAATCGACAGCTCTCATCAGATCACAGGTGAAATGCCACTTCCTGCTACCCTGATCCCAGGAGATGGTAAGTGCCTTCCCTGCCTACTTTGCTTTCAAAATATTTTAATACCCAAATAATGCCTATTTTTAAACATTTTAACACCCATTTTTTCCCGTGTGTTTACTTGTTTTAGGTTGTTTCTCTCAATAGGGATAGATGCTCTTTCAGGGGAGAACTCACTTGGTTTTTAATCAGAGGGTTATAGAGCTGGAAGGTATCATATAAGACATCGAGTCCAATACCTTCATTTTACAGATGAAGACACTGAGAAGGAAAGCATCTTTCCCAGCCTTACATAGGTAGCGTCTGAGGCAGGATTTGAACTCAGATCTTTCTGTGCCTAGCCTCAGCACTCTAGCCACTGACTTATCATCATATACCCAATGCCTGGAACTCAGTAAGCCCTTAATAAGTGGTTGTTAAATGAATGATGACTAGATGAATGAGTCATTTCATGAATCAGCCCAAAAGGTTCCAACCCACTCAACAGGGATGAAAGGTTTTGCAGGAGATTTTTTGTATCCTGGGCCCTTTAGACACTCCATCCTTCCATTCAGGCATTTTCCCTGGCTGTCCCCCAAGCCTGAAACCCTCTTCTTCCTCATCTCCACCTCCTGGCTTCCCCCACTTCCTTCAGGTCTCAGCTAACGTCTCCCCTTGGTCCAGAGAAGCCTTTTCCCATCTGCCTTCAGTGTGGTCTTCCCTCTGTTGATTATTTCCAATTGATCCTTGATCACTCATAGCTGTTTGCATTGTGTCTCCTCTGTTAGACCACGAACTCCTTGAGAGAAGGGACTGTCTTTTTTGTCCTTCCACGTATCCCCACTGTCTAGAACGGAACTTGGTACACAGTAGGTACTTAGTGAATATTGATTGACTGTCTGACTGGCAGTCCTCTGAAGCCTATGGACCCCTTCCCAGGATAATGTTTCCAAGTACATAAAATAAAATACATTAGGTTACAAAGGAAACCAAGGCTATTGAAATACAGTTATCAAAAAAAAAAAAAACAGCTTAAGGACCCCAGCTTAAGAGCCCTGATGCTAGGTCCTGACAAGTATGATCCCTTCATCTGTGACCTCTATTGACCCACCCCCATATGTAGAGCAGATCAGATGCTCACATCCAGCTCAGTGCCTGAGCCCCACTGTGATGCCAGTCAGTAGCCAGCTGGCTTTGCCCATTTAGCATTTAATTATTCTTCACGCTCCAAATCCAAAACAGGCACAAGACAGAAGCCAGAAAATTACCAAGGCTTTTCATCTCTGGATAAAAAATGCTGGACCCAGAGCTCATGGACTCTGGACAAGCCAAGAAGAGCCACAATGGCACCATTGACCCTCACTGTGTAGATGAGTCCCATCATGGTACCAGGCTGGTAAAATGAATAAGGCTGCCAGCAACAACTCACAATTGAGCAGGACAGAGAATGTTGCCTGAATTTTACAGAAAAGGAAACTGAGGCTCAAGAGATTACATGAAATGTCCCGGATCCCATGCCTAGTGCACTGGAAGAGCATGGTGTTTGTAGTCAAGAGGATCTGGACCCAAATCCCACTTCTACTACTAACTACCTATGCAAATCTTGGCCAATTCACTTTTCTGACCCTCAAATTTTTCATCTTTAAAATAGAGAGAAGGAACCATAGGTCATTCCTTCTAGCTCTAAATTCATCAAACATTTACTTGGAGAGAAGTAATAAAGAGATAACCAGGAACATAGAAAAAAAGCCCCTGCCCTCCAGCAGCTTTCATTCTACTCCGGGTCTATAACATGTAAACTGTTGTGATAATCAAAGATTTAAAGAAGGGAAGGTCAGCTAAACTCCTTCCCTCATTTTACAGATGAGGAACTGAGGCTCAGGAAGGGTCAGTGACTGGCCCAGAGTCACACAGGTAGAAAATAACAAAGCCGGGATTCTAAAACCAGCATGCTTTCCATTGTACTGCTACTCATTCCAACAATAAGATAATAAGCATTTATTAGGCACCTACTATTTGCCAGGTATTGAGTATACAAAGAAAATTGAATAGCAGATGCTGCTCTCTAGGATCTCACAGTGTAATGGGGGGGGGGGAGACAACATGAAAATGACTCTACAAAAGAGATGTACAAGATAGGGATGGCTAGGTGGCACAGCAAATACAGCACCAGCCCTGGAGTCAAGAGGACCTGAGTTCAAATCCAACCTCAGACACTTAACATTTACTAGCCGTGTGACCTTGGGCAAGTCACTTAAGCCTGTTTGCCTAGTTTCCTCAGCTGTCAAATGAGCTGGCGAACGCAATGGCAAACCACTCCAGTATCTTTACCATGAAAGCCCCAAACAGAGTCATGAAGAGTCAGAAGTGACTGAAAAACAGTTGAGTGACAAATAAACCAGACACTGGGACTAGTATCAGGAATCGGACGCAGGAGAATGAACAAAATGACCTTTGAAATTCAGCCCAAGAAAGCTCTGAATCTTTCTGCTTCTCCATTACACAAATTTCAAAACCTAAAATAGACAAGAGACCTAAGCTTCTCCCTATTCTGGGAAGAAGCCCAGAAAAGCTTCCAGGTTTGGTTTTTGCCGAGAACATCGGAAAATCCAAGCTGAAGCCTACAAAAAACCCCAGGGCTGGGGGGTGGTCTGACTCAGCCATCCCAGGTCCAGGGGTCAGGAAGGCTCCATCAGAGCCAACTTCCATCTAGAGTCTGACATTTCTCAGGAGCACTGGCAGAACTAGGGGTCAGGAAACCTGACAGCTGCTACCCTTCCTTCCAGATCTCTCACAATACAAGGGCAGACCACCTCTCCCCCTTTGTTCCATTGCATTTGGAGAACAGTGATCCTTGGCCTCAAGACTAGCTAGAAAATCAGAATGTGCAAGGGAGCAGAGGAAGCCCGATCCACTGCCACTCGGAAATTAAAACCAGATTGCCCAGCTCCGAGTCGCCCCGTGTCACTCGAAAACAGATTGATTTCTCTGGCTTGTTGTGACTGCAGTGTTGGAAATTGATTCGTCTGGATGGCTGGAGGTTTATCTATTCACGGCTGTCTGTCATTGATCTGAATAAGCTTCTAAAGTATCCCAAATACTTAGAGAAGGCCAGGGTCACTACCAGCTCTGACTCAATATTAATTATAATAATGAACAGGAAGGGAGAAGGGGAGTTCATTACAACTGGATAGAAGACATCTTGGCCTGTTGGGTTGGGTGTTTTATATTTACTAAGAGTCGTCAATGTGCAAAGTTCGGCTCACCTGATGGGCACTTTACTGAAAGGATAATAAAGTGGAGGAAGGGTAACTGTTCTCTGTTTCCATGAGGATGAGACAAGAGGGAATGGTCTATATTTGTAGCTTGAGAGATTTGTTAGACCACAAGAATATATTGCCATCCCCTTAAGACAAGAGTTCTTAACCTGAGGTCCGTGAATAGATTTCAGGGGGTCTATAAACTTTGATGGAAAAAAATTGCAGCTTTCATTTCACTGTCCTCTAACGAAAATGCAGCATTTCCTTCAGCTCTTTGTAAACGTTATTCCGAGAAGGCTTTATCAGACTTCCAAAGGTGTCCATAAAACAAAAAGTATTAAGAACCTCTACCTAAGAAGAACAAAATAATAATAATAGTTAACATTTACATAGATCTTATCGGATGCCAGACACTGTGCTGAGTGCTTCGCAAATATTATCTTCTATGATTCTCATAACCACCTTGGGAGGTAGATGCTATTATTGTCCCCATTTTACAGATGAGGAAATTGAGGCAAGCAGAGGTTAAGTGACTTGCCCAGGGTCACACAGCTAGTAAAGTGCCTGAGGCCGGATTTAAACTCAGGTCATCTTGACTCCCTCTGATACATCACATACTTGCCTCTAATACATTCTAAAATTTCTTTATGAATTAAAGTCAAGCTCACCATCCTATAATCCGAAGAATCTATTCTTCATTTTTTTTAACTGGTACAACATTTGTCCATCTTCTGCAACACTTCTGTTCTCCCTGATATTTCCAAGATCACCAACAGCAGATCAATAATCACATCCACCATTCTTTCAGTACCAGAGAAAGTAGCTCATTTGGGTCAGGTGCCTTGAACTCACCAAGGGCAGCTAGACACTCTTTCCATCTCTTTAGTCCCCTAAGATCTGTATTCCTGGTTAAAAATCATTGTTCCTGAAATCACCATTCATGTCCGCCTTCTGGCCTGGAAGTTCATAGAATATCCCACCATAAAATCTGTTTCTTCCTCAATTGATTCTCATCTAAATGCTCTCCATCATGTTTTCTCCCTCCGGTTTAATTATTTCCACATATGAACATAACTTCTTTACATATAATTTGTCTAATCTGTTCTTTTCCCCATATCCCAATAATAAATCACACACCCCAAGTCTCAGGTCAAATATATCTCTTTGCGTTAAAATCTCTAGTTCAGCTTTTAAAAAAATTACCCACACTTAGCACAATCCTGGCACATAATAAGCACTTTATAAATATTTCCTAACTTTCCTTCTTAACATTTTTGCATAGATAACTGAAGCTGTGGGTTTTACTCCTGCCCCTCTCTCCTAAACAGCTAGGTGGTGCAGTGGATAGAGCACTAGACTTGGAATCATGAAGATCTGACATGGAATCTTGTCTTAGACATTTACTTGCTATATGCCATTGGAAGTCAATTAGCCTCTCTTAGCCTCTATTCCTTCATCTGTAAAATGGGAATAATACCTCCTTCAGATATAAAATAAGAATGATAACCCAACCTTGTGACAATCAGATAAGATAATATATGTAAAGTGTTTCAAAAACACTTGGAAACACTAGCCATTATTCATTCTTATCCTCTATTGATTACTGTTCCTCTCCATTCATGTTCTTTCTTTCCTATCTCCTGCTCTATCTAACTTAGCAAGTACATGTAGAAATTTTTCTCTTTCCTCCCCCATTTTTGGACCCACGAGTCTCCAGGCCAATTGTTTTGCCAACCCTCCCTGCCAGGAGCCCCTCATTCACATAGAATAAGCCATGCTCCATAAATCCAAATCCTATTGTCAGATGCCACTTTTGTAACCAGCTCTTCCCTTCCCACATCTGCCTTTCTGTCTTAACATCCCTACCTTCAGATGGCAACAGTGATGAAAACAGAGATCACTACACGCTTCCTAATCATTTCTAAACCATCCCTCCAGTATCTGGCTATCATCCCCATACCCCTCCAGCTGGGACCAAGACTCTTCTGCTAGTGTTCTGAGCTTTGATAGGTGAGCTCTTGACTTATTTTCGCAGAACCAGGCCACTGCACACTTGGGGGATATTTCCAAGCCATGCCACTATGTAAATCTCTACCCCCACACACACACTTCTAGCCCTATTTTATATATTGCCTTCACTTATTAGAATTTAAGCCCCTTGAGGGAAGGGACTATTTTTCTTGTTTATCTTTATCCCCTACAACACTTATGACAGAGCCTGGAACACAGTAAGGGCTTAATAAATGCTTTCTTTTTCAATCATCTATTTCTTCATTAGCTCCTTGTTCCCAGCAGTGTGCTGAAGCTGGCTCTTACCTGCTCAACAGCCGATTGTTAAATTTTCAGTTTCAGCATATATTTTGGAAATCAGCAAATGCTACAAATTACTGTTTCATTGATAGTTGAGACTTGAGAAAGTGATGGAGAAAATGTTAATAATGCAAATACAATTTTAAAATGTGTGATGAGTAAAAATTTTTTTCAGGAGCTGGTTATTAAATAATTAACAGCACACATCTGACTGTACCCCTCAGGCATGCTCCAGTAGTTATTACCTTTATTCTCAATTCTTGCCCAGGAATTCATTATCTTTAACATTCACTTTTTTAAAATTTGAGTTATAAATTTTCTCCCCCCTTCTCTTCCCTCCCCCTTCCCTAAAAAGGTAAGAATTTTAAATAGGTTATATATGTGCAATCATTAAAACATATTTCCATATTAGTCATGGAATTCATTACCCTTAGAAGAAAGTTTTAGATTCTTTCTGGTGTTATAATACATGAACCACCAGAAGTGGGCACTACCATCAGACTCACCAGGTCTGAGGAGGGCAAAACCCTAATGTCAACAATTGCTGTACTCAACTGTTGTTAGAAATGTCTTAAGTAGAAATCCAGCTGTTAGACACTTTTCACCTCTTTTTTTCTTTTCTTTCTCATCATAGCTGATCCCACTTCTGACACCATCTGGCCACAACTTGACTCTTTACTATCTGACCATCTTCTGCTAAGAATCTCCTTTACTGGAGATTTTTAAAGAATATTGAAGATCTGTTCCTTCATTTACAATATGACTAATATGGAAATGAGTTTTACATGATTGCATATACATAACCTATATCAAATTGCTTACCATCTTAGTGAGGGAGTGGTGAGAAAGTGAGGAAGACAATTTGGAACTCAAAAGTTTTTTAAATGAATGTTTAAAAGTGACTTTATATATAATTAGAAAAATAAAATACTATTTAAAAAAGAATATTGAAGATTGGTTGTGATAACTACTTCAGACCCAAGCAGTTCAATTGTAATGACAAATCACACTTATAAATCAATTTCTGGTTAACAAAGCATTGACCTCCCATGGGTTAATTTTTATCTCAAAGCAAATGATGGCCAGATTTATAGATCAAGTCCTAGTCTAGGGGTGTGCAACCTGCAACCTCCAGGGTACAGGTTGGATTCAGTCAAAGGACCACACTTGATTACCTAGAGGGCCACATGTGGCCTCAACATTGCAGGTTCCCCACCCCTCCCCTAGTCTCTCTCCTAACTATTAACTGGACATTTCAAACCGGGTGTCCTATAAATATCTAAAACTCAATATATCCAAACAGAACTCATTCTCTTTTCCCTTAAACCCACCCCTCTTTCCAGACTCCAGCCCATCTTCCACATAGACACCAAGGTGACTTTCCTAAAGAATATGTCTGACCACATCACCTTGTAATATTAAGGGAATTTGAAGATCTTCCCTGGTCATTAATAGGCACATAGAGCTCTGTCACAGGGCTAATCAGGCCAATTAAGTTCAGGGGCACAAGGATTGTCAAGTTCCTCAGCACTCAGCCTTTGTCATATATTCCAGGAGCTTAATATTTTGCTTTGGGGGTTTGCTCATGAGAAGGATCTTTTGATTTCCTGGTTGAGAATTTGAGTGGCTGAATATTCAGAGCCTCCCCCTTCTTGGATACCTGTCTTCCCTCGATCCAGTGATGTATGTAAAGTGTATAGCAATATTGCTATGTTCAGACAGCTGGAGCCCTGTCTGTTGGTCTTTGTGCTAATTTCTCTGCTTGTATATTCCCTGTTTACTTTCCTTCTTTCTGCAGAAGAGAACATTGAAGGTGTATTTTCCAACTCACTTGTTCCTCTGTAATTAAGTAGGATTGTTAACCCCTTTAAAGCAAATAAGACAGATCAAAAGAACCTGTGCTAGCAGGCCATCCTGGGTGTGTTAGGGTACTTGCTATTACACACCTCTATTAATAAAATCTAGTATCTCCTAGTATCTTTCCTCTTAGATCCAATATAAACTCATCTGTTTGGCATAAAAAACTCATCATGACCTGGTCCCATCCTGCCTTTGTTATTAGTCAATGCTCTCCTCGATCTACATTTTGGTCAATTTCTGTCCTTTCTAGACCTCATGCATGATACCCCATCTCCCATCTTTGTGCCTTTGCCCTGGCAATCCCCAACACCTGCAATGCACTCCCTCCTTTTTGTTGTTGTTCAGCCATTTTTCAGTCATGTCTGACTTTCCATGACCTTATTTGGGGTTTTCTTGGCAGACACTAGAGTGGGTTGCCATTTCCTTCTCTAGTTCATTTGATGGATGAGGAAACTGAGACAAACAGGGTTAAGTGACTTGCCCAGGGTCACACAACTAGTAAGTGTCTGAGGTTGGATTCAAACTCAGGAAGATGAATCTTCTGACGCCAGACCCAGGGTTCTATACACTATGGTGCCCCCTAGCTGCTCACTCCCTCTTCACCTCTGCCTGCTAGAAACCCTGGTTTACTTCAAGCTCAGCTCAAATATTACCTTCTTATCCTTCCAGCTCCCAGTCTTCCACCTCAGGTTACTGTGTGTCTGCTCTTTCTGTATGAAGATGCCTGTTTGGGTACACATTGTCTCCTCCATTAGAACATAAACTCCTTGAGGGCAGACATGGTTTTACTTTTGTTTTTGGAACCCCACTGCCTAGCACTTAGTTGTGTTTGTCCTTCAAACTCAAAGAGGACCATGGCATCAGGGAAATGATGATGTGACTTGCATTGACTTTGATTTAAGTGAGGCAGGGCTGTGCAAGGTCACCAGCCTCACTTTCTCCTCCAGAGCCATTTGGATCCAGTGACCATCTATATTCATCAGGAAGAAGAGAAAAAGAAAGAAAGA
>NW_027185798.1:21803329-21834919 GCF_028583685.1 Petaurus breviceps papuanus
TTATGCAATTAGCTGGGTCCCCATTCAGGCACCTTGGTCTACTCACAGGTTTAATGAATGTTGGAGATTGGTTGATTGTCTTAAAGCATTCCTTCAGAAGAAGGTAAATTAAAGACCTATTTGCCCAGAATCACAGGAAGTGTAGGTGTGCCAGGAAGTATAGGGGCAAGGATTCAAACTCAGGTCTCCTGACTCCAAATCTTATGACCTTTTCATGAAACTATGCCATTAGTTCACTAAGGAAATATACATCCACAAAGATGTACGAGACATGAAAAACTGTCATGCCTATTTGACATGGTGACATAGAGGATCCACTAAAAAATTAAAAGAGTTTCGGATTAAGTCTGCAGAAGAGAACATTGAAGGTGGCCTTTCAAGGCTCTGGAACAAGTGTGATGCAAAATGGCAGACCCTAATCAATCAACCAATTAATAAGTATTTCCTATATGCCGGGTACTGTGCTGAGGAAGCAAAGAGTAAAACAATCCTTACAATCAAAGTGTTTACATTCATTTCCCATGTTTACATTACATGGGAAAGGCAAGTAAATATAATGATACCTGAAATATAAAAGTGAATAATTTAATAAAACAACATGATACAATGTAAAGTGATATGATACTATGTGATGTGGTAGATGTTATATAATACAATATAATGCAATACAGTAAGATGGTGCAACACAATGCAGTGTGATATGCTGCAATCTGATGTGATGTAATAATGACATATGATATGATTCAATACAATATGCTACAATAGGATGTGATATGATACATAAAACGATATATGAAAAGATATGATATTGCATTATAAGATGGGATATGATATGATCAGGTGTTTTCTGTTGCCACTGAAAAAAGAAGTGAAATTGTATAAAGAAAGACTGAGGCTAGACCAAAGAAGGTCTAAGGCTAGACCAAAAGAAGGAATGAGGCTAGACCAAAAGGATGTCTTGGCTGAAAGAGGTGAAACTCTGGAGAGAGGTGGCTTCGGAGGTTATAAAATGAGATCCTGAATTGGACACACCCTATTTGTTCTGGGTTGGATCAGCTGCCAACGTCTCTTTAGTTCTTACCACCCCTGTCTGAACTCCTGTCCTGAAGCAGACCCCTTCCCTGGCCATCTTTAAGAGAAACATACATCACAAGAAAGTTATTAGCGAAATGTTCAGGCAGGTCTAATTGATTTTTTTCCCATTGGTTCCCTAGCATATGCAACACAGTTCCTGCCGCTTTTCTGGGCTGGAGATTATGTCATAAATAAAGAGATTTGCTCCCTATTTCCATGTGCTTATCTTTAATAAGTTAAGAACTCAGCCAGCTTTAGGAGGGCTCAAAAGAAATGAGGGATCCATCGGTGGCTCTGGCTGCAGCAGAAGCTGTAGCAGCTTCCTTTTTGAAGAGGCAGGTGGCTAGGCAGGAAGAGAATTCGAATGCATCTGCAGCATTAGGTGCAGCTCAGCTGGCAGAAGGAGTTGAGGGGCAGCTGGGAGCTTTGGGAGGAGGCTGGGAGGGGGAACAGGTGGAGACTGAAGGGAAGGAGGGTGCTCTACGGGCAAGGACGATACAGCAGAATTTCAGACTAACAGGACTATTCACAATTTGGGGTAATCAATCACCACATATTTAAGTGTATACTTTGTGCTGTGCATTATGCTGAGAAAGAAAAGTAAAACCTGGTCCCTGCCCTAAAAGGGCTTATATCGCAATGGGGAGGTCTTGGCAGAAGCCAGCTCTTGTCAGCTTGGCTCTGGAGAACTGATTGTTAAATTTTCAGTGTGAGCATTTATACCTTGGAAACTGGCAAATGCTACAAAACAGGCCTTGATTTATTGTTTTGTTGATTGTTTAGATTTAAGAAAGGCATGGAGAAAATGTTAGTAATGCTTTAAAGTTTATCGTGAATATATCCTTTTTTTCCAGAGACCCGGTTGTTGAACAGTTTACCAGGACACCCTTGGGAAGACAATATGTAAATTTTCAAGGCACATACAAGATAGGGTAATTATGGCATAGTGGATAGAGCTCTGAGCCTGGAGTCAAGAGGACCTGAGTTCAAATCCAGCCTCAGACACTTACTAGCTGGGAGACCCTGGACAAGTCACTTAACCTCATTTGCCTCAGCTTCCTCATCTGTCAAATGAGCTGGAGAAGGAAATGGCCAACCACTCCATTATCTCTGCCAAGAAAATCCCAAATGGGGTGCTGAAGAGTTGGACATGACTGAAAAGGACTGAACAACAATGAGTATTCAGGTTTGCAAAGTGCCTTATAGGTGCAATCTCCTTTGATCATCACAAAAGCCAGCAGGGGCTAGGGCCAGTCCTCTTGACCTATGCATTTGACACAAGATTCTACCGACTCTGGAGGAGAAAGTGAGGCTGGTGACGCTGCACAGCCCTGCCTCACTTAAATCAAATTCACTTGCAAGGCATCACCCTCCCGAAGTCATTGGTCCTCTTCAATAATGAAGGACAAATAACAGCGCCGACAAGACAACTGCCATGGGAGGTAGGTGGGATCACTATGCTCCCCATTTCACAGATGAGAAGACTGAGAAAGTGATTTATCAATGGTCGCCCAACTTGAAGATGTCTGAGATGGAGCCTGAATTTGACTCCCTGATTCCACATCCTGCGCTCTGACCACTTCACCATTTAACTGCCTGAAAATACAAGGTGGGTAAAGAAGTCAGTGCATGGTAATTTGCACCTGAGTTTTGAGGGAGCTAGGGACTCTAAGAGGCAGAGAAGGAGAAGGAAGGCATTCCAGGTGTGGGGGACAGCCTAGGCAAAGGCCCAGAGGGGAGAAATCAGGAAACTGGAGAACTCAGAAACCAGGAAGTCAGTCAGGTTAGAAAGGAAAGAAAGCATATGGAGGGAGAGTGGTTTGAAAACAGTGTCTGGAAAGATGGATGCAGCAAGATTAGGAAGTCCTTTAATTTTTTAATTTAAATTTTTTTAATTTTTAAATTTAATTTCCTTTATTCAAAAAAAAATATTTATTAAGCCCCTACATTGTTCCAGGTGCTATGCTAGGTATGGTAAACACTAAGACAAGAACAAAACTGTCTCTGCTCTCAGGAGGGGACAGCGCACGACATGTTAGCAAATAATACAGTAATTAGGGAGACACGAATAACTTTGAGATTGGGCGAGTCTCACAGAGGAGGCAGGTCCTGAAGAAACCTGGGGACTTTACTAGCTGAAGATGAAGGTGGAGCTCATTCCAGGCAACTGTGGGGAGGGGTAGCCTATGACAAGGCCCCTCATTACAACCGATTGAATGATTAAAGACCATCCTCGATGGGGAACCCACTGCTTCCCATCCACTTTTGGACAATGTTAGGAAATTTCTCTTTACATCAACCCTAACCCTGCCTCTCTCCATCCTCCATCCTTTGCTCCTAATTCTATGTCTGGGACCAAGGGGAACCAGGCTAATCCCTCTTCTGCATGACAATCCTTTATATGGTTGATGGTACTGTGCCAGGTCCCCCAGAATCTTTTCTTCTTCCCACCAAACACCCCCACCCAACTCTTTCCATCTATCTCCATATAAGACCTCCAATCAGTCCAATCTGAACAAGATGAATTTCAAATCCACAGAGGTATGTCCTGGCTCAGAAGATGCCATTCACTTCATGATGCTACAAAAGGACCTATACTTTTTGGAAGGCCAAGAGAGTATCCAGTCCCAGGAAGCCATAACCAGATGGAATGACTTCATATAGCCCGGGCTGGGAATACTGAAGAGTTTTCTTTTATGTACAATCTCATTACAGTACCCCAGTGTATTATTTTTGTATTTGCATATTCTCTTTTCCCTTGTAAATGAACAAAAGAAAATGCACTCTGGTGGCCCAGAGTGTGTGGAAGCTGGTTAGTGGAGGAACCAGACTAGGGGAAGGAAAAAGAAGGCAGAATCAGGCATTCAGTTAGGGCAGGTTGTGTTGGTGGCAGCAGCAGCAGAAGGAAGAGTGAGAAGTAATTAGGGACCAGGTGTATTAGGTCTCTGGGCCTTAGTGGGCTGAGCAGACTCAGAGCCTAAAAAGGCCTCATTACTATGTCCAAGAGGCTTATTGCGGAGGTCTGCTTCAATGATTAGAGAGCTTCAATGGATGAAAAGGGAAAGTCCAGGGGCCAAGGGCCTGGACCAGCTCCAAGAAGGTGGTAGATTTACCAAGAAACTGACCAAGGTCAGTAAGGATTTAGAGGTGGAAGAGACCTGAGCAATTATATCATTCAACCCCCTTATTTTACAGATGAGGAAACTGAGTCCCAGAGAATTTGTTTCTTGACCAAGATCGCCAAACTAGAGGGATCTAAGGCTAGGTCTTCCTGATTCCAAGTCCAGCACTCTATACACTGTACTATGCTGTTTCTGAGGTCACACTTGCTCAGAGTCCAGATCCTCTGATTTCAAATCCGGAAATTTCCCTTTGTTTCTTTATTTCCTCTACATATTTTCTTTTGGGGGGGGGCGGGGAGGGGGCAATCAGGATAAAATGACTTGTTCAGGATCACACAGCTAGTAAATGTCTGAAGCCAAATTTGAATTCAGGTCCTAACTGCAGGACCAATATTCTATCTACCATGCCACCTGGCTGCCCCCTACAAAAATTTTCTTTGAAATTTTAAATGTTGGGTGGCTAGGTAGGTGGCACAGTGAATAGAGCACTAGAGCACTGGCCCTGGAGTCAGGAGGACCTGAGTTCAAATTTGGGCTCAGACACTTAACACTTACTAGCTGTGTGACCTTGGGCAAGTCACTTAACCCCAATTGCCCATTACTGCACAATAACGTTCCATCACGTTCATGTACCGCGGTTTGTTTAGCTTTTGCTCCAGTTGACAGATACCCACTTTGTTTGCAGTTTTCTGCTTCTATAAAAAGTGCTGCTCTGAATATTTTGGCATCCTGGAGCCTTTCCCTGTGTCTTTGATCTTTTGAAAGCAGTGCAATCAGTGGGTCAAAAAGTATGAATAATTTAGTGACTTTTATAATTTCAAATTGTTTTTCAGAATAGTCAGAACAATTAGAACTAATTAGGCTTCAATTAGTTTCTCCATTAAGATGTACATTCCTTAAGAACTGAGACTATAGATAGTTGGGAGAGGGGGAGTTGCCTTTCTCTGTACTGTCAGCCAGAAGCACACACCTGTGGTACTTATTTGTCCCGACACAAAATAGAGGCTTAATAAATGACTGCTGAGGGGGGCAGCTAGGTGGCACAGTAAATAGAGCACCGCCCTTGGAGTCAGGAGGACCTGAGTTCAAATCCAGCCTCAGACACTTGACACACTGTGTGATCTTGGCCAAGTCACTTAACCCCAATTGCCTTGCTTTCCCCCCTCCAAAAATGCCTGCTGGTTGACCAAATGACAGCTTCACCAATCCCAGGGTCCTTTCCACACTGCCTCCCTTCCCACTGTGCCAATACCAAGCTATCTCCCCAAGAATTTGGAAGTGAAAAAGAGGAAATATATGACAAGATTCAAGAGGATGGTTCAAGGAAGGTTTTCCAAAGAGTGATTAGGTAAATGAGAAGAGATTAAAGAAACAGCAATCAACATTCATCAAGGAGGTGGAATAGAGCACAGGTACCACCCAAGGGTTGACCTTCTTGAGAAGAAAGCCTTCCCTCTTATTTAAGAAAGGATGGGTGAAAATGTGGAGGGATTTTGGAGTGGGAGAAACAAGGAAGATCATGATTGATAAGTCTCCATTTTTTTTCCAGTAAAGTAGGAAGTGAGGACATCTGCTAAGAAAGAAGGGATAATAAATATTAGGTGAGTGAAAAAAGAAGATTTGGAATAACTGCTGAGGAAAATGGAATAAAGAGTCAAACAGGGAAAAGCAAAAGGATCACCCTGCAGCAGTGAAGACCCACTTGAATGAAATCCATTGAGTGCAATGGTATAATTTCCACTAGCCTCATTCAGCATCTCAGGAACACAACCAAAGAAGACAAAACACAACTAAATTGGCAAGCCAGTTGTGAGGTATGAACAGTAATAAGATAAGGTGGTAAGGGAATCAAGAGAAGAGGATGATGGAGATTTAAATTGGTTAACTGTGGGGTCAAGGCTTAAGGGAAGAAGATAAAGCCATAGCAAGGGTGATAAACTGGGAGAAGCAGGAAGAATAAACAAACTGGAGACTGTCTTGAGAACAAATAATAGTTTTAAAAAGAGAACAGCAAAAGGAGATCTGGAACGGCAGTAGATCATGATGAGGAAGGAAAATTGGAATTCAAAGTCATGGCAATAGCAGGGTTATGGGTGGTGGTGAGAACTGAGCCCCCTCTCTGTGACTGAGGTGGAATGTAGGGATAGATCATGTGTCAAGGAGCCAGGCCAAATGGGGTGCCAATGTATTTGAAGGAACATCAAATGTCCATGTTGAGGTCTCCAGTTATGAGGTTAGGGGTTGCAAGCATAGGGCTATAGGGAAGAGAGAGTTAGTATAGTATGGTAAGAATGGCATGTCAGGAGACCGAAGCTTGAGTCCTTGCTCTGCTGTTCACTAGACAAGTCATGAATTGAGCCTCAGTTTCCTCACATGTAAAGTGGGGATCCTAGTGGGGGGGGGGCGGAATGAAGAACTTCCTATGGAATGGAAAGTGTCTTTTCTGTGAGACGTGTATCTTTGGCCCCTTGCTAAAGGACCTGAGCAACCCACTCGCTCTCGACTGGTTCTAGAGTCTAGGAGGGAGTTGAAGATGATTAAGACAGAGCAAAGATGAGCTGCCCCACTCAGCAGGCTAGAAAAAAGAGTGAAGAGAAGGACTTCACCTCTCTTTTGATCCCATCATTTTGGGACTCTGCCAATTTTCCTTTGGACTTAATACATTTAAAACCCAGCTAATTATATTTCTCTTTGAACCTGCTCCTCACGTGGCATTACCTTTGACTCTTCCCTCCTCCTTGTCTCTCATATCCATTCAGAGTCTGTCTTGGCCACATCTGTCCCACCTGTGCCCTCTACTCTGTTCTCACTGCCACCACCCTGGAGGCCAGGATTATTTACATGGAGTACTACATGCAATAGCTTCTTAACAGGTTTTCCCACCTCCACTTTCTCCATGCTCCAACCTGTCCCTCATACTGCTGCCAGAAGAGTCTTTCTTACACAGAGATATGGTTGTTTCCTTTGCTCAAACATTTTCTATGTCTCCCTATTGCCTACCAAGTAAAGTTCACACCCCTCTGCCTGTCATTTAAAGCTCTCCACAACCTGGCATCTTTCCACTTTTATCTCATGTTAATCTCCCTAATATACTCTATGCTCCATTACAGATCTGTCCTGAACACACACGCACCAAACTCTCATGCCTCCTTTGTGCCTTTGCTCATTGTCACAGTGTTCCCTGGGCATGGAATGTTTTTCCTTTCTTTGCCTGTAAAATTCCTAGCCATCCTTGGAAGCCCAATTCAGATATCTCCTTCTTTAGAAAGACTTCCCTGATCACCTCAGTTGGAAATGACCTTCCCCCTCAGACCTCATAGGACATTTTCTTTAGATCCTCCTTTCTAAATTTACTTAAATGGATCTGTGACAGATGTTTACAGTACCTGGGATGCAGATCATGGTCCATTTGTGCCTGCTCATCCTGTGATTATTTTACTATAGGACCCTGACTATAAATTCATTACAGAGGAGTCTGACAACCTGCTGGGGGGCCTTCCTCTTCTCTTGAAATTTCAATGAAGCACACAGCCTGTCCAATAGTTATCCTTTGCACTGGATATGTTACCAACCCATCTTCTTTGAAAGTATATTTTTTTTTGGAGGGGGAAAGGCAAGGCAATTGGGATTAAGTGACTTGCCCAAGGTCACACAGCTAGTAAGTGTCAGGTGTCTGAGGCCAAATTGAACTCAGGTCCTCCTGACTCTAGGGCTGGTACTCTATTCACTTCAATACTTAGATGCCCCTGAAAGTAAATTTCTTTAACAACATCCTTTATTCAAGTTCTTTAAAACCCCTTATAATGCCACCTCCATTGTCCTCTCATGCTATTGATACTAAAATACATATTACCACGGGTATTATAAACATCTTCATTGATCCTCTCTCCCTCCCTAGTTGGGAGCTCCTTGAGGACAGAGGATTACATTTTACCTTTTAATTTAAAATTTGTCCCTAACCCAATGCGTGCCATAGTTTTTTTTTTGCCTTCAGTAGGTGCTTAATAAATGGATTATAAGTCATTTAACCCTGATTGCCCTGCCTTCCCCCATCGAAAAAGCAAAAAAAAAAAATAGAATAAAACAAATAAAATAAATGGATTGTAGATTTAGAAATGGGAGGGAATTTGAAACCCATCCCACCTCACTTTATAAATGAGGAAAGTGGGGTCTGAAGAGAAGTGACTTGAGCAGGGTCACACAAGTAACAAGTGACAGGGGCAGGATTTGACTCTTTTCCCCTATGCTTTGCTCTTTGTTGTATTATGGTATGACATGCCCTGTTGTGTCACATTGCTTCCTCCCTCTTCCACTTCCCTCCACTTTCCTTTATACAGAGATGGCATTCCAGAGATGTACAGGGACTTGCCTCCGGTCCTGTGCCAACTGCAACAAGTTAGGCTTCCTGGTTCCTGCCCAGCCTTTCTGTCTCAGTGATCTGGCAGAGCCATTGTGTTTGGGCCAAGGGCTCAGCCTTCCCCCTAGGTGCTGCTAACTGCCTTTGAGCAACTTAACTCTTCTGGAGCTGAATTCCCTCTGTCACTAACAGGAGGCTTATTGTCAGTAAAAAGGCAGCCCAGTAAAAAGGGGCACATTCACTGCTGAAGCCTCCTGGTGGGAGCAGAGGGAGAGAAACCAATAAGCCCTGTGTCCTCCCCAGTGGCAGATGGGCCAGGATTTCAAGTCCTTTTCCAATATGCCTTGAAGCATCTTCCTTCAGCTCAAGGTATATATGGTTTCAATCTCAGGGTTCCTCTTCCCCCACCTTTCCTCCTTTTTTTCCTCTAATTCAGGGCCATTGTCTAGGCCAGTATATTCTGTTGCTTTAAGGGCTGGTGACCTCACAATCAGTTGCCATAGAGACCATTGTGATGTCACAAGCAGAGGACAAGGAGTTCAAGGAGGAGTTGGGGAGGGAGGTGGGAGTATAAAGCGGGAGTTAAGGGACACTCAGAATTTCTGGCCTATTTTCATGCAAATTGTCCCCAGTGCAACAGACCAGAGGAGGAAGCAGAAAGAGACAGGCTCCAGAACAGATGGAGAAGGTAGATTTTTTTTTTTGCAGGAGACCCTGGAGCAATTTTTCAATATTCTTACATGAGGGAAACACATCAAGGACACGAATGAAGGGCCAATAAAAGGGGCATGTCAGAAACATTGTTCTCCAGCCAGGGGAAGTGGGTCACCCTTGGAACCAGAAGGAATTTAAAACTTGGACAGCTCTCCCGTGCCTCCTGGTCAATTTAACAAGTGACTGAATAAAGTGAGGATGATGATGATGATGATGACAGTAAGAATAATTCAGATTTTTGTGGCACCTTAAAATTTATAGAGTGCTTTCTTTGACCAAACTCTTGGAGGTGGGGAGTTTTCATGTCTTTTCTATTTTACAGATGAGGAAACTAAGGGTCAAAGTGGTTACATAGCTATTTCAGTGTCAGAGACAGAACTCAAAGCCCAGGTATCCCCAACTCTAGACTCAGTCTTTGTTCCTCCCTCCACAACTATAGTGAGTGCCTTCACATTAAAGGTAGCGGGCTACAGTAGAAGGAGTAATGGGATTTGGAGTCCAGGGAAAGAAGTGCCACTCTGCCACTTGCTACCTGTGTGACATTGAATAAGTCAGTTCATCTCCCTGGGCCTCAGTTTCCTCACGTGTAAAATGAAGAGATTGGACAGGATGCCTCTGAGGTGCCTGATGGCTCTGGAGATGGGATCCCATGATTGGTTGTATGAGTCCTAATCTTGGAATCCCTCATGTCCCACATACTTGGTTTATGTTTTCTATTTACTTTTCAATGTGAATGTGGTCTCCTCCGGTAAAAAGTAAGCTTCTTGAAGGCAAAATCTGCTTACATTTTGCTTTATATCACCAACCCCTAGAGCAGTAGCTAGCACTCAGGCAGTATATCCAAAAGGACCAGAATTTATTAAAGCTACCTTGAAGGACCCAGGTCAAATGGACACAGTGTATTTTTTATCCATAAGTGCAAAGAAAATGGAAACAGGGTAAAAAGCTTTGTTTCAGAGTATAATTACAATAAAATTTTTATAACAATTGACACACTTCATCCTTCTAGTATTAATACATGCCCTATAGGGCAGGTAGGTGGCATAGTGAATAGAGCACTGGCCCTGGAGTCAAAAGGACCTGAGTTCAAATCCAGCTTCAGATACTTACTAGCCGTGTGACCTTGGGCAAGTCACTTAACCCCAAATGCCCTGCCTTCTCCCCTCCAAAAAGACAAAATAAAATAAAAATACATGCCCTAATTAGAATGTACACCCATTGAGGGCAGTGTTTTCACCTTTCTTTGTATCCTCATAACTTATCATAGTGCCTGAGCACATAGTAAATGCATTTGATAAATGCTTGTTGACTAATTTAATTTAATTGAACTGAATTTAGAGGAAGAGTTTTTCCAGGTGGTGTGGTAGAAAAAAATGTTGAACTTGGAATCAAGAGAGATCTGGGTTCATATCCTACCTGTGGTACTTATTTGTCCCAACACATAATAGGGGCTTAATAAAGGCTTGCAGAATTGAATTAATTGCCCTTCTGGGCAGCTGGAGGAGAATACAGCAGAATCATTTTGTTGCCCAGAGTGCCAATACTTGGGCCTTAGAATTCTGCTTTGCCAACTAATTGGCATTCTTCCATGAGTACATCTCTATAATAAGAGGGTAGGGCTAAGTCATCTGTGACCTTAAACAAATCACCTGACCTTGCCAGATCTTTTTTTCCTCATCTATAAAAAGAGGGTGTTGAACTACATGGCCCCCATCCCTTTTCCACCCTAAACCTAGGAGTTTCCTTCCAGGCATCATCTGCTAGGTTCTAGATTCTAAGAAACCAGGTTTCTTCCCAAATAGCAACAACAGACATGGGCCCTAAGTAGTGGAAGTAGGTACTAAATGTGAGTATTTGGGGAGTGTGAGGGGAAGGACAAACTTGAGGTGAACCATCCACCTCTAGGTTACTTCTGATAACACTATATAAGAGCTGGATTATGCTATTTCTTTTCATCCTGACCCTGGTTCTAGAGTCCTACCATTTCATCAGTACACCAAGAAACTGTGATTTCTCCAGTGGGGACCTCCTTCAACCAACACAAGACCCACCTCCCCTGTGACTACTGAGATGATCTTTGACAGCTGCTGTGGCTAATCTGATGGTGTCTTTCTGAACTTGGCCAGGCTAGTCCTTGAACAACAATCACTGGGCCCATACTTAAAGTCTTCTCAACTTTGTAGGACTTTCTAGAACTTGGGCTGGTCTGGGATAGCCTTTGAAACCCCAGGATTACCTTCATAACAGGGTGAAGAACTGAAGAAATAATAATAATAATGTTATATCCCCTCTTTAGTAACTTCCCTAATTTGTAGTCATACTCATGTGAAGAGTCCCCAGAGAGTAGCTGCTCCCTCGGGATTCAAGGATGTTCCCTGTGTCACTGCTCTTTTAAAAATATAGATCAAAATTATATAAAATAAAAATTATGTTCCTAGGTCCCCATCAGTGCACTTCCCATTAATAATCAGTCAGTAGACCTAATTAAATCTTAGCAAAGGCATTTACTCAAATAACATAGCAATAACAATAATTACAAAACACCCTCTCTATAAACCTAGGGCTCAATCTTGAACAAATACACATGATGTCAATGGGGATAGTATGAACAAACATAAAGTACAATAGTAGTGATGCACACATGGGAAACACATGTAGCCAAGACAACTCACAACTCCAGAAATAAAAGACATCAGAGACTTCTCTTTTTGTAGAGTTATCACAAATTTCTCTGGGTCTGGCAGTTTTTCTTGATGGGTTGCTTGGCTGACTTTGCTCTTTATAGGGCAAAATATTTCCCTCTGGGCAAGTCAGTGCTAAGTGCTATGACTGATGGGTGGAAGGAAAGGTGGAGGAGAGAGAAACTCCCTTGAACAAGCCCCCAGGAGTATTACTCCATAATTCCTTTGAGCTTTGGCCTCCAGCTAGATAGATCATCTTGACTATTTAAAGCCCCTAGAGGTGGAAACAATTTGTTTCCTCATTCACTCACCTTTGTTCCCCTCTTAATTCTACCAGAGAGGTGTTTGTACATTACACATTTAAATCTGGTCATGAGTAACTGCATTCTATGACTAATCACATGCTTTGAGGAAGGAATTCTCCTTCCATTCTCTTATAATAATAATGTTAAAGACCTTAGCTTGAAAAGGTCAAAGTCCCCACTGCATCCTGGGTCATCTCTAGTCATCCTTATTTATATCTAGCCACTGAACCCAGATGGCTCCTGAGGAGAAAGTGAGTCTGGTGACATTGCACAGCCCCTGACTTACATCCAATTTACTTGCATGTCCTGGCCATGGTATCACCTCCCTGATACCATGGTCTTCTTTGAGGATGAAGGACAAACAGCAAGTAAAAATAAGAAAAGCAGCCTCAACAACAAAAATAGGAAAGAAAAGCTTTCAAAATATAGACAGCAGAAGAAATAAAAATCATGTCTGAACAGAATGAAGTACATATAATCCCTATCAGCCTATTTGCTATTAGAACTATATCCAGGATGCTTTCATTGACCCTCTAGATCAATGTATTTATTGAACTACAAAAATCAGCTGTTTTACTCAATAGAACAATGGTCAGTGGAACATTAACCATAAAAGAATGATATCAGGATAGCAGCTTGTCCCAGGGCTACTTCTATCTGTACTCTAGTAAATAAGATGATGATAATGGTGGTGGTGATGATAGTTCGCATATGTTTTTCTACAACTGTACCTTGCTTTACTCAATAGGTAGATTCCTACAAAGCTATATACCAATGGAACTTCTATTAAATAAAATGAGCAGGTTAAATTTATGGTCTATCCCTAAAGTCCCTTACAACTTTAAAAATCTATGAATTTTAATGTACTTAAGGGAGCCCTGTTACTTCAATACTTCCAAGAGCTATAGTTTTGTTTGGATAAACATTTCTTCTGCCAACATAGATCACAACCCAACCCCTAACCTACCCCCATCACTTAGCAAATGATCTTTGTGAGTTGCTATGACTGAAAAAAATCATTCCCCTGAAGCCAGAGTGGTGATAAGACTCTCTGGGCTTAACTAGGCTGGTCCTCAGGCACCAGAGACACACAAGATCCATCCTGGACCCATGTTCAAGGCCACCTTGTCTAGATGAAAGTCCCTGATGGCACAGTCTCTGAGAACCTAACATCACTTCTGCACCTTCCAGAAGCATTGGGAGAAGGACTGCAATGGAAGAAGGTACTTTGAAAGAAATTTGTTGAGAAACCTTTTTGTCAAATGAACACTAATGTCTTGTTATAGGCACAATGACTTCAAAAAATCATTTTGGGACAAAGTCAATGCCTAACAACCAGGAAAATGTCTGAACAAATTGTAGTTCATGAATATGAGGGAATATTATTACTCTATAAGAAATGGTGACCATGAAGAATTCAGAGAACATGGGAAGACAGATGAACTGATGTAAAATGAAGTAAGTAGAACCATCTACAGGAATAGTTCTACATCTACTGAACCATCCATATCTAGGGAAAACTATCCACAGAATGACTATAAAAATGGACACGACAAGAACAGAAAAGTTAAACTGACCACTTTGTGATTCTAATTGACACTGAAGAAGGGTTGTGAAAATGCCTCCTTCCATTCTTTGCAGAAGCGAGGGACTATGGAAGTGGAATAATTCATAATAATAACAATAATAATATCTAGCATTTATATAGCATTTTACAGGTTTACAAAGTGCTGTACATGTGTTATATCACTTGATCCTCATAACAACCCTTTGAGGTGTAGGTGATATTCTTATCATACCCATTTTGCAAATGAGGAAACTGAGCAGTGAAGTAAATGTCTAAAGCAGGATTTGCATGTGGCTTTTCCTAACTCCAAGTCCAACACTGTAGGATATTTTAATACTGTAAGTTGTGTATACTGTCAAAAATAGTTGCTGCATTGGCTGGTTTTGCTGAAATGCTTTGTTCTCTTATTTTTTATTCATTGTTACCAAGGATGACTAAATGAGTAAAGGAGAGAAAAGGAATATATTTGGAAAAGAAGGTGAAGGTGATGTCAAAACAAAAGACATCCATCAAAACAATTTTTAAAAAAGAAAATCCATGTGCTTTGTGATGCTTCCAACAATGGCCAGGCATGGAATCAGCATTGTCCAGTGGCTTGAGCAATCCTGTTAGTAGAAGGGTCCTTATATCCCTCCACCAGCTGTCACGACTTCCTCAGCTAGGGTATTCCAACCAATCTATTGGCTCACCAGGGAAAGGACTTTAGAGGAGACATCCTATTTCCCAGTCTCATACCCACCTTGTGATCTGGCTTCCCCCATCATACAGTCATCACTGTAACTTGTCCATAGCCCCAAAGCCATATCAGCAGCCTTTGCTCCCAGACAGATGTACTTTATGTAAGTTTAAGTGCTGGAAATATTGAGTTCAGAGTACTTTATTTCCAGGGCACTCTATATCTCTCTAGGATTATCACTTTCTTTTTTCCCCTTCTTCTCCCAGTTATTATTCTGGACCTGATCCAGGCCAAGCTGCCTTGATCACTAAGGTAGATACAAGATCTGGAAGTCTTACCATGAGACTGTCCTTGGATGAAGGGGGAGAAGGTTTCATTCAATACTCAACTCACAGGGGCCATCTCCCCTTGATTCCCCCCCACCCCACAAATATTTTGCATTTGCTTTGTAAATGTTCTACATTCACTTATTTAAGAGCAGGATAGGATGATGAAAAAGGCATTGGTTTTGGAGTCAGACAATAAAAGTTAAAATCCTGCCTGTTCCACACTTTCTGTGTGACTCAGTTTCCTCTTTGTTAAAATGAGGGGATCAAACCTCTAAGATACCTACCAAGGGTCAATGTGTATACCTGTTGTTCACACATGACATGGGGGAGGCAGAGGAAGCAGTGCATAGAATGTAAGCTCCTTGAGGCAGGGACGATTTCATTATCTCTTCATATTTTCAGCACCTAGGACAGTGCCTGGCACATAATTCTTGTTGAACTGAATTAAATTGAAAGGAGAGGGATAAGAACTCTGGAGAGCAGTGTGGGGGTGGTGTGATGTTGTCAGGAAGATTGGGGTTCAAATCACATTTCTGACACCAGCTGCTGATCCTGAGCAAGACATGCAACTTCCCAATTTCCTCATGGTAAAATGAGGGACTTTTACTAAATGGCCTCCAGCTCTAAATCCATGGTCCTCTGAACCTCCCTAGGTCTCAGTTTCTTCATCTATAAAATGGGTAACTACCTCACAAAGTTGCTGTGAGGATGCAATGAGATAATGCATGGTAGGGGCAGTTGGATGGTTCAGTGGATAGAGCAACCAGTCCTAGAATCAGTAGGACCTGAGTTCAAATTTTACCTCAGATGCTTAGTAGCTGTGTGACCATGGGCAAGTCATTTAACCTTTATTGCCAGAAAAAAAGAGGGAGAGATAATGCATGGTGAATATTTTGTAAGCCTTCAGGGACTGTCTAAATGTCAATTATTTTTTGTTAAGTTTTTGTTAGTACCCTCCCCACTAAAAAAAGACATTTCTGCCTTCTACTAGGTCAATCAGAAACCCAAAAGCCCTGAAGAGGGTCAGTTCATTAGTCAACTAGTGCAGTCCAGGTAGTCAGGAGACCCTTAGCAATATGGGGCCTTGGGGTGTCTAGGTGGCACAGTGAATAGAGCACCGGTCCTGGAGTCAGGAGGACCTGAGTTCAAATTTGACCTCAGACACTTAACACAAAAACTAGCCATGTGATCTTGGGCAAGTCACTTAACCCCAACTGCCCTCCAAAAAAAAGCAAAAATCAAACAAACAAACAAGCAATATGGGGCCAGGCCCTGGGTTTTTATTGTACCCAGGGAGAGGCCAATGGATGTTTCTTCCAGGTGCTTAAAAGATACTGTGTTTCGATTGGACAATAGACAATTGGTATGCAAATGAGATGTAAATGAACATGCAAATATAGTGAGTCACCAACTTGGACCTTTTTTTTTTTGCCTTTTGGAGGGCAATTGGGGTTAAGTAACTTGCCCAAGGTTACAAGACTATTTGTGTGTGTGTGTGTGGGTGTTAAGTGTCTGAGGCTGGAACTGAACTCGGGTCTTCCTGACTCTGGGGCCAGTGCTTTACTCACTTCGCCACCTAGCTGCCCCCCTGACCTTTTTTTTATAATAAGGTAGCTAGCACCTTCTGTCATTTTCCCCATGAGCCAAGTAGACTCTTCTGAGCCCCATTCTCAAGCACAGGGTCTGTGCCCCTTCTTCTCTGAAGGTGATTTAAACTTTCCCAGTATCTGCTTCCTCCACTAATAATAGCCTCTACCTCAGTCTTGTGAAGAGCCGAGGAGGTGAGATATGTAAAATGTTATAGCTATTAGTATCATCCTCTTCAACAGGATGGCCAAACTGTCCTCTCTGATTCTCACTTAGGACACTCCCAACCTCCATCCTCTGCACTAGGTAGCTCCAAGCCTGGAATTCACTCCCTCCTTACCTCCAACTCCGAGAATTCCTCTCTTCCTTGAATCGGAAGCTTAGGTACCATCTTCTGTTTCAAGCCTTTTCTGATCACCCTAATTGCTACTTCCCCACCCCAACTGCCTTATATTTAACTACTTTATGTGTTTATATGTGTACATACACGAATATATGCATACATGTGTGCATACATGTTATGTACTTAGACCGTGTGTGTGCATTGTGTGCACATGTGTGTAAACAAATGCCTCTCCAGCCTCAGACACTAGCTGTATGAGCTTGTACAAGTCACAATTCCAATTTCCTCATCTGTAAAATGGAGATCATAATTAACACCCACCTCAAAGAGTAGTGAGGATCAAATGAGATATTTGTAAAAGCACTTGGCATGGTGCCTGACACATAGTAGGCATTATATAAATGTTAGCTGCTATTATTATTATATACGTATATGTATAATACATTATATATTCTAGAATACATAATTATGTATTTATATCACATATAATTAATTATACATTCCAGAATATATAATTATATTTTCATAGCATATATTCTAGACTATATAAGTATATATTTATATTATTGGTTATATAATATATACTTATGTTACATATTCTATAATATAATTATATATTTCTTACATATGATTATATGTTTTATGTTTATTTATTACCTAAATATTTAGTAACTGTCTCCTTAGAACCTCCCTGCCTCTTTAGAACTCAAGCTCATTCTAAGTGAGGCTTGTTTCACTCTTTGTACTTGTATCCCCATCCCTACTCCCTACCCCTGTCTAGCACAATTAATAAATACTTATTGATCGATTGATTGACTGCTCCTCATCTATTCCAGACAGACAGAGTCTCTTCAGGGGATTATAAAATAAGAGCTTTAGAACAGGAGGAAGAGTGATGAGTAATAGATAGAGCAGTGGACTTGGTGTTACCAAGATCTGAGTTCAAATCACATTGACTAGCCGTATTTCTATAGAAAAGTCACTTCACCTTACGGCCTTCAACTGCTCTATGATAGAATGAGAGGGCTGGACTAGCTGATCTCACAGGTTCCTTCCTGTTCAAAATTTATGATCCTGAGATTTCAGGGGGACAGCTCCACGGTGAAGTGGATTCAGGCTCTAGGTCTGGATTCAGGAAGATTCATCTTCCTTAGTTCAAATCTAACCTCAGAAACTTACTAGCCAGAACCTGAGTTCAAATCCAGCCTCAGACACTTAACACTTACTAGCCATGTGATGCTAAGCAAGTCACTTAACCCAAATTGCCCTTCCTTCCCTCCTCAAAAAAAAAAACAAAAAACAGAAACTTACTAGCTGTATGACCCTGGGCAAGTCACTTAACCTTGTTTACCTCAGTTTCCTCATCTGTAAAATGAGCTGGAGAAGGAAATGTCTTTTTCTTTGCCAAGAAAACCCTAAATTGTATTAAGAGTTGATACAACTGAATCACCTCAAAGACTGACTTCAGAATCTCACCTGCTCCTTGTAGAAAAGAGGAAATGGGAGAAGCCCCAAGAGCTGGAGTGATCTGTCTAGGGAGTCAGAGACTGTTCAGTCGGCCCCAGATTACAGGCAGTGGCATCTGATGTGCTGAGAAGGGTCTGTTCTTTCAAGATGCTGAGAGGGAGAAGGGCGTAGTGCCTTGGCAGCCAAGTGTAATGCCAAGCAAAGGCAACTTCCCAAGGTTCAAAACACCAGCATAGGTGCTCTCCATCTTATTCGGTGACAAATTAAGAACAGAGAGAATCAAAATATAGCATAATTCAAAATACAGCATTTACCAAGTGTGATTCAATAATCTCCAAGTACTACCCCACCCCTGGATGTTACATTCATTTAATCAGTCACAAAGTCCCTCTTCTAAATACTACTCCACCCCTAGGCTGTACATTCATTTAGTCCATCACAAAGCCCCTCTTCTCAATTGGAGATTAGTTTCCAATCATAAGTAAAGTACATTCATTTGTTCAATCACAGAACACAAAAAGGTCAAAAGTTCCCCACCCTTGGATCACAGTTGAATCTACCCCAGAGTTACAACAAGCTTAAGCACAGAATTTAATACCCAAAGAGAGGTCTTTTCTTCATCTTGACATGAGGCAAGTTCTCAGCAATCTTTGTTCCTGGGGAGACAAAGCCTAGCAAGGCCACAAGATACATTGCCAGTGTCTTCATTAATTCATTCTCTGCCTGCAGAACAGTCTCAGGAGCTCTGAACCAACAGCAAGGTTCCAAGACCTCTGCAACAACAGGACTGTCTTTCACCAGTGAACGAATCTAACAAAACAACATCAAAACAGACAGACAAAGTACCAGCATAACAGCCATGTCTCCTGAGTCCTTGGCAGCTCTGGGTGGCAGCTCTCAAAAGTCCTGGACAATTCAAACTGACCCTCAGCAATCTTCTCAGTCTCTCTCTGCCTCCAAGATGCTGCTTCCAAAAAGTTCTTCTGCCTCTCTCTTTTCTTGTGTCTCTCTAAATCTATGTCACTAGCTCCTCCCAGTTCAGCCCTCTCTTTTCACATCAACAAGTCCATCCCACAAGAGGGATTCACAAGCTCTGGGTTTTAACACAATCAAACCAAAAACCAAGCCAATACAGGGGGATCTTTAAATTTCATTAGTATTACACCAAGTGATAACACCACCCAGGGAGGCAACGGACCCCCTTAGAAGCAGGCTACATTGAGGGAAGAATGCTGGACATGAAATCTCTGACACTTACTGCTTAAGAGATCTTGGAAAAGTAATTCACTTTCTCCAGACCTCATAAGAGGATTAGGGCAGTTCAGTGGTGAAGTGAACAGAGCATCAGCTCTGGACTCAGAAGGACCTGAATTCAAATCCAGCCTCAGACACTTAACACTTAGTAGCCAAGTGACATTGGGCAAGTCACTTGACCCCAAATGCATTGCCCTCCTCACTCCAAAAAGAAAAAAAATAAGAGGATTAGACTAGATGTGTATTCTCTAAGGTCCTTTTCTAGTTCTAGCTGAAAACTCAAGGTCCAAGAACTCATTTTCTTTTAAAATATTTCATTAACTCTATTTCAATATAACTGGTTTTCCCAGTCATTCTGTGCATTCAAAAACACTGTTCTGAGAAGGGGTCCATAAGTTTTATCAGATTGCCAAAAGGGTACATGAAATAAAAAAGGTGAAAAAGCCCGGTTCTTAATATATGATATATTATGTAATTATACCATATAATTATATAATACATGATAGAAATACAACTTATATTGATATACAAATTGACATTGAGGGGATGGCAATCTAGAAACAAGGTTGTGGTTAAGGATGGGGGAAGCCTGGAGATAATTTTAGGCTTCGAGGAACTGAGAAGGCATGGGGGTGGGTAGAAAGATACCTACCACTGGATTCCAAGATTCACCAGCAAAGATTTCTAGGATCAACATCATGAGCTTTAAAATCATGTGAGCTGGAATCACAGGCCAATCTCCCTGCATGTATTTCTGAGTCGATCCCTGTGGGCCCCAGTCCATCACCTCGACTTGGGCCTCCCCCTAGGAATTGCCAGCTGAGACTGCAAGCAAACACCAAGTGGCTGCTGGGGATGGTAATTACTGTTGTGTTTGTTGAGCCATATTTGCATTTGTCTGTCATTTAACTTTCCTCTCTTGCCTTCAGTCAGGCTGGGGAATGGGCCTTTCCACTAGATTGTTTGTTTTTGCTGTCAGATTCTCGGGCTCCAATCAGAAGGCTTTCAAAGGGCCTCCTTCATCAGTAGTCTGAATCGGCACCCTGGGACCTCCTCCCCCACACCTATGCTGCTTCCCACACGGAAATCATCTGACCGCTGCCATCATCATCATCATCATCATCATCGACCAAAAGTTCTGTCCCAAGTCTTCCCATCACAGCTTTCGCCAAGCTCGTGACATTAAACATTTATGGAGGCTGTGAAGGATCAAAGCCTTGGCTCCAGCCTCAGCTGGGACTGGTAGGAGGGCTGGAGGGCTCCTTCCTGTTTGAAGAATGAAAGCATCCCACTCCAAATCTATTCACTGGGCTGATTAGAATGGTCAGACCTGTCTCTTTTTTGCTCTGGGGCAAAAGATGACTCCCTCCACTGCCAGGTCCTTGCTGCCAGAGCATGAACCCAGCACCCATAGCAAGAGCAAAGCAGACTAGGGGGAATTAATGTCTCATTTTCCATGATAAAGCAGGACCCCTTCTCCAACCCAGGGCCATAACTAGGAAATCTGAACCCTGGGGTCATGAGAGGGAAGAAGGGAGGGAAGGAAGGAATGACCCAGAGCAAAAAAGAGACAGGTCTGACCATTCTAATCAGCCCAGTGAATAGATTTGGAGTGGGATGCTTTCATTCTTCAAACAGGAAGGAGCCCTCCAGCCCTCCTACCAGTCCCAGCTGAGGCTGGAGCCAAGGCTTTGATCCTTCACAGCCTCCATAAATGTTTAATGTCACGAGCTTGGCGAAAGCTGTGATGGGAAGACTTGGGACAGAACTTTTGGTCGATGATGATGATGATGATGATGATGGCAGCGGTCAGATGATTTCCGTGTGGGAAGCAGCATAGGTGTGGGGGAGGAGGGAGGAAGGAAGGAAGGAAGAAGGAAGGGAGGGAGGCACCAAGCATTTATTAAGCACTTACATTGTGTCAGGGACTAGGTGTTTTGTCAGCTAGATAGCACAGTGGATACAGCTGGTCCAGAGTCTTGAAGATTCTGAGTTGTGTGACCCTGGGCTAGTCACTTACTTAACCTCTGTTTGCCTCAGTTATCTACTCAGCTCTAAAATGGGGATAAAAATAGCATGTATGTCACAGAGCTGTTATTATCAAATGAGATATTTGTAAAGCACCTAGCCTAATACTTGGCACATAATATTGCTTATTCCCTTATTTTTCTTTTCCACCCCACCCTTTACAAGCAAAAAAAAAGATAGCCCCACCCTCATAGAGCTTATAGTCTAATGGGGGGAGGGGGGGGAGAGAGAGAATAACACACAAAAGGAAGCTTTAACAGCCAGCACTGGTACCAGCTAGGTTTTGAAGTCCCAAAGTCAGGGGTAGAGTCAGGAGGGGAATGAAGTCTAGATGGTCTAGAGTTCTCCACCAAAGTTGAGGCCCCAGGAGGGACTCACAAAGGAGAAGGTGGCCAGCCTAGCTGGAATATTGGTTGGATATACTAGGGAGAAGAGGTTCCAAGTGCTGAAGGGAGTTCCAGGATGGGACAGCAGTTGAGGCATTGTTTTAAAGTTAGGAAATCGGGCAGGAAGCAGTGGGACACAATGGAGGAGAAATGGTAGATTTGAAGTCAAAGGACCTGGGTTCATATCTTCAATCTGTCACTTACTACTACTAGGATGCCCTTGGGCAAAACCTTTAACTTCTCTGAACTCAGTTTCCTCATCTGTAAAATAGGGAGGTGTAAAATAGGACCAGATGACCAATAAAGTCTCTAAATCTATGAAAATATAGTCTTGAGAAAGCAGTGTGAAAGATGCTCTCAAATCAACATTTTAAGAGGTTCAAAGGTGAAGTGTCTTGTTCAGGGTCATAGAGGTAGAGAGGATTTAAGGTAGAATTCAAACCCAGGCCTCTCTGACTTCAAATCTGGCACTTCTCATGATATCGTGCTGCCTTTCACACAATGTATCAGTTAGGAAGTCTTACACACACACACACACACACACACACACACACCTTGTAGGATAGGGGCAGGGAAAGAGTTTTTCTCTTGAGTTGCCCATGATTCCACATAAGAAACTGAGTCAGCTGTTTTCCTCTACTAGCTGCCAATACCTTTCCTCCACAAAAAGGACATGCTTACAAGCTCTCCAGGAGAACAGTCATTTCCTCTCACTCTCCTTCCAAAAGAATGTGTCAGATTAAAATGAGATCTGAGAATGAGTCCCCAGTGTCCCTGGAGTCCTGAGCCTTGGTGGTTGAGAAACAGGGAGCTAACTTCCTCTGGGAGTTAGACTAGGTTTTATGTAGTCTCTGAGGGGCTTCTATATGTGATCCATGACCCACAAAGCCATGTGGGAGACCCTCCCTCCTTTTGTCTTTGCCTCCAAGCCCTGATAGCTTCTTAATACTAACTGACTATTGGGTGTTACCCAAGGCTGAAGTTATTGGAAGTGTGGTTCAGTGGAAAGACCACAATTTTGGATGTCACAGAGTTGTTAAATCTTGGTTTTGCTGTTTACTATCTCAGTGACCTTAGCCTTTGAGGTTTCTTCTAGATTTGACCTGTGATCTTAGCAACTGGACTTGGAGTCAGAAGACCTGAAATGAAGTCCTTCCTAAAATATATATTAGTCACTTAAGCTCTCTGTTCCTCAGTTTTCTCATCTGTAAAATGGAAATAAAAATAGGACCTACCTCTCAAAGTTGTGAGGATAAAATGAGATAATCTATAAGAGCTTCTAAAACTACCCTATAAATACTAGTTCTTATTAATTAACTTCGTTGGATCTCAGTTTCCTCATCTACACAATGAGGAGGTTGGATCAGATGGCCTCCGAGCTTTCTTCTGTCTCTAAAGCCAGACTCCTATAAGTGCCAGTAGAGAGAGGAGTCAGCCATCTGCCTAGTGTGAGCTGAGATGCATAAAATGGGGGCATCTCTGGACAAAAAAAATATATCTCCCCTTTGGTGGTCCTGAAATCCCTCCATTAAGGAGTCCTGTCTTTGACTGCTCAAGATTTCTCAGCCAGAGTGAAAACACCCCCCACAGGCAATGTTAACATCAGGATATCAGCCAAAATCTTTGTGAAGGTTAGGCATTGGTTACCTGAGCAAGACTCATATGCCAAGCCCTCAGCAATACTGTACCAAGCTATCTTCCCAACTCTTTTTCCTATCTAACCTTACACAAGAATAGATTTAAAGTTGAAAGAGGCTTTAGAGACCACTCATATAAGGTCCCCTGTTACTTCAAAATTGCTCTCCCTCTACCAGGCATAATTTTGGAAGCCCCATCTATTTCTCCTTCATTCCTGGGCTTCAGAACATATGGCTTCATTTTGCAAATGAGGAAACAAAGTTTCAGAGAAGTTAAGATGGTTCATTCATAATTACATAGGCATTAAGTTTCTGTCAGGACTCGAACACAAGTCTTCTGACTTCAGATCTGGTGTGACCCAAACAAAAAAAAAAGGGGGGGGGAGGTTTAGCACAATTCATTTTCTTACTTTGCCCTCTTTAGACTTGTGAATATTGTTCTCCTCACCTGAAAGGCAATCTCTCTTCACCTATCAAAAGTCTTCCCATCCTTCAAAGCCTGCCTGTCTGCCTCCTCCATGAAGGTTTCCATCACTAACCCCAACTGGAAGTGATCTTGATTTTCTCTGAACTCTCATGATTCTCATTGCCTATACTTCTTTCGTGTTACTAATAATACTGCCGTGAATGGTACTTGTCACCTAGACAGAGATCCCCTGAAGGGCAAAGTGTCCTCTTTATACACTGTAGATTCCCTACAATGCCAAGAAATGCATTACCCATAATGAGTTTTGTGGTTTGTTTTGGTAATTTGAGGATATAGGAAGCTTCAGGGGGAAACTCTTTCAATGTAGATCCCTGTCCCATCTATTGTTTGTAATCTTAAAGATTTTCCTGGGCCTGAGGGTTTAAGTGATTTGCCCAAGGTCACACAGCCAATATTTGTTAGAGGTAGGATCTGAACCCACAGCTCTCTGACTACTGGGGCATCACTCTGTCTTCCACACCACACTCATTGGCCCCCTGCCTGGAATGCTCTCCCTTCTCACTACCACCTTGCAGAATCCTTGGTTTCCTTCAAAACAGTTCAAGAGTGGTCTTCTGCATGAAACCCACACCCCACTCAATCTCCCCAAAATGCCTTGCATTCATTCATTCTGTATGTATTTATATGTTTACTTGTTGTCTCCCCTACTAGAATGTAATGTTCTTGAAGTTAAGGACTTTATATTTGTCTTTGTATTGCCAGTACACAGTAGGAGCTTAATAAATGTTTTTTATTGACTGATTGAGTGGGTGGGTGGGTGGTTGATTACCTTTCAAACGAGGTAGGTACTAAATAAACAGGTACTGATGATAGCAGATTAGATGCCTGATGAAGAGAGGTGACTAAAGGGTGCTGAGAGGGTATCCTAAAAACTTTACATACAGCACTCTGCTACCAATTCCTCACCTGCCAGATCCCAAGAAGTACCTCCTCCCTAACATGGAGGTTAGTGGAGGTAGAAGATGGAGTCAGAGTTATCTTATTCAGGAGAGAAGGGCACCCCCAGGGGGACTACAATTCCCACCATACAATGCAAACCCTGCTTGCCTGCCTCAGGGCAGAGAATTGCATTCTGGATCTTGTAGTCTTTACTGACATTGCCACCCACCCACCCCCACCCAGAGTCCTAGCCTAGGACTGCCAGTAGAGAGAGCAGGTTTTCCAAAATTTCCTCTCATCCTCCTTACCCCCAGCAGCAGAGATCCTCATGGGGATCCCTTCCTGGAGAACCCTGCATCATCACTCCCACCCTCCAGCCCTCCATTAGTCATCACTACCCAAGCACTCACCACCACCACCATCACCTCCCTGTGACTCACCTTCCTCTGCCCAGTCAAACAGACTTGAGGTTTTTTCCTAAACTCAAGAGTCACTGGAGGATCAGAAGAGATCTGCCTTGATGAATCTTCATGGGAAAAAGCATCTTCAAGATATTCTCACAGCTTATGTCAACTGTAACCCAGCTGTTTAGCCCTCCATTCATTCCTCTTCCCCCATCTCTTTTATTTTCCATTTTTATAATGTGAAAGGCAGCCTGAAGTGGAATCTTAGGCCAAGGTTTTAATCCCCAACTCTGGTTCTGTCTGACCTTGGGCAGGTGATTTAATCTCTCTGGACCTCAGTTTCCTCATCTGTAAAATGATGGAATCAGATTAGATACTCTCTAATGTCTCTTCCAGCTCTAAATCCTATGATGCATAAAATGTTAGAGCTGGGAAGGACATTAGGGAACAGATTCTAGTCTAAGCCCCTTGCTTGACAGATAAAGCTCTGTCCTCTCCATCCCTGTCTTGCTTTCTCTTGCCCTCTCTATATGGAGTCTGCTTTTCTCTTCCCCCTTCCCACTACCCACCACCACCACCCCACCTCCCACCTTCATGCTTTCTGTCTCCTTTTTCTTTCCTTCTTTAAGTGACTGTCCAGAAATCATCTCCCAACGTCTCCCTTGGCTAATTCTACACGCCACCTGCCTGCTGCATGGAATTCTTTATCGCTGTTAAAGCAGCTCCCCTGAGCCACAGAGGGGGAGAGGAAGATGATCTGGAGAAATTGACTGAGTGGGATGGATGGTGTGGAGGTCGGAAACTGCTGAAGGACATTCAGAATAAAGGGGTTTTCTAGAAATGTAGCAACAATCTCTGATAATTGCTTCTAAGTCAGGGTCAATGGGGGGGGGGCATGGAGAAGGGAAAGGAGCACCATATTCCTTTCCTCTCAGCTATAAAATAAATCCACCTTAATCCAGCCTATGAAAAAGGCAAGTACTAAGCTCTGAGATCATCTAGAGATGGCATGGCAAAGGGATTGAGTCCAGTCAATTCATATGGTTCCCCTACCTCTCTGATTGCTTATTTTCTATTCCTTCTGATGGCCCCACTAAATCTAAGCACCCTGAGGACCCCAAAGTCCTGTTCTTGACCCTTCTTTTCCCTTTACTCCTTTGGTGAGCTCAGTCACACTCCTAAGGCTTCAATTATTACCTCTATGCAGATAATTCCCAAATCTCTCTTTCTCCACCCTGATCTCTCCCCAGAACTTGAGTCTCATAGTTCCAAATTCCAGTTATATATCTCCATCTATATTTTAAACCATGAGCCCAAACTTAACATGCCCAAAACAGAATTCATCAGCTTCCTCCCCTAATCACAAATCTATCACTTCCTCCTGCCACAATCCTCCCAGTCACTCAGGCTGGAAGCCTTAGAATCATCTTGGACACTCTCCTTCAACGAAGTTAACCAAAATCATTCACCAAGTCCTGTTGATTTCACCTCTGAAATGTCTCCTTTCCATTGCTACCACTGTAGTTTAGGGTCCCATCTCTTCTTACCTGGAGTATTATAATAGCCTTGCATTTGCTCTCCAGTCTCATCCTTCACACTACTACTCATGTGATCTTGAGGCATCAAGGAATAGTATATAGCAATGATTCTGAGTTGGAAGATCTGAGTTCAAATCCCACTGCTCATGTTTGCTACTTGTGTGGTCTTTGGAAAAACATTTTAACCTTCCTGGGACTCAATATCCCAATCTGTAAAATGAAGAAATTCTACTAAATGGCTTCTGAGATTCCTACCAGTTCTAAATCTGTGATCCTAATGCACAGCACCGAGAACTCTTCTTTTAAATTGCCCACTTGATACAGCATAAATTCCTTATTCAAAAGCTCCAATCTGCCTCACTTTCATGTAGCCAACCTATAGACCATTCACTTCCCCTCGAGGGTTTCTGCTCATGCCATCCCCCTATACTCCTATTTGAGGAAAATGAAGCCCAGAGAGATGAAATAACAGGGGTAAGATCACACAGAATAACTGTCAGAGCTGAGAATTTGAACTATGACTCTTAGTTCAACTTTCTTCTCCCTGTACCTAAAGGGCATGATCACGATATAATGGTAGAGATATATATTCTTTCATTCATGGACATGCGTTTGATCTAGGGGTTTGCTGGAGCCAACTCAAATCAGCTCAAGAGAGTCAAGTGGTAAATTTTCAGTGTGAAAATTAACCTATCAGATATTGGCAATTGCTACAAATCAGTGATTGATTTATTATTCTGCTGATTTTTTTGACTTAAGAAAGTGATGGAAATAATGCAGATTAAATTTACAAGTGTATTGTACCATGTGTGTATAAAATTTTTTGAGAATCTGTTATTAAACATTTACCAACATATCCTGGTTTAGTCTTATATCTGTCAGAGACTTGGCCTATTAAATCTGGAACATTACCCATAGGCTTCTCCACCCAATTCACAGTCCCAGTGTAAAGGTCCATGAATCTCCTGCACTACCAACTTTAAAACTGTTAGAAGAACCATAGGACCTCTGTGTCTCTCCTTGTCAATATCTCCCAGCCATCACTCCAAATCTTGCTGCCTTTATTCCAGCAATAATTCTCATCTCATCTCCACTACCACTAAACCTCAGACTCTGCCCCCTAGACCTCCCCTGCTCTCTGAGAAGGGAGCTTTCCCTCATCATTTCCTAGTCACTAGCTCCAACCTGTGCCTCCACTCAGGAGCACCCCCTCTTCCAGGTTCCTTTTATGTGTTGTCTTCCCCCTATTAGAAGATAAGTTCCTTGAGGGCAAGTACTATCTTGCTTGAATTTGAACTCCTAGTGCTTAGCACAGTGCCTAGCACATAGCAAGCACTTAATTATGTCTCTATCTGTCTGTCTGTGTACTGGCATCTCCCCTTTTCATACAAACACATTCAGGATGCTCTCATGTGAGAAAAAATGACTTGCCTGAGACCTTTAGCAAAAAAAAACTTTCAAACTCTTCACTTGAATCTGCCATCCACTTAAAGGTGTCAATGGCTCAATACATGAAGCCTTGCACTGAATTTGGAGACTTTTGTTCCAGTACCATGCTCTCATCTGTAAAATGGGGGTAATGATGACTGAAGTACCTACCTCCCACTTAGGATGATTGGTAAACTAAAGTGAAATAAAGCAAGTAAAGTGATTTGTAATTTCTAAAGCAATATACAGTGTCCCAAAAATCTTAGTTATTGTTAAAGCTTTAATAGCTTAAAACTTACATTAAGACTTTTAGGACACCCTGTAAAAATGTCAGTTATGACGGTGACTATTATAACTCTCCTGCTCCAACTCAGTCACCACAAACATGTCTGGCTATAGCTCCACAGACCCAGTGATTTCTTGACCTTTCTTCATCATTATGCCCTTGAAGGATATCGTTCCCTGACTTTCTTCCAGGCCATCCTACAACCTTTTGTAATAGTAATGAATTTGAAGATCCCTTTATATTGACAGTAACCAGGTACTTAGCACCTTGTTTCAAATTAAGCCTCAGTAAAAAAAAACAAAACAGGAGGTATGAACCCCTGTTGCTGACATAATAGAAAGGGGCTGAACAGGGAGGAGCAAATTTTTACATAAAGAAGAACACAAGCTGGACAGACCGAATTTCTTGGGGGCTGTTGCTGGACTGAAGACTGAACTGAGAATTGAGAACTGAGAGGAGAATGCAAGACTGGAAATTGTGGTGACATAACCTTTGCTGAGATCTTTCTTCTAGGAACTTCTGCTGAAGGGCTTCCGAGGGCTAGCCTGGAGCTGCCAGAGGAAGCATGACTGTGGTGTCAGTACTTTGTGACACTGTGAGCCCCAATGTGGAGCAGGAACTGCACAGAGCACTGGACAAGGAGCTGGGAGCTGGGAGCTGTCCACCTTTGAATTCAGGTGACAGTTGGTTAGATTCAGGAGGGAGCTGGGACCATGGAAGAAGAACCATGGAAGCTGAAAGCCTGCCCTGAGTCAAGATGAAAAGACCTCTCCTTGGGTACTGAGTAGTGACTGATGAAATTGTCTGAGTAGTGACTGGTGAAATTGACTGAGTAGTGACTGATGAAATAGAATACTGAGGAGTGACTGATAAAATTATAATTTACTGGTGATCTAGGGGTGGATGGCTTTTGTACTTTCCACTACCCCTTAACAGGGTACTGAGTAGTAACTGTTGAAGTTGTAACTTAATTTCACCCCATGGGTGGACAACTTAGACTTTTGACCTTTGTGTCCTTTAAGGAGACTCCTTAAGGATGATAGTGGAATGATTGAGTTACTAAATGATTGAGTTAGTAAATGATTGTACTTTGTTGAAAACTATGTGACCACTTTGTTGAAAACTATGTGGCCATTTTAGTGATAAGTTGTTGAGTTGTGACATGGTGAATGCTGTATTTTGATTTTCTGTGATAAGTTATAACATTGTGAGTGCTGTACCTTGATTTTCTGTAAATGTTTTGCTCTTATTTGTTATTTAATAAATAGAAAATTTGTTATGCTAGGTAATCAGAACCTTGAAAGCTGTTCACAGCAGCAGTCCTCTCTAGAAAGCTGCTTGTACCTGACTTTACACACTTCATAAAGGCTAGTGTGGTTCCACTGGAATCTAAGGTTCCACTGGAGTCTCAAGCTCACTGAGATTGAAAAAAATATCTTATGACCCTCTCCCAACTTTCCACCATCAGGACCTGCCCTAGGATTTGTCATGGGGCCAGACCCCAAATCAACTAGCATTTTACCAAGTGGGCATGGGCTAGGCACAATGCTGAGTGTTGGCTGGTAGTACTAACAGTAGTGGGCAGCAAGGCAGTGAAATGGATAGAGTGGTGGTCCTACATTCAGGAAGTCTCATCTTCCTGAGTTCAAATCTGACCCTAGACACTCACTGTGTGACCCTGGGAAAGTCATTTGACCCTTCCTCCTCAGTTTCCTCATCGGTCAAACAAGTTGGAGAAGGAAATGGCAAACCACTCCAGTATGGCTGCCAAGAGTTGGACACAACTGAAAAAACAACTGAGCAACAGCAGTAATAGTAGTGGCAGCAGCATTCGTAGTAACAATTGAGCATGAATATATGAAAATAGCATGAGATTGGAAGTCTAAAGACTTTTAAGCTTCAGTTAAGTTTTAAGTTTCAGTTCCACCACTCACTACCAGTATGTCCTTAGGCAAATTACTTAAACATGTTGAGTCTTGGTTTCTTCATCTTTAAAATGAGGGGGTGGGCCTAAGCTTTCAAGGTCCCTTTCAGCTCTAAATCTATCCAAAGGCAACCTGTTGTAGTGGACAGAGAGCTGACCTCAGGGCCAGGAAGACGTGATACATACTTGGACATGTGACTCTGGTCAAGTCACGTAATATCTTGATGATCTAGGTAACTTTCTAAGACTGTAAGTTGCAGAGAAGTTGCTGACCTGCAACACCTCACCAGAAAGTTTCCTATGCCAATGAAATCCCAGATTCAGGCTGTATTCCCGTCACTATACATTCATCTTTCTGTAACACTCTAAGGCTTAGCCAGCACTTTCTTCACAAAAACCCTGTGAGATGATTATTAACAATATTAACCTCATCTTACAGACAAGAAAACTGAGGCTAGGTAGAACAGAGGTAGTGATTCTCATTGCACATGCAACTATTCCAGGCTAGGGACTTGAGTTGGAGATGCAGGATCTTGTCTCTAGCTGCCCAGGGTCTTAACCAGGTTGCTGCCTGCCAAGTAAAGAATGTGTCTCCTCAACACGGATGCCACTGGCTTTTAACTATAATATAAGGATAATTAAGCTTTTCTGTGAGCACAGTTTGCTGCTGATGCAGCTGCCTGGAGCCTTGGCATTTATTGAGCGCAAAGTAATAATTTATTGTCTTTTTGTAAGCTCTAAAGCCATCTTCATTATCGGCCAAGATGGGAGCTGACACAAGGGCACTAGTGCCCCTGCCAATTGCCTCTTCGAGTGGAGGTGCCTGACAGAGCACCCTTCATGACCCAAAGCCCCTGGGAGGGAAAGGTGACTGACCATTTCCTTCTCTCACATTATTGGAGTATGAGATTTAGACCTGGAAGACGACCTGAGAAATCGAATCCAAGCTCCTCATTTTACAGAGGAGGAAACTAAGGCTCAGACAATTAAATGGCGTGCCTTACAGTTACACAGCTATTTGGTAGTAGAACCGCATTTATCTTTCTTCTATGAATTAGAAATCCCAGGTGTCTCTCTCTCTCTCTCTCTCTCTCTCTCTCTCTCTCTCTCTCTCTCT